>NW_019101013.1:0-575122 GCF_001856785.1 Myzus persicae
AAGAATACTGATATTGTAGACTGCAGTCTTTAATATTTGTTTTAATGCACATTTTTTTATAATTTTTTTTATTTTGATTCTTACTATTCATTTGCCTGTGGGTGCCCATGTTCCCTTTCAAATTTTTTTCAATAATTTAACTCAAGTTCATTGTTTTATGTTCTAATTATTGTAAATAATGCTTTGAGTTTAGGAATACTAATATTATATACTGCAGTCTTCAACATTTGATTTTAATGAACATTTGTTAATACATATTTTTTTTTATTTCTTAAAATTAATTTGCCCGCGGGCGCCCATACCTCCCTTCCCATATTTATTCTTAAAATTCAATTCTATTAAATTTTTAATATTTTTTTGTATTTTGTATCTTAAAATTCATTTGCCTGGGAGCGCCCATGCCTCCCTTCATATTTTTTTTTCAATTATTTAACTCAAGTTCATTGTTTTATGTTCTATTTATTAAAAATAACACTATGATTTTAGGAATACTGAAATTGTAGACTGCAGTCTTTAATATTTTTTTTAAATGTACATATTTTAATACATGTTTTTTAATTTGTTTCTTAAAATGCATTTGCCGTCGGACATCCATGCACCGTTTCCCATTTTTATTTTTAAATTTAAATTCTATCATATTTTTTTATAATTTTTTTACTTTGATTCTTACAATTCATGACTTGTCATGAACCAGCCGCAGCGGGAGACTCCTAAGTCTACCACCAGTGTTTGTCCGCTCCGGCTGAACTGCCCTGCAAGCTTTTTGAGCTTGGGCTTTCTGACGCGTTGACACAGAGTTTACCCCCATTCAGTCCATCGGACCTCGAGATGTTTGCTTATAGATTTTCTTTTGGGTTTGGAGGGGGGCTGGCAAAACGTACGCGGGAACGAGCAGTAGTTGGTCTGTGACCCGATAAATCCTAAGCGGCGTCGCTCAATATGGAGCCGGACGAAGTAATTTGTCCATCGCATGTTTTGCTGCGTGCCGTTTAGAGGGTGACCGCTACCATTGAGTTGCTGAATGAAGTAATTGAGTGTAATTTATTATTACTGAAATAATTAGAAAACAATTTTTGTTCATGAACTTGATTTACATGAATAAACTTGCACCTTTGTTATGCTACTTGTCTTGTTGGTTTTTAATTGAAATAGTACTATATTATAATCAAACTCATCAACATTTAACACCCTAGCGTAAAATTAATTTATGTAGCTTGTGTAAATCATAACTATATTGTAAACCTCTAACCTCTATAATATTGTACCAAAAAAATCCTTGAATAAAGAAATACATTTTTGTATTAAAATTGGTATTCAAATATATTTCCAAATAATTAGGTTCTTTAGTTATATCTTATATTACTTTAAATATGTTTGTACAAAGAATTACTACGTTCTGAAATGAAATATGCAGAAAGTACATTCAGGTTGATACTCTATACAACACAATATTTGATCAGATTTGATTCATCTTGTGTGCAAACACAGGTGCAATGTCAATTAAAGTCCGTCTTTAGTTGTACGTGTTATAACTTATAAGCATTGCTGGAGAGTTCCAGCGTTTACTAATTATTATTTATTTTTGGCTCTAACAGATAGTGCCACTGAAACTCATGTCAACATTATGCTACAATTATTTCAACTCAAATATTAAATTTGAAAATTCTGTTATTTTTTTTGATTAAAATCATTTATTAATCATTATTATAAAAATGCGGGAAATATTTTATTCCTACGTTTTCAATTTATTGACCAGTTGTCCGGAACACATTATTATTATCATGTTTTGCGATAAAGTCAGTTGCTCTCGAAACTCAGACGTCATTTGAACGATACTTTAATACGTGACTCGCGCTGTAAATATTATCATTTATCACATTTTCTTATTCTTATATGATACACACAGTTTTAAAAACAATTTGAGTATTTATATAAATCAAAATATTGGTCTTATTTCATAATAGGTTTTATAATTTTATTGCTTTAAAGAATTCTAGTGTGCTGATTTCGTTGTCTGGGTTTGAACCTAGACTTGTTCGTGGCTTATATGTAGTTCTTTTCTTTGTATTATTACTTATGGTGTCAAAGAATGATTTTCATTTTCTTTTCTGTCATTTCAAAATTAAGCTAGTTATATTGTTTTTAAAATGTTTTTAATTATGTAATTTTCTTTTTTACAAAATTAAACAAGAAATTATATAATATTTATCGCGAACTAGATACAATTTACTACAGTTATTTTTATCTAGATTAATTATTAGTTATCTTTTCTCAACATTGGTAATAATGATAATATATCATTAAAAATTTGCTTATGAATTATTATGGTGATATGGATTTCATAAAATGCCACTGACATGATATTCATCAATTTCAATCTTAGTGGTGCCCTCAAAGCGATTCACTATGGTGCACATTAATCTATTTTTTTTATTGAAATGTGTAAGGTATTGTTAAATTTGGCTTTTGTAGTTTTGAGCCACGTGTTGAGATATTTGTTTATAGTGTGTACCATAGAGACATGGCCCAACTGCGGCTTGGTGCCATTTGTGACACATTTGTTGTTATTGAATAGCACACTTGTGTTATGTATAAAGTAACAAATAGTTTTTAAATTTTTCTAAAAAAAAAATAATATTAATTTATGTAGATTATTACTATCGCAGTGGAATTTCCCAATTATTATTCCGATATGAGAATTATTAAGACAACAATTCTAATAATGTGATTATATGTTATAGATTACTAGAATAATTAAGTTGTTCTTATTATAATCACCGAGCGTTAATGAGTAGTTTGCGTCATTGACTGGAACCGCACCGAAATAGAACGGTTTTGGACCTAAACCTTTTGAAAATCTTCTGACCGAAACCTGACCGGAACACTAAAATACATATTTTTAGGAACCGAAACCGAAACCTATAATTTGATGTAGAGGTTTTTTCGGTTTTTTCGGTTCAAAAATCCAATAGATATTTTATCCATAATATAGGTAGGTAGTATAGGACGTACATCACCATCTACAAATTACGTACTAAATATTAGTAAATACAATTTTTGAAAATTCCAAATGGGTGGGGCCGGGTTGATGTACGTGTATGGTAGGTAATAAGTAATAAGTAATAAGTTAGTTATTAGTAATTAATAACAAATAATTATTATAAAATCGTAGACCTATAATTGCTATATAGACCTAATAATAATATTATGTGCACAACAGAATCGTCACAAGACAAATTCCAATAATCTAATTTTCATGTAATCGACAATGATCTCGTTTTCTGCGTTCAGTTATTATTGAAAAGCAAATCGCAATTCACAATAGCTGTAACACAGAATTTCTGAAATTAATAACAATTTGTGCGTTTATAAGTAATTCAAAGTAATTTGTCACATTTTTCATAATTATAAATTTTAATTTATTGTTACCTAACTAGTATACCCGAGTCCAACAGATTGATAGAAAAATGTTTGTGTATAGAAGGGAAAAAATCTAGACTGACATGTTTAGTATGTAACTCTGTAGTTGCAGTTCCGATAAAGTTCAATGTTCAACGCACTATAACAAACACAATGATATTATTGAAAAATATTCTGAGGGTTCTGAAAAGAGGACAAAATATATTAAAAAGAAGACGAACTCATAGTTAACTCAGGCACTCAGCAATCAATTAATGAAACAATCAATTGGAAAAAAAGACACGGTGTTAATTTCGCATGAAGTCGAATTTTTACTAGCTAAGTGAGAAAAACTTATTCTGATGGCGAAATCATTTAAAAAAGTAAGTAAAATATTTTTTGCAAAACATGTAAATGGTTCAAAAATGTCTTCGTACGTAAATTACATTTATTTATCCCGTAATACAATTATGATAATAATCGACGACATTTCATAAGAGATATCAAAACAAATTTCGTATAGTACCTACTACCAATTCCAAATATTTTAATCTTGCGCTTGATGAAAGCTGTGATACTACTGACAATCCACAATCAAGTATGTGGTATGTGTATTCGAAGTGTAAATTCTAAGTTTGAAGTGACGGGAGAACTTTTACGACTTGCAATCCCTAGTTTGACAACCAAAAAATATGAATATAAACAAAAAATATTAAAAATACAAAGAAATGATTTTTTTATAAGCATTTCAAGTTCAAATTTCGCCAAAATTCATCAAAACCTCGAAAATTTTCAAAATTTTTTCATCGTTAAGATCGAATAAAATCTTAAATTTTTATAGCTAAGTATTGATAATTTAATATAAGGTTTTTCATAAGTATTTCATACTACTAGCTCTAGCTGCTAGGTAGGTACATTATTGGTGTTTATGTATTTTTATTATTTCGATTAATAGTTGGTATACAAATTAAATATGCCGCAGCGGCTGTAGGCAGTGTAAGCAGATGTATAATCGTTGTTACAAGTGGTCTAATACAGTAGGTTGAATTTGTTTTTCATAAATAATAGCATTGAAAATATTATTGCGTGTAAAAAAATAATAATATGATTAAAATGTTTTAAGAAATTACTTTCGAATAATATTTTAAAATTATAACAATTTAACTACATTCGATATACTTCTTTTAACTATCTAATTTCTGAAAAAATGCTCCAGTAGGTATTTAAAACATAGCGTTTTAAAAAAAATACACATAGGTAGCGCTGAATGCAATCAGTGCTTGTCCGTATATGTCATATTATTTCACAAAGCTAGGTACACCAAGGCCCTCACTGATTCGCTCTTGAATTGAGATACACTATAACTGATATACATCTTATATAATCAGATTATATAGCTAGTACAAATATAAATATATTCTAACATTATTTTGTGATTTTCGATTCACAAAAAAAAAATAAAATTCAATATTTTAGTTAAAATAAACTTCAATGTTTTTATAACACATTTGTAGTACTCGCAATCTCATCTTTAACATGATAAAGACATCAATATCATATCAGAGTCACAGGGAATAATCATCAATTGTTCTAACGATACCGAGAAATCGTAGTTGTCAATCGACTTTTGACGATTTTTAATTTTGAAAATGTTCGCTCTGGTTGTCGTTGTGCTATAGATTCTGATAGAGTATAGGTGATTTAAAGAGCCGTGTATAGGAAAGCGTGTGTAGGACAATATTTTGTAACCAGGAACTTGGGTTTTGAGATAATTTAAGGTTTCGATAAAAAATAAATAACCACACATAATTATTTAACTGTCATTGAAATTCATTTATACAATTACAAAGGCTATATTAATATGGTGCGATCGAATAATACTGTAATAATGCATTACCTAAGTAATTTAGTAATATGTAGTTGGTATTAGTACCTACTTACTTGAGTAATTGTATTGTTTATTTTGGATCATTTTTTACATATTCACCCAGTACCCACCCATCCACCAACCTTAGGTATTTCAAATGCACCACCTTAAGTGCGTACTCGACCCACTGGTTCAGCCTATGGTATGAATATTTAAATTGTTATTAAAGCAATACTTATTTCACTATTAGTTTTAAGGTAGGTTGGTTTAACTTTTGCTGAAAAAAATGTGTTAATTATATGAATTAATATTTTTTTTTTTTATTGGCGTATTTTAAATATTATAGCGAATTAACCTCCATAGAGTAGCAATTGATTTATTTTTGTGTTTAATCCCCCCCCCCCTTCCCTCATTGACATTTCAAACCATTATATTTGCGATATTTTTATAAGGAAACTGTTAAAAATTTGGTTTAATTTATACTTAACGCTCCACCCATTTCATAAGCTGGTTAACGCCACTGATTTCTCTATAGCTATTATTCAATTTAATGACAAAGATATTATTTAGGGCATCTCGAGAGTTAATAAAACTAATTTTTATTTTCAATTGCAACCCCCAATATTAATCCATTATAGTATAAACTTGAACAAAATATTATAACACACCGAGACTGATATCGGAGTGTATACTATAATAAATAGGTACTACTAACACAGAAACAATTTCACCAGACACGAACAGTCGTTTATCTTTATCAAGTACAATAATTGGTTAGTATAGTAATAATAACTTATTGTTGGAATCAAGATAATGGTAATAAAAATGACAGTGTTCGTCATCGTAAAAATCGTTGTTTATTTTTAGACCAAATAACATAGTCAGCAGCGATGCATAGCGCGTCTCCCCTGACAACACACCACGGCGCACAGTTTGGGAACCTCTGCATTAAACCATATATTTAGGTGATAATAAATAATAATAATATATTATTTACAGTTTGTTAACAATTAATGTTAACAGCAATTTTAGTGACAGCTGTAAGTGATAATCCACATGTGCCCATGTGTAGTCTCGATTGCTGATGTCTATACGAGTATACCTACTATAATATGTTATGTTATTTTATTTGGTCATTGACTCTAAGGCATATGGGTCACTTTGTACTTTTACAGTGGCTTATTTGGGAATTTTTCATGGAGAGGTACAGTTAATTTCCAAACACATATAAGTGGACGGCCAGCCAAAGACGGCCAACCCCTTCCAATTTATCACTATGATAAATGGTGATAAAACCATTTTGAAGTTTTGAAAATAATTTTGAAGAAAATATCAATACCGATAAACTGATAAACGAAAATTTTTTTTTTTAAACATTTATTAGAAATATACAATCTGTAATATAATGGTTACAATAAGCATATTAGCCACATTTACATGTTTTTGAGTGCTTGAGGTGAGTAGTTACCCAGTAGTAACACTCGACATGATATTTAAGGTTATTTTATATCATATACATTGTATATACTTAAGTTAGTGTTGTTTTTTTTTTTTATTATTATTATAATGATTTAAGTAACGTTTTAACTAGCTAAATCGCGATATCAGCGCCTCTCTAATCTTCTCGGTGGATTACTAGAAATGTTTGTGGAGTTGAGGTTGAGAATAAGTGGATTGGGATGGTATGTAAGGCGAGAGTGGTACCATTTGTAGGATGTGGCCACATCGGCTACGGTTTTTAATCTAAGATCTGAGTGTAAGGTATGGTTTTAACATAAAAGGGCGCTGGTAATTATACGAAATGTTCATTGGATTGGAACGTTTGCATTTCATAAATGTTCTATTTTCTTGCAATTCCCCATAATTGGACGTCCTAAGCCCAAATGGGTTTCAGAAGGGTTTTGTAAAGCAATAGTTTATTATTAAGGTTTAATTTGGATTGTTTGCCTAGCAGTGGGTTAAAGACATTTTCGTCAAAAGTTACGTAAGAGGTATTTGTTTAATATATTCGGCTCGAATTAAGCGTTTGCCTACGAGTAGACCTAGGTATTTAAATTAGGTAGCTGATGGTANAGAAAGGTAAGCCCCCCTGTAACTTTTGACTGACTACAGCACTAATTTTGAAAATAGTTCCGTTGATTAGCACTAATTGAGCACTAAATAGTGGCGGTATAGCAGAAATTAGTGCTCACATTTTTCCGCTAACTTCACGGACCTATAATATAATATTTGGGTGATAACACAAATAATAATATAGTATTTACAGTTTGTTAACAATTAATGTTATCAGCGATTTTAGTGACAGCTTTAAGTGATAATCCACGTAAGCCCATGTGTAGTCTAGATTGCTGATGTCTACGACTATGCCTACTATAATACGTTATATTATTTTATTTGGTCATTTTTTTTTTTTTATTTAAAGAATAATTACAATCTACACAAACATTTTATACAATAAGTAATTTTTTTGATGGAAAATAGCGTTGATATAACAGAGAGGGAAGGCACTAGAGGGTAGTACCACCCGACCTTTTATTTGGTCATAGACTCGAAGGCATATGGGTCACTTTGTACTTTTACAGTGACGTATTTGGGTATTTTTCATGGAGAGGTACAGCTAATTTCTTAACACATGTTATTGAGGGTCTATTCCCCAGACGCCCCCCTCCCATCAATCGTTACACTGTTATAGGATTTCACTTTATCATCATGCAGTAACATAAAACCATTTTTAATTTTTAAAAATAATTTTGAAGAAATATCAATACTGATAAACGAAAATTATTTAAATTTTATTTACAACCATAATATTTTATATCTATGTCTAAACGCCATCGGGCTGGTTGTTCTAACAGAATATGTGAAATTTTACCTAGTTAGTCCCTCAAATTAACAGCACAAGATAATGGACTCCGAAGACCATTTATAGATTTCCATCTGGCAAGTGGCAACCATGCATAATAAAATAATTATGATTTTATTTAATGTGATTACAATTTATATTAACACAGAATATACTTATATTTATATAAGATGTTTGATAGGTGTTGCAGGGGCCAATGGGAGGAGGGTCCGGACCATATGGCTATTGAACACCCCCATAATTGCGCCACAATAACAGCCGAATATTATAAAAATGCGAAATGTGGACAATTTGTGCGGTTGGGTAAAAATTAAGATTGCAGAACGCGGGCGCTTTGTATAGTCTTGCAGAACTTTAAATTGTATGCGTTCACACGACATCGTTATGCTCACAGACTGTGCATACAGCACGTTTATTTTATCATTATAACTACTTACTGTTTTCTAGATTCGTATACTCAATTGTTTATAGATAATTATGGTTTGTATACTGAATAATCCTTTAAATACCAAAGCTAGAATGTATTTTATATTATTCTTATTTTTGCGCTGTACATATTAATTTATTGTACCCACTAAAATGGTCAAAAATATTAATATGTTAACTCTATTTTTTATTTTAAATGCTATTGGTTGTATAATATACGTTCATGGTGAGTAGTATTTATTTTAAATTTGTATTTTTGGATTGATATTAATAGAGAATCATAGGTATAAATTACCAACTTGTCATTTAGACTTATGTTAATTATTTTAATGTGTTCTTAATAATATCATAACCCAATTAAAATCATAATTGCCAATTCAAACAATAGCATATAAAACTATAAACATTTCAAAATTGTAAAGACGATTGACGTTCATGAGAATTTTGTATTTTTAGTCGTTATATGCAATTGTATTGTAAGGTACCGCATTGATTATGAAATATAAAATATTTATTATTAACGATTAATTATTTTGGATCAAGGTGGTAAATATCAAGATTGTATTGGTGAGTCTTATGATATTTTAATCGATTTTAATCTGCACCAATTGTATAAAAATTGAATACACAATATATTTATAATTCCTATACTAGTTGATAGTTTTAAAAATATTATACAAATATGATGTTAATTGTATCATTTTATCATTACAGATGAAATGTTAAATAACGATTTCCTGACACAAGAAAAAGTCGTAGGCAAGTATTTAATTTATATTATTGAATATCAAAACTATTTTTAACAGTAAGTTATTAACTGTTAATGCTTGTAATACGAGTACTCTTATAATGAACTACATATTTTGTGTTTCTAAAATTTAAAAATGATACATTGGTTATTTCAGGGCATACATAGATATTTTTCATGAGAGGGGTTATATAAAAAAATAATATATATACAATACACACTACACAGGGTGGTATATTTCATTTAACAGCCATTATATCAAAAAGTATTGAATTATTTCAAGATTATATAGATTAATTAATAAAAATGAAAAGTTTATGTGATCCAAAACTTTGAAAATAAAAGTTAAGACTTTTCGATAAAATGGTTGTTTTATGTTAAATAAATTATATCGAAATATTTTTTGAATTTTATTAATTTGTATACTATACTTATGCATAAAGTAACACACCATCCTTGAGTATACACCATTGTGTTAGTGGAAAAACAATCGATTTCAGCATAATGCGAGGAACACATCATGAAAATTTATAGGATAGTAACTTTTATTTACCCAATTTAATGACTTAATGTATAGTTGGCCCTCGAAAAATGTATGAGTGATTAAAGTGATTTATATTTATGTCAACTTTCAGTGTCTTCTTCCTTTGTTTTTTTTAACAACAATATAGTTTGCCTTTTAAGGTAAATAATAATAAATTCATTGACGTATAATATTAGGTGTTATACTTGCAATCCCCTCAAATTTTATGATCGTATGCATTCCTTGTATGGGCTGAAATCGGGAATTTTTACAATAACTTAAGTATTATTATTTAGGGTATGTAGATGCATCAAATTTGGAGGAGCTAGTTAAAGAATGGAGTAAGTATATGTTCATTATTAATTGTTAAAAGGTTCATCTCACAGTTGATATTATTACTATTGTAATTATCTATTTGATGTGTTTAAGGGTTTTCAGATTGATTTTTACTAGTAGGTAGTCCAGCGACTACAGTGAATACTGATTTTATACTTTGATGATTAAATAGTGTACTTTTAACTCGCTTACTCTATATTAGTGTTTCCTAACCGGGAGGAATATAATGGTGATGGAATTACGAAGATAATTATGTTATTTTACAATGTGTAAAATTGAATCACTATATTAGTTATCAGATTATCGGGCATCGTTAACAATTACATTATATTAGGTATAACGATAGAGTCGATAGATCGAGATATTATTTATACTTTATGTTAAAACAATCATCTAATAAATTATCAAACTTTTCATGGTGACTCTTTGACATATGGAACTTGGGTGGGACCGTTAGACATTAGTATTATACTATTATGTATTTTAATTATATTTTATTGTATTTCTTAGCTGAAAATAAAAATTATCGTGAGTAGTTAATTGTTGTTAATGTTATATAATATTACGTAATTGTTTAAAATATTATTTTTTGATACAATTAATGTCTAAATTGTAAAGGGCTTATAATCCATGTATATCTATTACTTTGCCTCTATATACAAAACGTTACGCTAACAAAGTCACAATAAATAGGTACCTACTACCTACTGAAGCTAATGTACTTATATTATTTCAGCATACGTGAACAGTTATGTAAAGGATTGCCAGAAATGTAATTATAATTAATCTGATTATTATAAATAAATTTGACATTTTGTATAATATTTTATGATTCATTAATAAACCTACGCATTAAGTATTAATAATTAGTTCTTTAATTAGGGGAGAGTTGCCTATAGATTGGACCATTTTGAACATTTAAGAGTATTCCAGCTATTATATTTAACTGTACTTAAATTGTATCTAAGCATGTGAGCAGTAGTATGGTGTAGTTACATTTAAATTTTTAAATTATTTACATATTATATCTAATAATTTAAAATTTGGACAAGGAATTTCATAAATTGTTCATATTGTAACCAAAAATCTAAAAATGTATTAACAGAGTTATTTTTTATGGACATTTTAAGTTCAGGTTTAGACAAAATTACATAATATTAAAATCAAGGGTAACGGTTTTTATTTATTATGTTTTAATTTAAAAGTATTATTCACGAGTACTTGAGACTTTTAAAGTGCATTATAATATTGCATACTGCATACACACAAAGATATTTTTAAATTTTCAATTGGTAGCAGTAGATGTAGAACACCTGGTGATGGGTGAAGTCACCAGCCGCCGTAAGTTTGGTAACGACATCTATGCGTTTCTATACAAAATTTCCCATAAAACCGTATACAGTTTTAGTATTTGTAGTTTTAAATTTTAATACTTAACTATTTTAAAATAAAAACTAACGAAACATTTCAAAAATATATTATGAACTTGACTGTTTTCTGATGATGTGATATAATACTGACAGTCATGAAATCCTGAGTATAGAGACCAAAATCTGCAAGATTAAACTGCCACAAGCTGAGTTGCAGTCACTAGAATTTCCATTTGAGCACGTATAGGACATGGATTAACCATGTTTTTTAAAAATATATGCAATATTTTGAACCATGACTCTCAATAAATTGTATAGCTTGTATGACTTCGCATTCATAGATGTGCGTATTTCATAATTATTCAACATTCTTAAGGAACAAATTGAGTGTAACGATACACATCGGTATAATACGATCGTACGGTGACCTCAGACGTATACGTAATATCTATGTGCAGTGTATGTTAATGAATTGTATAATTTGACTATTTACACAATAATAGAAAAAAATGTTTATGAAATAAACACAAAAACACAAGTAAGTAATAAATGCATAGTCTTAAAAGCTATATACTATTTAAAGAGGTTCATGGTTCAACATAATGCATTTATCTTCCAATAAACGTAAAAAACATTAATAATCTCCATACTACACTGGTTAAAGTATTGAATCTAGTGACTTCAGCCCAGTCTGTAGCCATTTAATCGAAATAATAAGTACGGGACAATTTTTCATCTGGGAAAATTAAGTTACAATATTTTAGTCTCCATACTGGTAATAATATATGATAAATCAAATGACAACGGGATTAAATAAATATACGAGTAAAAATGTTTTAATTTTAATTTATGTTTAACAAGTGGGTAATTGAGGTGGTCCAATTTAGGCGCTTGTCCAATATTGGGGATTCTCCTCTATATTCGTGTTAAAAAAAAAATCAATATCATTCAAAACTGTTTTTATTTTTATTTTTTAGACAACAAGGTAAATTCTCCAAAGAGTTTTTGCGGAGGATATATGTAATATTTTATTTTATATCTTGATATGATTTATATAGTTTATATTTATCCATGATAATAATTCTATTCAGATATTATACGAATAACATCGATTTATTTCATAATGCATAATTTTTTTTATATAGTATTATGTATTAAGGCTGTATGTTTTTTTTTTTATTTTATTATTAATATTTACCCACCTAACTAACATGCTTTGTATTACTTTAAACTTCATAATAAATTGATAAATTAATAAAACTGCATTTTGTATTAGTTAGTTTATTATAAAAAAACCTATAAGTATGTGGTACGTCAAAAAAAATGTTAGCGAATTTAAAAAAATGAGTTGATAAAACGCTGAATTCACTGTGACTTCAATGGAAGAAGACTTCATCCACCTACAATCAATCCAACACCCATCGTACAGTACTCTTGCAGTTTCTTGTGTAACTCCTATACCTCTTTATCATTTTTTATAAAAAACATGGTTATTGATTAATTATTTTTATTTTATAAATATCATAATATGACTTACTACCGGTTTAATGTATTTCGAATATTGTATTGTACTTATTAACCGATTTTTGAATTTCGATATGCCTATTGTCATATATTTTTTTATAGGTACTACTAACTTAGAAACGTACCGGAAGACCGATTATATGAGTACCAACACATTTTAAATTTTAGGTTTACCTACTTTTACCATTTTCCCTTCCCTAAAAGTTTCATTTAGAAATGTATTTTGAATAGAATAAATAAGTAAATAACACCAATTAGGTACTTTCTATGATCAAGTAAAACTTATAGCAATGGCTAATTTATAACTAACATACTCTGTACTACTTTAAAATTCACAATAAATTCATAAATTCATAAAACTACATTTTGTATTTGTTAATTTTCTATAAAAAATCTATATGCTAGTAGACACTTCCCGTCGAAGGAAAATGTTATCAAATGTAAGAAAAGGAGCTTTAATAAAACGCTGAATGCATTGTGACTTCAATGGAAGAGGTATTTACCCACCCACAATCAATGAACAAAAAAAAAAGTTAAGCACCCATAGGAAAAAACACTTGCAATCATATTGTAAATATTTTTTTATAGTGCAAAAACGTACGAACATGTTGTTACGAATACGTATTGTTGTAGGAATATTAAATTCAGAATAACGATTGTAATATTGTTGTACTGATCAAAATTCGTTGGCGAATAGGTACTTTTTACCGGGATATATTTACTAGGGCTACATATACCTGGCGCTTGTATATTGTATACAAAAAAGAGTTAACTTATTTTTAGTTCTATCGTTGGCACATTTATTTAACAAATCTGGATCCATTCTTATTCTTTTTGAAGCCCTACTTTCGAAATTTTGTTTAGGTATAATTAATAATTATCATATATATCATTAAATAAATTAAAACACAATTATTAAAAAGCCACAGTGACAATAGCCAATAAAAAATGTAAAATAAAAATACTAACATCTGATAAAATATTAAATAATACCATAAAGCTTAGAGTAAAAATAGGTACCTAAATGATATTATTATTGTACTTGCTTACTTTATAGTTTATACTGTTTATTAATGTTGATGTAAGAGAAAATGATACTTAAGACATTCACATTAGTATGCATCGTTTAAAAATAGAACAAATCGAATTTATTACTATACAAAGATAGTGCCTAAAAGTAGATAGTAGGTAAGTCATACTTAGCTATCACTAATCGAACAATTAATTATTATTAATATGGTTGTTTATTTTTGTTATTATTGTAGTGTTCTTAATTATTATTTGTTACTTGTATGTATATTTTAATATTTATTATATTGTTGTGCCTGTTCATTTATAATTTATTTATATATATATGTATTTATGTGGCTTATCGATCTTGCGGACTGACCAAATTATCTGTTATATTTTTGTCGGTATGCGTCGACCCGACGATCCGGCCCGACCGCCGAGACCAACACGATATTATTTCTTATTATATTATTATAGATTTAGTACTAAGCAGTTGATTGTCAATCGTCACCACTCGTACATCGGTGTGTGGCGTGTGCGACCATCATTTAATATATACCTACGTTGGATATTGCATTTGTTTTTTTATTTGAACCACCACTCTCATGCCATCATTATAACATCGATTATATTTATTTGTATTTACATGTTATACATTATTTAGATTAATTAGATTTAGCACAATAGACAATAGTACATACAACAAAATAGATATGCATTTGTACGAGTATCGGCGAGTTTATACAGAGGCTCCTAGACCCTAATGGAGTAAACAGATATTACAAATATGCATTAATAATGTACAGCTGCCAGGGCGCCAGCCAGTATTATAATATTTTACTTTTATATTAATATTATTATTTTTTTAGTTTTTTGGGATTGGGGCCTCTGAGTATAATATTGATGGAAACCTACCGGGAAAATCCCGATTTCCCGATGGGCCTATCCGTCCATGGATTAATTTTTTGAGTACCTACGTTGCGTAGGAAAAATAGTATAATCAGTCAACTATACTTTTCAATTCAATTTTATTCAAAACAAATAAACAAAAAATAATGAATAATTATTTCATGTCAATAAATCTACAAACGTTTAACAGTTTATTAAATTATGTTTATAATATTATATTATGTATACATCATGTTTATAATATTATGTTTGAATATAGTTGGGCAAGACCCCATTCGCCCAAAAATGACCCTTCGCTTTTTTTCCCACGTCTCTTTTTGCCCAAATATTTTAAAACTACTTTCCCTTTTCGCCCAAGAATATTTAATAGCACTTTCCGACAAATTTGTATAGTACACACTTTGGGAAACACTTACTTGAAATTATTTATATCTAACTATCTTAGTATCCAACTTAATAATAAATTTGTCATATTAAATTTATTTATTTGTATTTATTAGTTTTATAAAGCTATTTATACCCAGAGGGTACCAAGAGGAGGCGACTTCTCTTACTCTCCAAAAATGTATTGTGTTTTTGTACATTAATATAATTTTTAAATATGCGCCAAGATTTTTTAATCAAATGTTCGCTTTACATGGATTTAAAAATGGACATTATATTCCGTTAGTATTTTTTTTGCTCATTGATAAATAGGTAAAAACTTATGAATTTGTGTTTACTATGATTGTTGAAAAGTGTAATACACTTGGTTTTTATTCCCCCCCCCCCCAAAAAAAAAAAACCATTACCGTTGATTTCGAATTAGCAATTTATAAAGCTATTGAAAGTGTCTGGCCGAATACGACAATAATTGGATGCCGATTTCATTTAACCCAATCATGGTGGAGAAATATTCAAAAGAGTGGTTTAACTTCTTTCTATAAAGACGAATCTTCAGAAATTGGTAAGTGGATACGGTACACATTTGCAGGTTTAGTATTTTTAAACCCTGATGAAGTATCAAATTGTTTTGTTGAAGACTTACTATCTGACTGTCCAGTAAATGAAAAATTAACAAATTACTGTGACTATTTAACCGATACTTACATCTCTGAAGATGGTTTATTTCCACCGAGTATTTGGGCATTTAATACGTCGGAATTAATAAAAACAATTAACGCGTGTGAATCTTTTCATTCTTTTTTTAACAAAAGTTTTAATCATATTTCTCCACCAATAAGTACCTGGTTAAGTGTTATTAATGAAATTCAAACTGAAGTCTACATTAAATTAAATAGTTTACATTTACAAAGGTGTCCCAAAGATAAAAAAAATTATAGATCGACAGCAAAAAAAGAAGAAAAAATACAAAAATATAAAACAGGAACAATTAATCGGTATGATTTTATTAAATCAATGTCATTTAACTATTATATTTAATATTAAAGTATCAAAATTTTGACGATTTATACTTTTGATAAAAACTTACTCTTGTATTATATAAAAATTATATTGATGTACAAAAACTGTACAAAAACACAATACATTTTTGGAGAAGCCGCCTCTTCGTGGTACTCTCTGGGTAACGCTAAATGGCTTTATAGAACTAATTAACACAAATAAATAATTTAAATACATATAACAAATTTATAATATATTATAAATAATTAAATAATTTCAAGTAAGTGTTTCCCAAAGTGTGTACTATACAAATTTGTTCGGAAAGTGCTATTAAATATTCTTGGGCGAAAAGGGAAAGTAGTATTAAAATATTTGGGCAAAAAGAGACATGGGCAAAAAGCGAAGGGTCATTTTTGGGCGAAAAGAGTACCGCCCAATATAGTTATAATGTTAAAATATGAGTTGAGAGGGTTTTATCACTTATCGAGCCACTAAATGGAGAGAGGGCTATTTAAAAATGAAGGATTTTAAGACATATTATACCCGTACGTAAATATTGCTCTAAGAATGTATCTATGTTATCCTGCGTCTAATTGCTCTTCAGAGCGATCGTTTAGTTCTTAAGAAACTTAAGTTACAATATTTTAGTCTCCATACTGGTAATAATACATGATAAATCCAATGACAAGGTTAATATTTATGTGTAACAACTAGGTCATTGAGGTGGTCCAATTTTGTCGATTGTCCAATATTGGTTACTCTCCTCTATACCTATTCGTGTTGAAAAAATTAATAATATTCAAAATTGATTTTACTTTTATTTTTTAGATTCAGATATTATATCCCCAAGTAGTTTTTGTGGAAGACTTATGTAAAAAGAGTTTTATGTAATTTTATATTTCATATCTTGTTATGATTTATATAATTTATATTTATCTATGGTATTAATTCTATTCAGATATTATACGAATAAAATCGATTTATTTCATAATGCATAATTTTTTATATAATATTATTATTATTAATGTTTCACACCATCATTATAATATTGTATGTTTTTTTTTTTTCATTAATATTTACCCACCTACCTAACATACTTTGTATTATTTTAAACTTCACAATAAATTGATAAATTAATAAAATTACATTTTGTATTAGTTAGTGTTGTAGAATAAAAAGATGGAGGAAAGGGGAAGATAGTGGTAGTCGTGTGCGTTTGAGATTTTAATGTGAAGGCTACGGTTAAATTCGTATTGTAATAAGACGACACCGCATAACATGTGATAGATTGATGACCTATATATACGAACATTGTCGCCGAGAGTGGCTGAGCGTATCCTTCCAAGAAAAGGATGGCCCAGTGTCCCCTAACCTTGTATTCCGTAAAAACATAAAAAAAAATTTGTCTGTATAGGTACTTAGTAAATTTGTTGCACGTTTAACACATTTAACGTTTTTTTATGCATATTTTAAAAGTGTTTGTGAATTGCATGCATGTTTAGCCTTTAATGCAGTTATAGCTATTTCAACTTCCGAGTCCTAGTTAAAACAATGATAAGAACAAGAACTAATAAGCAAAGAAAAATCAAGGTAGGTAACTCATATGCGATCATTGTACTATAATATTTCATTGGGTTTGGGATAAGTTCTGACTCGACGATATTGATATCGGAGTTTGCTTGGATATTTGTTATCTGAAAATTAAAAAGGTATATGGCAGCGCTGTATAGTGACAAAAGTTTGTGACGGTATAGGATGTATCTCTGCGCTCGCATGTTGGTAAGTTCATAAATATTGGCAGTAGATGGCACTGCAGTTATCATCCGGAAAAATTGATACCAGTTTAGAATTCAAATTCTGAATTGACATTTTAAAATGATTACAAAATACTGGCTTATCGCATAATCGTATGAAATAAATGTTTTACTAATTCAACATTTGTATACTTTAACGTAAAATAGACAATTCTAAAAGGAATATTGTAATATTATTGTGTAGAATCTGTATCAGAAATTTATCGATTTGGAAACCTAAATCTTACAATCAAGAATCTATGGTTAGGAATTTTAAAATACAGAATTCGGGATTGGAAACTTAACAATTAGAAATTATAAGACTAAAATATTGATCATTGGGGGTATCAAGTTATTTTTTTTTTATAAAATACATATTTATACACTTCACAAATTACAAAACATGTAGTTTATATTCGCTCAAAATCTTTCATATAGTAACTTGATGGATTAGCATTATTTTGGTTAAAATATTGAGCAGCACTTTTATTAATAATAACTTTTTGATCCTCCAGTATTCTGATTTTTACTTTATATTTAATTTCACTAATATAGTAACGACTCCCATTGTTTTGGTATTTCTCACTCTCATGATTTACAAGTATATTGATAAAATTAGAAATCTATGATCAAACCATAATAAAATAATATAATATCTACTTAAGTTAACAATACTAATCTAACCTTTCGAGTTCGGAAACATTTAATACAATTTACAATAGGTACATGTTTTTATTAAAACATTTTTCTTTTGGGGGACGTAGACTTATTGACCAATGAACTATTGGCCGATTGGCACCAAATTCCAATAACTATCTCTGTTGATTTTTAAAAATTGAACAGGAGAAAATATCTATTTTGTAACCATAATAACTCCACCTTGTATTTAGTTACCCATATCGCAATAAACTTATTTATTAACCTAACTTTTTATGTTTTTATTGGTTGAATAATCCAAATCCGATTAATTAATAAGTTTTGATTTTTGACGATTGTTTATTTTTATGGCCTTCCAGCGTAATATATACACACGCATATAATACATATTGTAGTATTTTTTAGAAAAAGTAATCAAAACTATTAAGTGTTTCAAATAGTTTCGCAACTAATTTTTTGTCTTTATCTTATCTTTTCCTCAGATAGCTCGTTAATAGATTAATGGTCTTTTCGTCTGACGTTATTTTTTCCATCACATAATAAATTGTTTTAAATTTTTATGGAATTGAGTCCATAGAAAATACTTTTACAACTTCGGAACATACCAATTTGATGAAAACACAGAGTAGAATATTGTCAAGTATCACACAGCGTCTCAGAAAACAATATACTTAAAAACATTCTGTTAGTTCTTTCAAAATTCGAAAACCTCATAAATTTAAATTATAAAAGGAAATTAATTTTTTGATTAAATATTATAAATTTGATATATTTATAATAATTTATTTTTTGATGAAATTATTGCCAAAACAATAATGGGTGTCATTATTATATATTATTATGCATTAAATGTACTACCTTTTCACCAACCAATGACCGTATTTATGCAAAACATGTATGTATCTGCAATATGATTTAGATTTCTTATAAACGATCCTGACCACGTGTCTGTTTGCGACAATATTTATATTTTATATTTTCCAGAATATTCAAAACTGTCAATAATCCGTAAGGTTTATATTTTTGTTCATTCAATAAGACGCATAAAACGTTTGTATTTATAGTTATTTTATAACATTAATTTTCACTACAGTTTAGAAAACTTAAATGCCTACTACGTAATAATATTAATAAGAAAGTACTTACAAGTTACAATAAAATATTTGAACACAAAAAGTCCTAAGGTTCATTGTTATCAGATAATACATTTGTCGATTAAGATAGTAAATTTGGCGTTTTTGAATGATATAGTTCTAAATTTAATATCTGGAATAAACCACCCGGGTATCTGGGATTTTAGCGCTTTTGTGCGATTTATTATTTTCTTATCTCGTTTTGGCACTTAAGTCTTCCGCTGCGAAAATTGACTTATTTTAAAATTAGAGCACTACTCTTAAAGTTTGATCCTGGAAGTATTTTTATAACAATACTATTGATTGAGTCAAATGTATTATTTGTTCATTGATTCACTCATTAAGGTAATTTGAAGTTTAATTAATTAGAAAATGATTTTATCTGATAGCGCTTAGTTAAATTTACCTAACTACCATCAATTTTTGTAAAATCTACGAGTCTTAAATAAATAAATTAGACTTGAAACAAAGTAAAAATACAATTTTCATCTACTTATTCAATATTATTTTTGTATAGCGCGGCGTATTATATAGGCAATATAGGTACATAGTTTAAGAAAATTAATTTAATACGTAATATTAACTGGTGTTTTCTTTTGTTTGTTATCAAGCTTTGGAATTGTGGTCATTGGAAGAAACATTTTTTTAAGGATATATGAAAATATTACATAGTAATAAATGAGTTATATAACAACAAATATATACAGGTAATATGAGCTTAAACTTTAAGACAGCCCACAGTATTATCTGATGATTAAATTAGTTTGTTTAATGCTATCTTCTTGGCGTTTTATTCAATAACATTATTACGCATTTAAAATATCATCTAGTTGCATTTTTAAATTATGTTTACTTCGGATTACTGTGTATGATTTACGATTTGACTGATAACTCGATATTTTTCGACTGAGTAACATATCTTGGAAAATGGCATAGCACTATTCACCACCAGTTAAGCCTTAAAAACGAAATATAATATTTGTTTAACCAGATGATCAACTAATACGTCAGTCAACTCATTAACTTTTGGGGCGATTAAATGTACTTAAATTAAAATCATTATCTAGTTAAATGAACGGTCGATTTCAGTAAAGTAATAACTAATAAGCCAACACCAATTCAAGTATTAAAATAGAGGGATGCATTCCTTACTACTGTAATTTGTGATCGCTTTGTGTAAAATGTCACAAGAACCACATTGTGTGTACTTACTACTTTTTACATTTTTTAAATACGTTCTTATACATTGTGAACTGTCATATTTAATGTTGAGCCCAGAAAACTTAGTTTATACCTAAATAAATATAAATATTTTATTTAGAGAATTATAATTAAAAGAGAATTTTCAAATAAATTGTACATACAAGTATATACATTTTCACAGTAGGAGTTTGACTGTAAAATGTTCACAGTTAACAGTTGTACAGTATTCCGTGTCCTGTTGAAGAGAAAGCTGGTGTTTATGGATATTAGGTTTAACCGAATCAGACGAAAATAATCAATCACAGAGTACAGTGTGTACACTTTATAAATGTCTTTCAAACTATGCACATTAATATTATAATTTTTAAAGTTGAAATTAGAGTAAAAATTCAGTATGAACAAAATAACGAAGTAACATAATATTTTACTTCGATTTACCATTCGGAATTTTAAGCAAAGGGCGCCATCGGTGCTACAGTGAACTGCAGGGGGAAGACATGTGAAACTAAATATTACCTATTCATAATCAACACGTATGTTTAAATATTTATTAAAAGTTCTTAGATGATAATACTAAAATAAATACAAATAATGTAATATCATTGATATTAAACTGGTTCTCAGTTAAACATTAATTAGTGGCGTGTAACGTAGGGTTAAATTATTGCTCAGGCAACACCTTAAATATGAGTGGGTGGGTATTGATTGATGAAAAATAGGACATTTTATCGGTAGATATAATATTATTATCAAAGGTACGACACCTTACATTATTTGAGCAACACTATTTTTTTTTTTGATACGTGTCATTATTAATGATAAGAAATTGGAATGTTTTATATTATGCATTGGTAACATTGCAATCAATAGTAAATTTCAATAAATAAAAATTATCACAAAAAAAAAATAATAATATGTAAAGATAATTTTACTAAAAACTAAAAAGTTTCTACTCGTAATATATTTTTTTATTATCTAGATAAGTAATTTGTTTATCTTAGATACATTTTTAAGATATTTTATTTCTAATTATCTCAATAAGATAAAGTGAAAAAGTTACTAATTATTAATGATTTCAACACTTATTATTATTAACTTTAATGATCAGTCAATATTTATAAAAGATAACATGAGTTGTACAATAATTGTAACTTGGAAGTATAACTGTAGTTGTACAGTTTTGACCTCGGAATATTGTTTAAACAATAATTTAAATGTGGTGAGTATGATGTTTTTTTAAAAATAAGTTTATTCATAGTATATATACATTACATTTATTTACATTGCATTGAGATTTAATGAAAAATAAATAAAAGTAAAAATTGTTTAGGTAAATACATAATAAAACAATATCTATTACAATGATTAAACTGATAAATAGACTAATAAACAATTTGAATTGACTACTTTATTTAACATTTTTTAAATTTGTTCATAATAGTCTTAAATAGAAAGAAAAACAATAAATTAATACATTTTGTCATAATACAAATAAATGTATAGTCTTAATGATAAACAATGAGCTATAGTTATCAACACAGTTAAAAAACATAAATATAATATTAAAATACAACAAGAAATGAATTTATTATTTACAATTTCTTTACATACAATTAACAGTAATGAATATTAACATTTTATTATACTTTAAAACTGGGATAATAAAGATATGGTTCGTTTATATATTACTATTATTAAGAAGTTTAACGATTGCGTTGATTTTTACTTCAAAACAATATTTTTAATAATTTATGATTTTCTACTGAGAAGGTTTAATACAAGCATAGCCGTACAGTTTGAATACTAAGGAAACAAAAATTATAATGTTCTTAAATATTTATAAATATAATATTTTAGTGATATAGCCTTTAAGTAATCGAAAGATCAATTTTGGCTTATTATTTTTAGCTCTAAAGTTATTCTTATGAAAGATTATATTTATAGTTTTTCTATGTATACATTTTATAATTGCTTATGTATTGCTCTGATTTCGTTTTATACTGAACTAAATATTTACTCCGCCAATATTTTTATATGATTTATTGTTTTTATGCGTAAAAATGTCTCATATCCATGTATTACAGATAGATATCGTTATTTTTAACGGATGATTTTATATCCTCGATGGTTCTACCTGTTCTTCTAGTTGTGCTGTGATATTTAATTAAATATATATTTTTCATTTTTATATAATACCTATTTATTTTAATTTAAACTTTATTTTCACATTATTTGATTTATTATGTTTAATAATGAAGCTTAATACTATTTTCATCATGGTGGGTATAATACTCGATTATAGGTGTCATTTTAAATCCTCATTAAGATCGTAATGGAAAAACAGGTTATCCTCCATTAGCAAAATCGTTTCTTACATATATGTATAGATATTATGTTGAAAAAACTAATTAAATTCTAAACTAAAAAAAATTAATTTTTTTTATGATTAATTAAGCAATAATTTTTTAATTTCCTTTTCAAAATATTTCTAAGTTTTACAGGTTACAAGACATCATTGTAAATTAAAAGTATTATGTGGAAACTGAAAATGATCAAGAAGTGTATTTATATTTGTATTTATTTATACTTATGGCTTATAGTATTGTGTTTAATTTAGTTATAAAATGTTTTTTTTGAGAAATGATGCTAACCAAAAGCGACAAACCCTAGAATTCGTTTATTTTGAATTAAAAAAAAAATCTCTATAATCATGTCATGAAAAGTAGTTAAAAAATAAGTTTTATTGTAATTGTATGTGTCAAAAGTTAATAACGTACCTCCAAGATTAAGTGTCTTTTCATGTTAAAATTTATCAAATTAGTCATTATCACTTTATGAGGTTCTATTCGTCGGTCACGGTTATTTTTAAGTGCAAAAAATCAATAGTAACATATTCATTATGGTAATGGAAATGAATTGTCTGTACGAACAAGCTGTAACCCTCTTCATATTTTTACATTACACAATTTTCACAGCATATAAAACTCGTTTGATGTAATAATTATTATACATCAATTTATATTGATTGTTCCCTGATTCGTTTTTCGAATGGTCTCGTTCTTTGGTTTTGAGTTTATTAAATTATCGGCAAATTAATCATATAATAATTAATAATATACTTAAAATTATATAACACGATTCGACTGATACGCAGATATTTATTTATATAATATTACATACATTATACATAAACAAAAGAAATTATAGACTAAAGTAAATTCGAAAGTCTTTTAAGTTGGGTTTTGCTAAGCTCATTCTTGGGCAAGCAACGATCCCGTCCGTTAGAAACAATACATTCTTGATGCGGCAGGATTTGCTGGCGTTTGGGATGAGCAAGGCAGCCGGCTGACCGTCTCCTTGCCGCCATTTTGTCATCCATAGTAATATTGTGAGCTGTCATTCCTACACAGACTTTTGGGCGCAATACCTTCGTTTCCATATCTCACCACCTATAATGGAAACAAAAGTAATTCACGATTAATCGTAGGTGTATAGTTTAAATATTAAACTCGATAAAAAACATTTGTGATGTCAATAATAATTATTGTGCTAATAATAAATGCAAATTATATTAGACAACTTAATGTAAACAGGTTCTATATATAGGCCTAGGTAGTTTTTTTTAAGAATAATTAAACTAAAGAACTAAAGAAGCTAAATTTAACTAAAGAAGTAGGTGGAAAAGTCCGAGGGACATCTGCTAAAAAAAAGCTTCGAACAGAAGCAGTGAGTCCTGTTAGTATTTTTAAAATTGGGAGGAATAGTTTAGAAATGTACAGTTACTACATAATATATTGTTGATTCAGTGGCGCAAAAAGAATTTTTTCATTTTGTTTTGTCCATATTTGTTTGGACATCGAGAGTTCAACCAAAGCGAAAATCTGATGTACTATAGTAATAATTGGTACGATCCAAGGGGAGATCCTGACCCGGGACCCTCTCCGCTTGGTCACGCAACTGAGTTGGTCATATTATGTACGTCTGTGACATTATGATTCATAATTATTAGATTTATCTTTATTAACTAAAATACGTGACAAATTAAACTTGTTGTATTATCAAGAGTCAGACTTCTGTGTCCCGCTAAAACACACGTTGATCATTTTTCGGCACATCATAAAATACGAGTGTCTGGTTCAGATATAGTTAGAACTCCGAATTATTAAAGTGGCATCGAGGTTATTATAAATAGCATCAAGTAGAAAAATTGGATACCATGATATTTTATTTGAGTTTAAAAATAGTTGTATACAAATCGTAATACATATTTTCCACTGTCTTGTATTTTATTTTATTCTACTGAACAACCGTTTACTCCTTTGCATAATTACGCAATGTTTATTACACGACGACACTCTGTATGATGTTACGTTAAGGGTAGATAACCTATGTTTTATGAAAATCGTCGAAAACTTATCTGACGACATTAAGTATATGTTACCAGTGTATATATTTTTAACCATTCGCCATTTAATATAACATTTGTGGTTTAAGTCTAGTGTTTAATGCGAAATAATATTTCACTGGAAAAGCGCATAAGTATATCAATGTATGAAAGTAAGAAAAACTTTTTAAATTTATGTTTACACAAAGTCGTTTTCAAGATAGATGTAAAACTGTATTGTTCAGTTACATTTATGTGAAGCTTCTACAAAAGTATATATTATACGCATATATGTATAATATAAAGTTATACGTTTATTAATTTAAAAATCGTTTTATACCGTTACAAATTTAATAGCTCATTTTAAAAGTATGCATATTTTTTAACACGGGTTTCCACATCATGCATAGATCCATGTAAAACTGTCTTTAAAAAAATATCAACTTAATTAAAATTTTTTTACTAGTATAAAAATTAAATAATACATTTTTAATTAAATCAGATGATAAGTACTGTAGGTAATGTATTATAAATTGAAGAACAATAAAAATCTAGCGGCTAAATCCAAATATATTATTATAAATAAATTTAGCAATTTTCTTTGATTATATACGTATTTACTAGCAATTGTTTTAAAATATTATGTTTGACTATAGTTATAATGTTAAAATATGAGTTGGGAGGGTTTTATCACTCATCGAGCCACAAAATGGAGAGAGCTATTGGGCTTATTGAGAGGCTATTGGGATTCAAGAATATTGGACTAGTCACATTTTATATTCAATGTCTACAATTTGAATTCATAGAATAGGTTCTAATGATTGTAAGATTTAAGAAACAATAATAAAAAAAATTAATATTTTTGGAGTCACACATAAATAAATTATTATTTACAAGTACTCATTTGTTCATAAATTCGTTGTTATGATTAAACATCAAATATTAAATTTGTATTTTTTTTTATTGCTATATTGCCATGGGCCAACGGCTCGTTTTGTGTTTAAAAATGAATAAATAAACATTATTTAGTATTTACGATTTAACAATTTACTATGTATACTACTATACTGTAAATAGATACAAAAATATTTTATGATTTTTGTATTATTAATATTATACATATAATATTAATCTTTTTTGGTGTTAAAAAACTGGCAACTATAAAATATATTTAAATTTTGGCCATGTCTAATATATTATTATGTTCAAGGTAGTTTGAAATAACGGACTAAATCGCATACTTACAAGTACGAAAAATGAACTTTTTTGTTTTAGAATAACAATATTACCGATGTCATTGAACGTTTTTCCGTAAGAATTTTAGTCTAGGTATTTTTGAACAAACCTTCCAAAACTATTTTGTATAATATAAAATAACATAATATATAATAGGTAGGCAATGAAGACTTAATAATTTCTTCGGGTCTCAACTTAATACATTTTGTTTTTTCAATGTTTGTTTTTATTGAAAATTGAATAACAAACTATAACAATGCAAAAAGATTTTCTCCCCTCCGAATAAATCGAATCCGTGTCACCAGCTGCATTACTAATACATTTTGGTGTTTTTTTAATTTTATCCATTTTCTGTTAAATTCAAAAATTTACCTTCGGTGCACCATACGGTATAAACGTACACAGTGAGTATCAGAAAGACCTTACATATAAAAATAAATTCATTACGTTTCAAATTAATTTCCTTAAAAAAATAGATAGTATTGATATTTTAAAAATAAACTACTTGACTTAACTAAACGTTTTTATCACAAAATTTGCCTAATTATTAGATTTATAAATTAGCTACTCGGAATTTCTCCAAAAATAATTTTTTTAAAATTTTCATTAGAACAAAAGTTATTTCATTTGTCAGGTCTTTCTGTTACACTCTATATTTGTGTTATTTATGGCTGATTGATACTATAAAATAATATGGTCCATATTGAACTTTTCGAGTACATATCTAATCTAAAATCTTTTTAACCGGAGTTATGATAATATTCCAACACATAAATAACATAATTATATTACAAAACATCACTAATTGTTAGAGATTACTTGCTTTACATGAAATTGAAAAATCGAGTTAAATTTAAATTTTAAATAGTGTTAGTTAATATTGATAACATATTTTAGAAATCAAATTAGAGTTTTATTTGAATAAACATTATTTTCAATATATTGTAAATTAAATACGACAGTTTCCGATGATTTGCATTTATTTGTTGATCGTTAAAATACATACTAAGTTTATAGGTATATCCGTTAATTTTATGAAAAGAATAATAACATGTATGAGTGGCATTCCAAATAGTTCGTTTTTCTTGTGAACGACATATTATATATTCTTTAAAATGTTGTGAATTACTGGAATTATTGAGTACAATGGTACCTACCTCAATAATTTGAATTAAATGAAAATAAAATAACTTGTGTAATCGCAAACGGAATAATGTTTATATCTATCATTTATAATTTCATTTTCATGAAATTAATATATTTCAAAAAATTAATATTTTTTGAAAAGAAAATAACTATTATAGACATTTTGATATTTGTATTAAAATTGATTATAAAATGTTCTTTACGTCACTACATTTTATCGTAAGCGTATTACTTTTTTCATATTAAAAAATGTATATAGGTTTTATTTATTTATTTCAAAAAATGTTAGGTTGACGGAGTTATTTCTGATCTTTAATTTTTATACTCTGGTAAGTATATTTAAAGTACAATCTGATTTCATCAACTGTAGATTTTTTTGTTGCCATTTTAATGTTTTAAGCGCATATTATAACCGATTTTTAAATTAATGTTTATCTTAAACTTGTGGTAAAAATTGTACACCATAACTTTAAATCTCATTTTCTTATGCTTCCCTCATTGTTGATTCACTTATGAGGTGCTGATAAACAGGTAGTTATGTATTTATATTTTATGGTAAAGGTACCTATTGAACAAATATTTTAAGTGAATCATTGGACTGGCTAGATATCGGAAAATGTGTAATTTATTTTCTAAGAACCGTATTTTTATTAGACGCCTATAGGTACTATATATTATTAAAAATAATACATTTAACTTTTTTAACCGTTGAAAGGGTTACTAGCAGTAATTACAAAGTCTTTAGCGATATCTTGGTTTTTTTTTTTAAATTAAATTGTCTACGATTTCAATTAACTTTACTTGTCTATTATTGTCTATGTGTTTTATTTAAGTTACTTTGCCATTATTGTAGTATGCTCAATAAATAATTATCAAACGGACAAAACGATATCCAACCGATAGCAATATTACGCAAACTGATTGTTTACCTACCGGAATATCGATACAATTTATAAGTAATACAATAATTTATCATAACATTTCACATGTAGGTAAAAGTAAAATAACGATTTTAGTCACTGCGAAAGGCTTATAACATTTTATATTATTAATAGGAAATTGTATGGGCATTTTTATTCTTCAGTTTATTTCAAAACTTGAGTTTTGAAATTCAATTTTATACTCATGTACTTAAATAACAAACATATAGTTAGGGTGTACGGTATTTCATTACTGTTGATATGTTATATTTTTTTAATTTTACAATTCAATGAAGTTCACCTAAATACTTATTACGTGCAAGTAAAAATTTGCTTAGGTCTAGTAGACGACATTTATGCAGATTCACTTTTTGCGTAAATGGGACAAAATTACTCTCTTTTATGGGTAAATTGAATTTACATATTGTATTCTGTAAGTGTGTGAATTTTAACTATTCGGGTTGCGTAAATTTACACACTTTTGCACCAATTTAGGATTGGTGTATGGGTTTACCAAACAATCACAGTTTATTATATTCCTCTTCATTTTAGAACAATTGTGTGTAATTTTTTAATTAAATAATAGAAACGTATATGGAATACGTTTTAAGAGTTATTAGTTTTGATTAAAAATGCTAAACCACTGTACTTTAAACGTTTAAATTTAAAAAAAAAAAACAGATTATGTACCTATATAATTTATAAGGTAGAGGTTAAACCTAGGGAGAAGTAAATTATGCGATCACTCCCTCCTATCGTATAAAATAAAAATAACTTCCCCAATCCCTCCCATAGTGCGCAGAGAACTTACTTAATTTATTGGTGAGTAAATATTTGAATTTTAGAATTGCCAAATGATTTATAACATTTAAAAGTTTATAGGTAGCATACTGTTTTACATCTTATTGGTTGACAATTGTCTAAAAAATAATTTAACGTTCTGCTCAAAATTATAAAACCGTTCTATCCAGTTTATTCTATTTTGATTACTAGCATGTTATTATCATCTTTTTCCAATATATTTTTTAATTATCGTAATAATAAATCTCTTACTTCGCTTGGCGACAACTGTTGTGTGGGTATAACGGTGATGGGAAATTGCGTAATATCCGTTAGATCAATATCGGCGTCTACTTCGCTAATGTTATCGCCAAATGCGTTTGGGTCGATTGACATGTCATGGCTGGCGTTATCGGACTTATGTTTGTTGTCCAAATGTCTCCTGGAACGCTGCCAGACGAATTTGGCCGCCACAACACACAGTATGGACAACAGGCCGCCAATCAATCCACCGCCCAAGTATAGGTAAAACTTGTCTTGTTTTTCTAAACAAAAAAATACACAAAAATCAACAATTAATCATTTCCGTAATCTGGTACTCACAATGGCAATATCATTACGTATATCACGTCGATCGTATATTATGACGAATTATAAATGGCCCGCGAAACATTGATAATTATTATTTAACTATATCGAAACATCGACGATCCAACCATATCGTAAAATCGATAGTTTTCGACCGACTCTATATTACCCGTTTGGAAAGCACGTCGCGGACGAAAATCGGGACCTCAATGTTTCGCGACGGGACTCTGTCATATTTTCCATTTATAAACACCGTGTGGCGTATATTATAGATGGCATACAAATGAAGTGGGTATAATATATAATACTGCGAGGAGCATATTATTATTATTATTATTATTATTATTATTATCATTACCGTGGCGGAGTGGTTCGATCGTCTGACTTACGTCTTGCGCGCATTACAAGCCCAGTCCCAGCGCCACAGTGAGCGGTTAACGCACGCGGCATGTGAGATTACTGCTGTATTGACGTTATAGTCCCGGCCGCATTACACAACCTCTATAATATATACTGACTTTGATGCTACGTTTATTAATTTAAGGTCTGCAGGTTGGGTCATAATACAGGACGTGGGTACCTCTATTTCACTACCTATGTACACGCTTTCCGAATAAAAGTCTGTTGTTCAATAATAATATAGTAATAGTAATAATAATAATAATGATAAAAAAAAAAAACAACAAAGCCACTTTGGCATAATATTATTATAATATGTTATACTAATATTAGTTTTTGGTTTTTCATCGGAAACGAATTTACAAAATAAAACATTGATAAATAATCGGATGCCGTTCATGGTCGAGGGTACATTTTTTATCAGCATTGCGCGGTATTGTATGTAATATGATATCTACAACCTCCGTATATTATAACATTCATTATTACTGCCACAATGTAATATTATAATGGTGCGATTACACTGTGATAAGCTTCAGTTATACGGAATTTAAGTTATATAATCTGTAATATGTAATGCACAGTTGATATTATAATAACAATGTTGATATTTGATTTCAGACTCTGAGCGGAGCGATGAATGTATCGGTTTTGAAATTAAGAATTTAAAAAAAACAATTTTTCGTCGGTGCACACACATTTTATGTTACGGAAAAAAAGCTTCTATCTTCAACTTTGAAGGTGGATTTCGGTTGAACTTTTCAGGATCTAGATGGTACTACAGTGGTCGAAAGGGGGAAAAAACAGAAAATACCGAATTTATGACAACATAATTTTGTTATTATTCAATTACAAACAACACTTTTTGCCAAATATTTATATTGCTATTTTATATAAGTAGTATAATTTTAAAAATATTTTTCCTAATTTTTCTCTTTTTATAGACATTTAAATTTTGTTCTTTTTTATAGACTAGGTGTGATAACAGTTTTACTTTTCGTTAAAAGTTTGAAAATGTAATGCATAGTTCTTTATAAATTGATCTAACAGCATTCTAAAAATATTTAAAATACATATACACAGTTTTTGTTAATAAATATTTGAAGACTTGAAGTCATAACTTTGATAACATTGGATTATTAAACGAAAAATAACAATTTTAGTTATTATTATGTTGTGTAGTTCCAAACAAATTTAGTCGTAGGGACTAGAAACTTTTTACTATTATGTATATAATGAATTGTTTTCTGATGATATTTCAAAAATATACCTACTAATTTTAATATAATCATGAAACTATTCATATGATCGTTCTTCTGTTCTGTTGGTACATTGGCTTATTAGTTATTAACAATGATGTATGATGTAATATTATAACAATTAATTTATAGGCGATATTTTAGCAAAAATTACTTCAACCTACTTACTGTAATAGTTATACACATAAATTATAAAATATCCTTAGAAATATGGAAAAGTGACGCACCAACATACAGTCCTCGCTCAGAATTTTCGTACCTAACGACTAATCGTTGAATTTAAAGCCATTAACATTCGTTACAGTGACCTACTTAATGACAAGGTATACTCAAAATCTACTAGGTAAACATCATAGCGATTTCCTGATTTGTTGTTGTTGTTGTTGTTAAGCTGTATTATAATATTGGTACGTTTATTTTTGTGTTCACTTAACTGTTCACTGTCTTCAACATAATATAATATCAATTGATAACATCATTATCTGTTTAGTTTTTACTTTTTTGGAGCCTTATAATAATATTATACATATCATGTATCGTTAGTTTTATTCATAAATTTAAATATTTATATTAGAAATTGTTTGAATTTCTAAGGTCATATTGAAATCATAATACTATTCACTGTACATAATATAATAATTTTTTTTTTGAAAAACTTAAACTTATATTATGCTTATATGTGAATGTTTTACACGGAAATATGAATATTATATTTATAGGGTTTGTATAAGCAATTTGGTACTATATTATCTTTATTTTGTTGTTGTTTTTTTTTTTTGGAAATTGTCATTCTTTTTATTTTCATTTCCCAGGAAACGATACAATTGTTGTGAATATCACAAAACTATTTGTCAAAAGAAATAACTGAATTGATAAGTTATTAAAAAGTTTTTTAATTCAAAAATATTGTAACAACAGTTTGAAACAACTCTCAGAAATCAGTTCTTGTATCGATAACTTTCATTGATTTAAGCCAATATTATATATATATTTAATGAAACAATGTAGTACTACATAACAATATGGAAAATTAATTTGGTTAAGTACCATTAGACGCTAAATTATTTTTCAATAAGTTACCTACATTGTTTATTTTAAATTAATTAAATTTTGTTTGATTTTGTTGACAGATTACGCTTATTCCCGCAATGTCGTTCAAACCAGCCATTAATATTTCACTTACTGTACACAATCTTGTAAGAAACGTAACCAAAAGTAACGATGTTAGCTAAGATGCTATTCGGATCAGCCGTCTTGATAGTGGTAATATTTTGTACCGGATGCTGTGTCGTGGACTGTTGATACGTATGCCGAGATATCGTACCTAATGTTGACAATATGGAAATGAGATTTGTCAATAATTATTTTCTGTGATTTTTGCCACCCAAAAGCGAAGGTTGTTGTGTTCCATTTATACAGTGGTAGCGATGACCGTGCATCAGCGCGTGTGCTAAATACTGATAACTTATAAGCCGCAGCGTAAGTGGCAATTATAATTATGGTGTACGAAGGTGTATTTTATTATAGTTGTGGTAGTGCTAGTGATATTTTACAATTAAACATGATTATAATATTGTTATTGCATTTGCCCGCTGTGATGATAGAAACCAGCATGTAATAATATATTATTATATTAATAGCGCGTCAAAGGGTTAGTATCAAGCAGAATTAGCAATATTCATCAAACCATTATACTATTAGGTATAATATAAATTATTATCAGCCTGAAAAGTATGACGAAACGAAGTAATAATAATATTGTGTTCTCGAATAATCGAGTAATGTTTCTGTACAATTTTATAGGCAATCGCGGGGAGTCCTGCAGTAATAGTTTTTAATTTTAATAAATTACGTTAAACAAGATTACAATACGAAAATAAAATGTTTAGTGTAAGTGTGCAAGTGTGCAACGCACAACACTGCGGTAGAAATATTTTTTATTTATTTTATTTTTCTCATTTTTAATAATACAGTTAAGAAAATATAAACCTAATTATATTTCAATAAGTAGGTAGTTTTCGTCTCGTTATAATTTAGTTTTAAATTTTTGAAAAAATACTTTTTAATAAAAAGAAAACAAGGTTAGTGTAGAATAACATTATTTATTGTATTACTGTAAAATATACATTTATATGCATTTCACTCTTGAAGTCTTTACAACTTCAATTTGCGAATATTTTGCTGAAGAGTTTACTACCTGGTAAATAAATATTAGGTAAGATTACATAATAATATGCAGAAGTATGATTGAAGTCGTATTTTGAAATAAGAAAATGTAGGTATTTTGATTGTCTTTTACTTTAAAAATTGCAACTACAATTACAATTACCAAATTACATAGGTAATTAGGTAGGTATATGTTGATAGTCTTGACGTGAGTCTCAGATTTAAGCACCAGATTACCACTTAAACAATTAAAATAATTTAGATTTAAATCTAAATTTTGGCGAGCTTTACATTTAAGCTGGGTTTACTAAATTGAGATATTTTTTTCTGATTCACGTGCAAATAATAGTAATGTATTACACAAATCAATTAGAAAAAATAAATAAAATGTGAAAAACCCTTTTTTTTACATAAAAGTCATCATCGAAAAAAAAAATTATTTACTATTACAATAAAATAAATTTAATTAATGACCAACGAGACTTTTCTTTAAATTGATTTACAAACTTCTTTCGTTAGTTTTAGGTTTTCTCTAATACCTATTCCTCATATTTTTATATTAATGTCTTACATAAAAATAAATATTTTTTAATTACTTTTGTGAATATATATATTGGACAATATTGGACAATTTTTGAACACCTACCAATTAATTTGTTATGCATTGAGAAACATTCATTAATTTTATTTAATTCATACGAAAGCAATTAAAAATTCTTATTGATATTATTTTAATATACAAATATTACGATAAAATAAAAAATAAAATTACACTAAATGTTCTAAAATTAAAATGAATTTATTTTAAGTATAATGATCACAGTGGAATTATTTAAATAGTTTATTTTAAATTCTTTTTAGAAAAATTAAACATTGAACAGTCTTCAGCGAGCTCCCTGTATTAACGTAATTTGTATTTTATAGAATCAGTCCCACGAGGAATTACTAATTTAAAGTGGCGGGGTAATGTTGATACGGCTTGCTCGTTATTTTAAATCAAAAATCCTTCGTTAGACACCATACATAATACAAAATATATACAACAATATGCGATACGTATTTTGTGTTATTCAAGGACCATATCAACATTTTTCCATTACTTATATAATATGTCTGCGCTTGAAATATACTAATAAATCAATAATCTGTGTGCTTACCCAGTGACGAACTAGATGAATTTCCATGCCCAACGGGATCAGCAGCCGACTCGTTATACCTAGTCCTGGGGTCGTTGGCGGGCGGGGATAAGGATTCGAATGGCTGTACGGGGGCCACACCGGGGTTGTCAAAGTAGTCCAGTTCCATTACAGTCGGTTCGTCGGAATGAGCAGGCTCTTCGAATTGTTCTTTTAACACTCTCCTGGGCACTATAAAAAACCAATACCGAAAAAATGTAGATTAGTCTACAATATATTATATTGTTAACACGGGGCCTTATCACATTTTTTGCGTTTATGGTTCAAATGGGATCGTACATCATGGAGAACGCAGTTTCAAATAAAATAGACTAGTACACTCCGAGGGGTATTAAAAACGTCATTTTAAATTCGATATGTTTTCAACTATAGACATGATATATTATTTTCATATAGTGTATTATTGTATTTATTATGATATATAGGTATTTTTAATTAATCATTACTAATTTGAAACTAGGTATCTCTAATACATTTTAATGGTGTTGTTGTAAGTAGTTTTGAAACATAATATTTTATAATGGATATTTAATAGAATCAAATTTTACTTATTTTTCTACTCATTGTTGGTGTTAATAAACATAAAATGGAAAATTATTATTCATTCGAAGACAATAGCATAAAGTACAGGCGTAAAGTAACCATATTTTCTCAAAATAATTTATTATTTTAATGATTTTTTTCAAACAATCAATTTTTAGATAGTAATTTTTTTCATTTAGAATTATTTATTTTATTTTTTAAAATTATACAAGTAGGTAGTTCCATTAAAAATGTATTACTCAGAGGAAAACGGTTTTCAACTTTTTATCCTTGTGAAACCCCCAAGTAAATGTCCTTTTGAAAAATCGCCTTTTCTAAGTATTAGTAATAGTAATATGACAGTATGTATATGTACACAAATAGGTGCTGTGAAACGTATAATCACATTAAGTAATTATTATGAAATGTAATTTTGAAAGTAAATAGAGTACACGACATGATGGATTAGTATTAGAAACTACATAAAAACGAATATTTTTTATATAACTCCGTTGGAATTGCCAAAAGATGATAAGTAGATTAGAATAAATATATTATAGGAGGTAGGAATAAACCAGAAAACTATTAAATAAATGGAAGTACTTTTATATAAGTTTATCATACATATTGGCATCGTACAAAACTATTTAACTATGTAAACCTATTAAAATACAAAGGCATATGGAATATGTGCAATTTCGTTATAAACTTGTTTCAATTAATTTATCAAATGGAAAATTTTCAAATTAGCACAAATAATTAATGTTGTAACTTTTAAGTGTAGGTATACGCTACGGTATAGAATAATGAATAAATAAAAACATAAAGAGAACGACGTATGGGCTATAATAGGTCGAGTGAACGAAAACAAAAATTGTTTGTAGAATTACGCATAATGAAAAAATTAGAAATTAATTCATCAAAATAATAAATTATATGTGATGGCCATGTTCTGGGGAACCCATAACAGAATCTTGCACCAACGGAAACATGAAAAAATATTAAAGTTTTTTGGAATATTGTTAAACGTATACCGGGAAATATACCGATGTACACTACAAGTCTACAAATATTTACTAAATGTAATATTAATAACTCAAAAATGTAATGCGTTATTGGTAGTATATATAGATAGCGTACACATCATATTATTATTGTAACACACAGACACGAGGTAGCGAACTATATTGTAGCTTTATTTAATAAAAATAACATAATAATAATTTGAGTTCGAGAAAATATGGTGCGTTACAACATGTCGCTTTTCGAAGATACGTATTTTATTCCATCGTATTACAGCGGCGGGAAATGTAAACGGTTTGGACGAGTATATTTGCTTTTCATCAATTCGTTTTCCGGGAATGCATTACGGGTTAGGTATCTGTCTACAATACGTATGATATAAACACGTAGACGTATTTCGTTTCAAAAATGATTTGCGAGGAGGTCGCAGCTAGGAGCACCGAGTGTCCATACAAATTTTTCAGATTTTTTAGTGTAGGTGCTCAGTACTCCTACTTCTTTTTTAAGGTATAGGACGGTATACATCATTATTTTGACCTTTGGGTTGTAACTCTATTTTTCAATTAGATTTTTGAAAATCATTTTAAAATAATTATCTCTACCATATGTTATTAAAGTTTCTTTAATACATAATAATTTAATTTTTAATTTACTAAGTGTACCCTTTCTAAATTCTTTACTCAAAATTGGTTCACAATTACCAAATTGGTTCCAATGAATTTTCATTTTTATCATAATATAGGTACCTGCTATGTAAATTATGAAAAATTGTTGTATACAAATCGACAACAGTTTCACAGGATAGCACGTTTGTTTTTCTAATTAAACTATATACTAGTGCAAGAAATAAGTTAAATTCGAATTTATTCATACTATAATAATAATGAAATGGTTTATAATCATAGCTTTACCCAATATCAAATAGGTGAGTCGAAATTAATTAAAATAAATAATAATAAAAACAATTGAAACACTAATTAACATTTCATTTTCAGCTGTTTTGCTTGACTTAAAGTGCTCTTCTTTGTTTTAGGTATGTTTCACGTTAGATCTTTTTTCAGTTAATAAAAATATACTTGTGTGGGCGAAAGACAATTTCGCATTAAGTTTTCAGTCAAACTACTTGCAAAAATGTGTAATTCGTTCTGACGTAGATGAAAGTTCTGCCCACATCTTTCTGGTGGAAAATCATAGTCAGATATAAATAATAATACTTATTTGTACGCATGTGAAACAGTCTGAACATTTGTATGATGGTAAGTTGTTATATTTTATCGGGAACCAATTCCGTATTTCCCATTTCTAGAATATTCTCCAATATTGAACTCTAACGATCCCAACGATATCTAGTAGTCTAGAATTGATCGCTAAATAGCGTACACGTTTGCCTACGACCCGCAGACTACTAGACTAGTATACCATTGAGTATAATATTATATTGTACAATATACTACTACTACTTGATAGCCTATTCTTAATGTATTAGTGTTAGTGGTCTTATGTATGTATTAGTGGCTCCGTAATAATATTAGGATATTGATCACACATATATTATTATCTGACTGGAACGTATTCTTAGAACAGTCTAAATCCACGCGCGCAACTCTGTCTAGCCTCCCGTTCGCGGGTTATAAGTGTTAGGACGGCAAGGTACTATGATAAAAAATGTGAATTTATTTTTTATCTGTATGCCTTCGGGGGTCTCCATCACTCTGTAGCCGGTTTACTGCATTATAATGAAAACATTTTTTTCCGCGGAATAGCTTCAGATACTCACCGCAGTTGTAAACGACTTTCAAGTACATCCTGGAAGCTGGTTTGCAAGGGTTGCCGAACGTCGCCGCATCCGCCGCCAGTCTGCAATTTCTCTTGCCGTGGCACACAGTCATCACGGTCTCCGTCGCGTAACTCACCAGACACGCTGGAAAAGAATTTAACTTATCAGCACTGTTCAACAATACGTTTTTAACACAACCATCGAATCGTGTCTACAAAACAGATTGATCGTGCATAGCAGTAGATATAATAACATTATTGCCTCGACCGTTAATTATTAGTTTAATACTGCAACAACTCAAAAATAAATAAATAAATGGAAAATTAGTTGACCTTAAACCATCATCGTTTTACTTTTCAATATCAAAAACAAAAAGTTAAATTATTATAGATCATTAGTATAGTAGTGTGTTAGGGGTTCTAAGTTAATTTTTACAGTGACTTGAAAAAAGTTCAAGAGATCATTACTGGCTTACACGCACAACGAATACCGTGAACCTACAGATTATATTTTCTTAAATTTTAGTTCATTAGCTAAAAGCGTATTTCAAGTTGTATTAGTACATAATTAATGGTAAATAAAAATAATGTGTACACGGTAATTGTCGACTGTATAAGTCGTATGGTCGGTTTGAATTGTTTTTGTCTCCTCGTAAAAATGAACACAGAACCCCCAAATATATAGGTTTCTGTTATGTGGTTCTTTAGTAAAATATGTTTGTGTGTCATATCCAACTGTGAAGTGAAACAAAATCACTAAAAAAACGTAAGCAACAATCAAAACTATAGGTTGTAATAACATAACCCCTACATAATATCTAATAAGATTTTTCAAAATTAAATCGTATACATAACTGATTTACATCAAACTGTATAGTCAATTAAGGAATTGGTGAATTTTTTTTAATTGCACTCTTGAAAACGTTAGGTACTTTTTTCAGGAGTTGTGACAGTCTAGAAATAGAGGGAATAATAATAATAGTTGTATGATATATTTACTCTCTTCGGGAACGCCTTGTGGTTGCGGACACTGGATACTCTCGTACTCTGTCCGGCCATAGCTTGCTGAGAACATGGCCAGCCGGGAATTCGGATTGCACTGCAAGTTGACCACCTCGTTTTCACACGCCACTTTGCTCCTGAACTCGACTGTCAAAAAATTAACATAATCGTCATCAGAACTGGCCACACTATACAATACGTAGAACATATACAATGCGTTATTGTAGGTACGTGAAGTAGCAGATGACGAAACTCGTTTATTGATTTCGGATTTCTTGTGAAAAGTTAAGCTTTGAGAAAAATTAAATAAATAATACTCTAAACGTGGAGACATAGGAAGGCACGACTGCTGTTGTTATAGCCGTTTACAACATTTTTTGAAAATATTATTAAATATTCACTTGACTATTAAGTATTTAAGTGCTCTTTATGTGTATTATTGCATTTTGTACTATTCGCTCCAGAAACTGTCTTCAATGTCTTACTAATTTTATCTTATAATAATATTTTACATAATTTATATAGTCATTTCTGAAGTTTAGTTGAACTTTATAATTTCTAAAAGAGTTGTATGTACACCTCTTCTGGTAGAGGTTATGGTGGTTTAGAAAATTTGATTCGGAAAATAGAAATGTAAAAACATTATTCTTTTATCTTTATTTTTATAAATTAAAAGTGCTGGAAAAACCTTTTTTTTCTGTTTAAAACAACAGTTTTTTTTTCAGTCGGTTAAAACAAAATGTTCTAAAACTAACAACTATAGATTTTATATACATTTAAAATAGAATTTATTTTGTAGCAAATTTATATTTTTTATCTTTGTTTACATTGTAATTTTAATATATAATACTAGTACAGGTTCTAATTAATAATAATTATCGATACGGTTATTATACAATTTTACATTCATTTAATTAATGGCTAAGCGAAATCAGCAATAAAATGTATTATCCCCGTGAAACTTTCGTAAATATTAGTTTTAACGATATACCTAAGTAATTAAAAGTCAATAAAAAAATTATAAACTTTTATAACTCAGTAAGAATATCCTTTTTAATTCACAACATATTATTTTGATGTAGCTGGCTAGGTTTACTTTAGGCGGTGCAGTTTATCCGGACGTTTTTCACGCTTTGAATGCACATACAATTTATATATATATATATACAATGTGAGTACCAAACCACGATTTTTGGGGGTTTAATTCTCGCGCGGCATTTGAATGAAAAGACGCGCAACGATATAACAATAATCATAATAATAATATCGTGAAATTTCCCGACAACCCACGTCGACCACAACATTTTTATGTATTTAATCTTTTTTTTTTTGTGTTGTTTTGAGTGGTCACCTGTTGTTGGCTCGACGGGTTTTCAGAATATTAACCATATTATCTTATCAGTATTCTGTTGGTATTTTAAATATTATAATTTCCAGCCTCTACGAGTCTGACCTTAACGATGTACATTAACCACGGCAACAAGCTGCTGTTATCCTTGTCCGCAGTAACAAGTTACCAAACATGACTGCCTATACCGCACAGTTTGTCTCGCCGTGTTTTTACTTGTACATGTACCCGCCCACCTATTATTTATACACCCTTTACCCCCCTTCTACCACAACTCAAAAACTATCAATCCTATTTGTTGATAAATAGCTTATCAGTTAAGCTTTCGAAATATTTACATAAATAAGTGGCTCTATAGATTGCTTGTTCGACGTTTTTGAGAAAAACAAAGAATCAAATGATTCCAAAAAATATTATAATTGAATTTCTTTAATACGGTTATAATATTTAAATGATAAAAATGTAAAAAGTTATTGGCTGGGATAAACGACCCTATATGTGTACAGTAGATGAACTAAAAATGTTTTCTCCAGTAGCCGACCATCTGGATCATTCTATGGGAAGATAAGCTTTTCAAAAAACAAACAACCAAACTAGAGAGGAATGAGTTTATAATAAGTTTTTTTTTCAGTTTTGTGTGTTTAGTTTGTTAAAAAAAAATTATCATAATATTGAACTATGGTGTCCGTGTCTGTACGATTTTTTTAGTGCTCATGCTCGTCGTAATTTCATCAAATATTATTGAAAAGTTTTAAAAATTGACCGTTTAAAGTTCAGGTTTGTAAATCAGTTCAATAATTCATAAGTAGCAACGTGATGAGACTTTTAGAATCGTTTTATTCGTCCAAACTATGTACCTAAGTCGAAATAAAAACAGTGAAAGACGTAAGTATACGTCATACCAACTATATTGTATCGACGTTTGAGGTTACCTTGTTATGTAGAAGAAGCACAAAATCTTCACGTCACCCTTTATAGAGACACATCTGGGTTTTTTGTAGTGTTTCAGGGGTGTAAGTGTGGATGCGTGCGTGCGTGCGTGCGTGTGTGTGTGTGTGTGTGTGTGTGTGTGTGTGTGTGTGTGTGTGTGTGTGTGTGCGAGTGTTTGAGTGGGTGGCTTTTACTGGTTATATTATTATTTTGTTATTGTATAATATACGAATAATCAAAACAACGTAAACCGTTTTGTCAGCCAATTTTTTTAAGATTTACTCTTTCTTTAAAGTTTCAATCACTAATACCTCCGAGAACGGATTGTGTTCCTATATAAATAATACATTAGCTGGCGACTGCGTTTTATTCGAATTTCCAACGAATAAAACTGCCACGGACAGTCCCGCGAGCTCGACTAAGCACTGCGATGACGCACGTTTGCATAAATAATTTGTAGGTCCCATTTGTATGCCTCGCAGATCATCATCATCATAATAATAATAATAATAATAATATGTGAATACGCCGTACAATAATAATTATTAAATCGTGTCAAACGAAAGTCTATAACGGTTCGATTCACATTTATGTGTTAGATGTTCATTTGTTTTTCAACTACGCCAGTAAATGTTGAATATTATTTCCGCAGCACAACAATAACGGAGGTAGCAATATGGCTGGGGTTTTTCGATTAGACTGCATAAAATGTCGTCCATTTTCAATTTGTATAACCTCATTTAAATATTATGTTTATCTACATCACATGTTTAATGTATATTTACATTCGTTTTTATGAAATTGTGATTATTAAAATATCCCCCCCCCCCCATCAATATTCGTTGAAATGCAGTTATATTTTGGGTGTTATACGGTGGGAAATTATATCGATTAATATAATTCATATCACGAAATATTTTAAATTCATTAAACCCGAACTGGGGGACAAACGGTCGACCATTATCACCTAATAATATAAAACTTCCGACGTCCCAAATTCAATAAAATAGCTCGTTAACACTTCTATCACTCTCGTAGCCATTATAATATTTTCCATAGACCAACACTCGATCAATTAACTATTATTAGTAACAATCAACAAAATAAATTTCAAGTATGTTAAATGTATGTTTATATAATATTTACTTGTAAGATACAAATTTAATATATTTCGAACACGCAGCAACAATTCCAAGATTTTTTTTATTTTGATTGAAGGGACATGGCGTAGCATTTAATTAAACACTTTACAATGTTTGGAAGTTTTGTGTGTAATAATTGTATCATTTTGATGATTACCTAAGGTCTTTAAGAGTAACACTCGCCACTTAAATATAACTCTCTACTGTTTCAATAAAATGTTTTTATGTCTAGCTGAGAACTTGACTTGTATTTTTATGGTCCTCGATTGACTCGAGTTAGAAAATTTACCATAATACGATGCAATTTAATACAATATTTTAAAACACCTATCTGTGTACATATTTACAACAGTTGTATAATAGTTAGTAATTCACTATTCATTGTTCATAAAATAATTCAATTTTTTTAAAAACTTAAATTTTGTGACTAAATTTAAAGCGTTTTATTTATTTGATTGCATCGCTCAAACCTAGTGAGCCACTGAAAACTAGAACGTCTATTTTAGTATTAATCTCTATTTTCTAAACATTTCTCTTGAACAGACTCGATTAGATAAACACAAGATTTACCTGTCGGATACCGTCATTTAATAACGAACCAGCAAATTCGCAATAACCATACCTAATTTATTTAAAGCTGTAAATGGATTTTCTGATGGCTGTTATTGTATATTATTTTATCAGAATTTTGATTTCTTTGATACAATTTTGGGGCTTGGGCTAAATGTATGATATTATAAATTATAATATACGACCACTCGAAAGTTCTAGTGCGGTAAACAACACATTTGTCTCAATTTATATTTCATTGTATGCATTTATAGGCTTATACAATGAGAAATAAGATATAACCTTAACGTAATCTTAAATTAATCATACAATATTATTTAGCCTTAATTGACAATAATTGTACTTTTAATCGTCAATATTTGAATTAATCGGGCTCCAGTTTATTTGCCGATAATAATATGTACATAATTTATGAACGACAAAGTGACGACATATTGCTCTTATTTATTTATATTTGTTTTATATAGATATTTATTTAAAATACTAAATGTATTGATATGTTAAGTGACTGTTTAATTTACCAAGTAAAATACGACACTTGATAGGTATGTTTTGTAAGAGTATTTCAATTAAATTTTTTTAACAATATTTTTAATTATTTATAAACTAAAAGTGAATATTTTATTTTAGTTCGTTGCAAGTTTAATAACACTGATATTATATTTATTTATCTTATGTTATGCGGTGGTTGGTCATTAGTTACAGTTGTGCACAATTAGAGAAAAAACATCTGATATAGTCGATAACATATTTTATATCTAAATTACTTGCTTTTATAACATTACGGTTATGATGATGTAGGACATAAATCATAAAAATGCACGTATCATACTCCGTTCAAAAATCATTTCGAATATGTGGTTGGTAAATGGCAATTCTAGCAATTAAATCGTACGTTGTTTATTCGCCAGTAGTGTCTAACGTCGAGAGAGATAAAAAAAAAGGATCGATTAAAAAGTTTGAAATTATGCCGGAGATGGATGAAACGGATAAGCTGAATGGGTTGTTTGACAAATGAGTATGTATAACTTTTATTTTATAACAATTTTTCGACGTCACAAAGCCGCCAGAACAGAGGCGTTTTTGAAATTCAAAATAAATTATTTTTATATTAATAAATAGTTGTATGTACAATAAGTTGTGTACAAATTAGTAAAAATAAATATTATTTTTCATCACAACTTTAGGTGTGGAATCAGTATGTTTGGAATTATGTAAAAATGCTTGTCGGTCATTTTTTAAAATTAAACGAAACAATGGTATACATTATTATTTATTGTTTTCACCAGAGCTTACATGCAAATAAAAAGTTTTCTACAGATGAAATTATTAATCGTAGCAATTGAGTTGCTCACTAGAATGTTATAATATATGTGTACGTCGGAAAATACAATAGTATAAGCAGTGTACTTATAAATTTATAATAATTAAATTCCTGAATACTCAAAGAAGGATTAAGAGCAGAGTCGGAGATAGGACTATGGACAAAGGGGTAAGGCGAATCGGAATTTAATCTCGTGTCTTTCCAATGGGCAGACACCCACAAAAATTTAGCTTTCCTATTTATATTTCTCTATTTCCACTAGTGTTTAAACATTATAATATTAAATTCATCGTCATACATTTAATTTAACAGTAAGTTGTTTGGAACGCATGTCAAGAAGATATTTTATTTTTTATTCTCGTCTGTTTCAAAAATGTAGACACAAATAGAAACCTTGTTTTTAAAATAAGTGAAAAATCGTAAGTCAAAAGTAGTATTTTAAAATACTAGACCTCTGTAAAAAAGAAAAAATGTATTAAGACCAATATATTGACCTAATGCACTAGGAGTACCAGCAAAATATAGGTCCAGTGGTTGAAAGGATTTAATGTATGTATTTAGCTAATGCTCATTTTCAATTTTTTATAACAATTATTTTTTTTAAAGACTTTAAAAATTGATGTAAAAATTAATGAAAGTTTCAAGAAAATTTCAAGAAAACTACTTTAAATTTTTTTGTTTTATGCTCAATTTGATGAAATATTAGATTTTATCCACCGTTTTTACTTTTACTAAGCTGTAATAAAAACTGATAAGCAATTTGTTTATTTTTTTAATTATAGTATTCTCAATACAAATGAAAAGTCATTCTAAAATGTTTGCTGATTAAGTAATACAGTCTTATTGATCAGCCAATAAAAATTTTTAAATAAAAAAAAACCGTTCTGTAAGTTTAAAAAGGAATTATGATTTATGATGGTTATAAATTATTGATTTTTACATTAAATTCAGAGGCAAAACAAATGAATTAAAAAATTAAATTGGTTAGATTTGAATTAAATTAAAAAAAACGATTTGAAATCGTAATATCTAGAATGTATAAGGCACATAATATATTTAGCTACCTATATAACTTTAATAAATGATGTTTTAACATTTAGTGTACTTATCTAAATATTATTATTAAAAAATGTCAAGTCTCTGAGGTAATTTATTTTTAAAAAAACATTAAAAAAATAAAATTGGTTTTGCTTAAAAATTCCAGTTTTTCTTTAATTTTAATTTTTGTTTATCCAGCAGATTGTTTGAAAAGTAGGTACTGAGATATTTCATTTTTACCTTCAAAAAGTAAGTATTAACTATAGATATTCATGATATATGTATATTCTGTACATGCTATATATTTTTCATTCTCATAATATAATAACATAATATAATTCTAGATAGTATAGTAAATCGTTTTAATTCGTAGCCACGAGAACAAACAAATCGTGCATTTAAATAATTAAAAAAATTCGGAACACCTGTACGTCTGAGAGCGTCGTCGATCTAGAGAGTGTTGAAACTAAATAAGTTCTCCGAAAGCTAAACCCTCTGAAGCCTACTGCAGTAGGAGGTGTGAGTGCTGCTGGAGAGTTAGATTAGGGGCCCAAATCTTTTTTCACATTTCTTGTAACTTAAATTTTCGTAAAATAATTGGTATTCAGCCCGTTCCACGTGAAATCATTACCTTTTAATCAACAGGTAATAAACAGACGTGGTTCGATACCCGACTGATGACAACATTTTTGCATTATTTTTTTAATTGATTCATCAATCGTCGTTGTATAGTATATTACTGTTAAGTGGTTTATCTTCTAGAAGAATAAATAAAAAATTAAATATGGTTGTTGTTAAAACGTAATTTCTATATCTCTGGTAGAGTGTATTAAAGAGACAGATTAATACCAAATAGGGGAATATGAGTAGATTTTGATGTCATTATATTGGACAAGACACTTAGCAGTTACACTGAGAACAAACTATTATTTAACTTATATTGAAATAGAAAAAAAGAAATTCAAGTGTCTACGGCTATTAATTTTTTAGTTAAAAATAAAATCGGTTTTTTCAAAAATTGGTTTTGCCCAAAAATGACCACTTTTGTTTTTCCAGACGCTTTCTAAGACTCGTGGGTATTTTCTACTCTGACCTCTTAAAAGTTAAAAGTAACAACTAGATTCAATTTTCTATTAGAAAAGACGCTGCGGATGTCAAAAATTGGAACATTTTTACTACCTCCCAAATGTTGATGACAGACAGAAAAAAAACAACACACATCATTGTAAATACAGTACATTCATTCATAATATTCAGAATCAAAAAATATATAATAATATTTTATTTATTTCGATACAATTTCGATAACCATTAATGAAATATTTGTCAAATAACGGTTATGCATATTTTAAAGTGATCCCCAAAATAAATATGAGGTGTATCATTTCCTATCCTAAACATTTTGCTGGTGCGTTTTGCGCAGACGTTTTCGACATTTAAGACTAAAAATTGTCCCCGATAACTGGTAAGACATTTGTGGCTAAACGAAATAAATCTCAAAGGCTTAAGTCAATAATTCAATATACCTCCCTATAACCTATGATAAAGTGGGAAAATTCAAGGAAAGTGGTATAGGTCAGCCACTTTATCATGGGTCTAATGTCGTGGCGATACGCTTATGAGAATTTATAGATACCGTTGGACGTCCCGAACAAAATGTTAGGACCAGCTTAAATATTGACATTACAGGTTATAATTTACGGCTAATGTGATGCAAATAAACTTGTCTTATTTAAATACCTAGTGATGTCATCCTGCAATCTGAAGGTTCTGGTTAAAAATATTATATCGATTTGTGGAACAATAGGTTTGAAATGTCTGAATCGTAAATTATAATATTAATGTTGTAACTTTGTAAGTACTTAAAACTGTAAAATCTAAAATTTGTCTATCTATATTTAAATTTCGCAGGATACCTACTAATTAATATTACTAATTTTATTTTATTTTTTAATTTATAGATACCATTGGACACTTGGACGTCCCGAACAAAATTTCAAGACCAGTTTAAGTATTGGTATTACAGGCTACAATTTACGAGTAATGTAATGCAAATAAACTCGTAGTACCTATTTAAATTGTGAGACTTCCCTGCAAAGGGAAATCGCAGGTTAAAACAAAATTATACGTAATAGATTTGAGTCTAGCACATTGTCTATTGAGTGTAAGTATATAATATTATAAACTGTAAAATGTATAACACTTAACTGTGTCTCAATTCCACAGGTTAATTAATATTAGTCATGACTAAAACTATTATAAATTTTTTTTTTATTAAAATAAAATGTTTTCGAAGAGCTTTCATATACAAATTCGAGAGTTAATTTTTTGTAAAATGTATGCAGGATATCGTCCTACGAGGAATCACTGGTATACATTATTTTCTTGTATTTAGACACATAATTTTATAAAAAAAAGGGATATGATAAACCGTAATGTTATCGTCTTGCAGTAATAAAATATATTTAAAAAAAAAATCACATAAAATCACTGTAAACTTTCTATCGTTGTAGCTACATACAGGCGCATTTTGTTTATAAACATAGAAACTGTCCAAGCATCTCATTTATAGCGACAAGGGGCTTACGGAAGACGGGAAAATGGTGATATTCAGTTTTAACTAAATTAATTCCGAGAGTAGGGAGGTAGGAAAACTTGGCGATAACTTGGTTGATAATCTTGCAATTCTACCAGCGCATATTTTACCATCCAACCGCCCGTGCCACCGTCTTTGGCCAATATTATAGGTGAACGTTATAACACTCTCAATGCACATGGTTATAATAATGTAAATTATTCAACCAAAACCCGAAGTGTGTTTGCAGCTATCAACTATCCCCCCCTATCCCGTACAAGAGGTCGTATGTGTACAGAATGTAAGTTTATGTAAATCATGGACCCCAGTGGTGTGCCATTTGATTCGGATGAATAATGCTCGATAAGTTTTCCTCGGCATGGAAAGGATGTCCGTCTTGCATAATCTTCTAGTCATAAAAAGAAACCAAATGGATAACACTAGTACATTATTTACATATTATTACCTTTATTTCTTCATTAATATTATTATCATGTTATAGACAAATATCTATTTGTTTTAAAAAATAATGACAAGTTTACCAGTAGATAGGTAGTTCGGTAACCGTTACGACGTGTTGATGTTAAAACAATAAATACAAATTTGATTTCGATTTAATTCATCGGATTGTAATCTCTCGTTAACAACTGCGATCAAAATATTGTTCAACCAAATCGGTTTCATCGAAAAATAAAACAATCCTATTATTATATTGTTCGATACAAAAATATATTAATCAATAAATATCAATAAATCAAAGTGTTAGGTACTATTATATTATAGGGACGGGTAGGAGGTATACCTGTACAATTATTTATTTTGCTATCGAATTTGACTAATGGAGTTTGAGCTTCCAATAACAAAGTATCATAAGCTTGTTTTACAAAATAAAACCATGATAATAATATTATGTACTTGTCATAAACATGGTACTATTTATTACGTATTCCCCACTGCAAGTATATATTGTACTTCACACATATCTGAGAATTGAACTCGTCGCGGTATTAATTAATGAAATCTTCTTACCGAGGTAGTTATTGTAAATTAAACTATGAAAATTTCCATTATTCAATACGCGTATAAAATTTTAAAGTATTGTCTTCAATTGTGATTTTCTTAAACTCTGATATAATTGTACAATATAACTTGGTTCATTGTTAAACACAATATATGTTTCACTTATTTTACACATTCAACAATACCGATTTGGCGATTTATTATGAACACAATATTCGTTGATGTCTTTGGTGTGCAGTATTCTACGTAATCACACTGTTCAAAAAACATTTTTGTTTTATTGAATTTAAATATAATTAATAATATTATTTTGTGTACATTTTGTGTGAATTGCACGCGGAAGTCAATAGTTATAATAATATTATCAGTTGTTTTTGTTGGATGTATTTGTCATTTAAGTTGTACAATTATAAACATGATATTCAATATAACTAGGCAAAGCGACATTAATAATTATTGATTTAATTTTATGACTATCATAAATTACGTATAGAGAGCACTGAATGTCCATAGAGTGTACTTACCCTTACTTGTTTATTTTTGTAATTATTTCCTTATGGCATTTCATTATTGCCAATTATTGATTTTTTTTTAATGTTCTTTAAGTTTATTAAAACTTTGTACCATTTCCCAAGAGACTTGCTAGGTTTGCTTTATTTTATGATGTACTTTGCTCATTGAATTTTAATTTGGTATAGGTAGGTAGAGCTAAAAATACGAGTATTATTGATGATCGAAAATTGGTGTTTTCATTTAGTGTGGCCTGTGAGTGATTTTTCAAATATCGATCACATCGAATACGTTATCAATTACAATTAAGGTAAAACATTAAAAGCATTATATTAAAGTAATGTGTTCGTATAAACTAAATCAATTAGAATTAATGTTGGTATCTCCATATTGTTTATACAGTACAATGAAAACAATATACTGACCAATGGATTAAATACACGAAGTTCTAGGCCAACAAATTGAAGCAATAAGCAACATAACATTTCTCTTTATACTTAACTTATTTATGCAAATGTAATTAATCTAGGCATAAGATTGTAAAAAACAAAAAGTAATATTTTGAATTGTTGTTTACATTAATTGCTTCATTCATTGTTTTTAATCTAACTAGTAGATAATTCATCACACTTTTTTGCGTTTTGAACATAATATTGCTCGAATAGTAACACGAATACGTAATAGGTAACAGTTAGAGCTATTATAAAGTATTACAAATATTAACAATTAAACATAGGTAGTTTTAAAGAAGATTTTTAATTTCCTATACAATTTAAAAAAATAATAACTTAAAAAGTTATGATAAAATGTAGGCGCGAGTGTATATTATTGTATACAATTGTTAACTGCACGCCGAGTTGTAAACTATTCGATTCCAATATTGGTTAACGTCTCATTAAAATTATAAAAAAAACTCTATCATGACGTGCTTATCACCTATGTGAATGAGTTGAGACGAGCGACCGTTATTGAGTTATTGAGTTATTGAGTTATTGCAGTATTTTATTTTTTTTACTTTTACCCAGACAAACCATTTTTAAATTTAATTTCACATCATGGGCCCTGTACTTGTTATCGTAAAAAATAATAGACTGAACAGCTTCATTAATTATTTGTAACACACTTTGTTAAATTAATTTCACAGACCACGTACGGCACTTTACTGATTTGTCATTACTCATAAGTTATTACACACTTTTGTGACCAAAACCGTTACGACAACCCCCAAGCGTAACAACATTTAAGTTTAATATATTATATTAATTGATGTATAATTTTATTTACATATTATATGTTTGTGCATAATCTAAAATTAAAACAGAAAGATGACAAGCACAGTGTAAAGTTTTCACACTGGGTTATCTTTATAACGACGCAATTTAAAATCAAAAATATTACTTGAAAAAATTATAAAGAGATATTATGTAATTTGTTGTAGATCTGACTCCAGGAAATTTTAATGTAATCTAGTACTTGTCTTTTTACAAGATAATGGCGCTAAATAATTGTACGACTTCATAGATAACTTTTCATTTATTTTTATTAAATTATGTTAATAATATTTTGTACCTAAGTGTTAGTTTGATGTAAAATTATTTTCAATATTTACGAATATAAATGTTCATAATTACATTCTTACACTCAAGTAGGACTGCAATAATAAAACAAATAAGTATATATTATACCTATATAAATTATTAAACTACTAGCATAACATCAAGTTTAATTTTTATTTACAGGTAAAAGTTTAGATATAATATATATTAAAAACTTACTCAAATCAAAAATCAAAATATAATTTCAATGAATTATTTTAGCGTGACATTGTCATAGAAAAGTCATTATTAAAGCAAATGGTTTCGTGATGTTTATTCCAAAAATGATTGTGAATTTATGTTATTTATGATTTTTAAATGTCACGCATAATAGTTTTCCCAATTATTATTTTCATAACAAATTCACCATGTGATAATTGCTTATTGACTTTTGTTTCATTAGTGAATAGTGACGTTGAATCTCTCACGTGTGACAAAATTACAGAAAGATATTGTTTTTTTGTTGTTTAACTACCACGACGAAAGCGTATTGCCAATTAAAACCTAAGCATTTAGACCACACGCCATATTTCATCATCGTAAATAAATTTTTTAAAAAAATGAGTTAGGTATAAACTACATTTTTTATTTCTATACATGAATACTGCAGTAACACGCGGTTGGCCACAGTTGCCGAGGACTGACTAAAAAAAAAAATGCGCAGTCGTTGTTTAAAGTATATTATAGAAAGACGGATCGTGTATAATATTATAATATATTTTACTCTATGCTCAAAACATATTGGAATAGTGTCAATATATTATATTTTGATGTTAATTTGACATTTCTTGTCAATCATTTTGCTGTTCATCTTCCTAATCGCGATACAGTTAATACCATAGTTATATTTATTTATTATTATATTTAAACCTTATTATTTAAAATTTTTACTTATTGACATTTCATCATTAGTTCATCAGGTATCTATAGAATCAGTAATAATATGGGACTTGAAACGGGGACAAAAGAAAAAAGAGAATAATACTTAGCTAGTATGTATATAATATTATCACTGTAAAATGTATACAATATTTAGCTTTGTATCAACTGATTTGACATCAAAATACGCTTATAATATGATAGATTGGCAATATGACTATTAATTAGTATTAATGTTTGACTGTTTTTGTTAGTCTAAGACATAAGACTTAAAATTGTGTTTACTGTATATAATTGTGTATGATATATTACCTATTTGTATGATAAATTCGTCAATTAATTATGTTTAAGTATAAAACGTTATAATATTTCGTTTTCTGATTGTTTTTCAAGAGAATTGTTTAGTATTTAATTTTTTTTTCCCTAAACTGTGTTGAGTTTCAAACGAAACGCTTGTCAACTTTATTGCATTTGTATATAATTTATTTTTTTAAACTAAAATTTTTATACTGCGCGTTTCGTTAAAAAGGTTCAGATGTGCTGCACGTGTGTACTTATACTGCAGTGACCCATTTCAGCTGTACAACAGTTTAATGTAAAAAATAAATATTTTTAATACATATACATATATTGCATACAAATGGCTGTCAAATAAGACATACCAAAAGGTTTATATTGTCCAAATTTCATAATAAACACGATATGAGTAATTCAATTTACCATAGAAGAGTTTTAAAACACAATCAATCAATTAAATAAGCGTTCAAAGTTTGTTTTAGATAAAGTGTATGCACATAATGCATATTATAGGTATTATAGGTAATGTATAAGTAGGTATTAATATTTGAATTTTTAAATAATATTATGCTTATCATAATCAAAGACTTCCACTCGTAAAATATGCGTTTATAATTGTATTACACAATACTTTACTCTGTAAATTGTCATTATACCAATCTTTTAAATATGCGTGAATTTTGGTACTTGTTTAAGAGTAAAACGTCACTAATTTGAATTATTTATACATTTATAATTTACGTTAAAAATTTAAATCATGCATGTAAGTGCATATAAATTGTAATTTAATGTTACATACTTATTGACGATATAATATTGATTAAAAAGTTTACACATTACATTGTTCACATAGACCTGTCTCTCATCACATCACATCCACTATAATAATATGAAAATGATAAACAAAGAGTAATCGAGTTCATAGAAAATTTGACATATTAATAGTATGATTTAGAGTTAAAACTGTTACTTTTACCCCCTATTTAACGTTGTTATTATTAATTTCATTTTGTATAATTTTAAGTAAGAAAAAACTTCAAATGTAAAATACATAGGTCTTTATTATATTTCCCCAGTTGTCGCTTGTCGTACAATACAGCGAGGAGCAAGTAATTAACCATTGACGGTTTGTGTGTCATTGAATCAAAACATTGAAATGTATATACAAATAAACAGCATAAAACAATTATTTATTTTTATACCGCCTATTAATAATAACTATACAAAGGTACGTAAATTATTATAAGCCTTTTATTTTTTATTTTTCGATTGTTTATAATGTAATAATAATGGCATTCATTGCATTGCTAACGCATAAGAAACGCATACTTCCTATGCCACGTTGTAATTTTTTTTATTTTTATTATTATTCTTAATATTAAAACTGATATAATTATTATTAAATTTATGCTCTCTGTTATAGTATGAGCATAATAAATTTAAGCTAACAGTATTAAAACAAGCGTAGTCATAAATCTGCGAATTGTGGCGTGGGTGGGTCGTAGGTTGAGCGGGGAGGAGGGGTTGTTCCGTCCTGTGGAAAATGTTTATTATACGAGGCATAGATACACAGTTTTAACAATGATCCGATTACAAAACTTTTCGGGTTGAGCAAACGATAAAACGAAACATACATGCTTTATTTTTGCATAAATGTCACATATTATACGAGTGCAAGCAGTGGCACAGAGTTAAATTTGAATTCGTGTGGTTGTGGGAAAGGCAAGGTGAGGTAAGGTGTAAGGTGAGGTAAGGCATGGTAAGGTGTAAGGTGCAGGTGAACATCACGCCCTTTGCCTAACATCGCCACTCTCCTCATCGCACCCCCGTACGACATTATTTCGTGGTGTTCGGTGCCCACCGAGTGCAAGTGTTGTTAAACGTCACAATAATATATATATGTATGTAGTACGATAATGGATTTGGTAACATCAAAAATCGATTTGGTGAGTGTTTCTCGTCGTTCGGAAACGTTACAGTTGCACATAAAAATGACTGCAGGGGTTTATTTGTTAAACACGAGTTCGAATGTATACCTATAGTGGTTGTTAAATATTTTAACGGCATATAAATTTCATTTGGAGAAATTAAACACTAAAAAGTTGACATTTGCTACAGGTAAATTCGTTCGTAATTTCGTTATTATGCAATCAGTTTTTTTTTTTAATTTGATCAGTTTTTTGGCAAATAATAATTACTAACTGCTGGGATTTATATAAATCTCATTAAAAATATCCAAAAAATTAATCTTATTAAATAATATATTTCTAGTCATGTTTTCATCAATAAATTAAAAATTGATATTTAATTACGTGTCATCTGCAATATTAAACTTGATTGATAATTCAAAAAAAACTTTCACAAATATAATACCTATAATATGTTATGATATTTTTATGAGACCATGTTTCATTTGTCATTTACACGACTGTTGTGGTGGTTGAGAGAGGACAGAGATTGTACATTGTATAATAATCTATCATAATTTTTAAATGTAGTCAACCGTTGTTGTTATTTTCTAGTGTACTATCTCCACGTTTGTCAGTCGAGTATGGGACTATTCAATCGATCAATGAATCAATGAAGAATGATCTATGTACCTACCTATGATCGCTTGGTACAGCTTACCAGTTATCATAAGGCTGCATCATAAAAACAAATTGCTTACACATTTTGAAGACAATATGCTAATGTTGTCTATACATTAGTTCATTTCTTACAAGTAGGTAAATACTTTTGAAGTTTGGTCGCAAGCTAAGTTGTGTATGGTTTATGTTTAAATAATAAACTAGGTAGCGGAAAAAATGATTACATAAATTATTGCGCTACTGGTTTGTCGAAAAGTAAATTACTTATTCAGTTTCGAGAAAACCAAAAGACGAACGGTTTAAATTTAGCAAAATATTGTTGTGTAATCTATTTTTCCTTAACTTTATCATAATTCAAACATAAAGAAGAAATGATTAAGAATACTCGAAATTCATCACTTTAGTTTTTATAACTGTTGTATAAGCCTCTTTAAATTTTCGATGTTGTTATAACAGCGATGACGTATAATAGCAATCTCTGAAGATGAATATTTGGCAATTGTTTTGAGTACCGGGCGTAACTAATAAGTAATAACTTTGTATAAGTTTAATAAAACTAAAAAAAACCAGTAAGTAGTTTATCTTGATAAATAAAATGTATGGTTTAAGTTTATTTGTTTAAACTTTAATTTATCGTATTGTTTATGCTGTATATGTATTTGTAAACACACCGGAATCGTTTAATTTGTCTGGAATACATAATATTTAACTGAATATAGGAATTACATTTTTAACACGATCTGTATGAACACATTACGTTTTATGCGCATTTTGTTTGACATATTATTTCAATTTGATTCGAATAATAATTATTATCGTACAAATAATTTAATTGGCCTAATTAGCTTGTATACATATTGAATGCTGTAATAGATTATTATCGTCTACGTAATTTTCAAACATCAAGTTTTCATCTACAGCTCTAGACATAACATTATAATCTGAATTAACCTCGTCACCATGTTGTTTTAATAATATTTAAATTTAATAGTTTGATATATATTTGGTAGCTATATAAAAAAAAGTTTCTTTTAGATTGGTGTGAGACGCACTTCCCACAAATTACTAAGACTACTTGCAATCGAGCTCCGTCGGATTTGACCAGCGGTAGAATGGAAGTAATTGAGTTATAGTTTAGTGTTACAATGTAGTTGAAAATTACTTACATGGTCGACATTTATAATCGACTTGAATGAACTTTGGGTGGCCTGGACAAGGATCGTATTTGCCCACAGATGGCTGAACTCTGCATTGCTGTTTTTTCTGACACGCCTCTACCACAGTTTGTAGCAGCGAATACTATAATAATAACATAACAATAAATTACCTCCACATCATGAAACGTTTACTACAGCATAGGGTGATCTGAAAAGGTGTTTTGTATTTGACGGGATTTGGGATATTGTTTTGAATATACAATTCAAAACCAAAACAGTGCCAAAATAAAATAAATGTTCAACATCTTTATGATTTTATGGACATTTTAATGTGATATGATTATCTCTATTTATTCGTATGTAGATAATAGATTACAGAAGTCTGTAATACACGTATAGGTATTAAATTAAAGTTCAATAGCTTTATGGATAAATAAATATATATTAACCATATAAATAATTTATTATGAATAATGTATATTATAAGCGTTTTAATGTATTTATTTTACTCTTGTAAAATCATTTTGAATATGCCACATTGCCATTATAATGACATTATGGAGGGTTAAATTAGACGGCGTTGATCGATTTCTTATTAAATATTAAGAACTTAAATATATTTCGTAAATATCACCGTGTATACAATTTAAATTTGCCGATTTTCATAACTCGTATAAGTATAACAACCTATTATTTAAGTTAACAAAAAAATCAAAAAAAAAAAAGATTCAAGTTCAGTTTTAGTTAAATTGTTTTCAAAAACAAAAAAAATAGTTTACATTGAATGATATAAATATTAAATTGTAGTGTTTTAAATAAAGAATACAATTGGTACCCAGTTGAATATAGTACATAATATTTATACAATATTTTCATATAGTGTTGAATATATATTTCTATTTCACCTGCAGTTATGCAAACCGTTTAATCACCTAAAAATGGATTTTTTTTATTTAACTTTATATTCATCTATTTCTGTAATTTATAAATTCACAATAACTACATATAGGTGTGTTCTTATCGAAAAAATTCTGTTATATTTTGAATCCTCTTTCAACAATCGTAGTTTGGTAAGTAATTGTATTACAATTATTAGATTTCATATTATAATATTAATAATCATATAGGTATATTTTTATTAGTCCTTAACTGTATAGACAAATTATTAATACGAAATTTCAATAGTAGAAAAGAATAAAATAAAAAATTCATTGATTACGTATAAATTATTTTATAATAGGTAGAACAAATTTGAATATTAAAGCATTTGTTCATTGTAACGTTATTTTTTAGATTTAAAATCTTTTAATTCAATTTTTAAGTACACTTTTCTTATAGGAATTATTCAAATTTTTATTTTTATTCAACCAGAAAGTCACGTTGAATAATAATAATGTATATTTTGCTTAACTTCTTTCTTTATTTTATACCTTAAGAGATGCTAGGAATATATAGGATTTTTAAATTTAGTTTTTATCTGCTATTATTCTTATCTGTATTAAAATAGTGATTTAAGCCTCTAAATTATTAATTTTGATCTGTATGTCTAACCAGTAATGCATAATGTTAAACAATTTAGTATTTATTGTCAATTACCTTTAAAACAAAATAATATAAAATTGTAAATATTAGTTTAATAACATTTTCCACTAATGAAATAGTGGTATAAAAAAATATAAAAAAAATAATGAAATGTATCTTATTATATTTTGTTGTTTTTAGGTGTTATAGTGAAGTAGGAGAGGGGATGCAAAATATATGGTCTACAATTTTAAGACATTTTATTTTGATTGGTTTGCAGTGTCCACAATATTTGAAACCACTGATCCAGGTATAATATTATGTTTGAACTGACAACATAAAACATATACGTTTTATATTAAATGGTATTTTATAAGTCATTTTTCGATTTTATCAGTTGGTAGTTCCCACGAGTCCAAGGAAAAACTACAGCAAATTTCTATCAAATGGTGAATTTTACAGCATAAAATAATTACGATGAATTTAATCAAAACAAAGTGTGTAGGTAATGACGATATTCGTTTTTATAGAATTTGTGGTTTGTATTTTAAAATGTAAATACATTTTTTGTGGTTTTTTTACGGTAATTAATAAATTTCAAACGCTAAATGCTTATTGTTTAAAATTTCGGTGTAAATTGCAAATAGATACTAAATAAATTTATATTGTACGTGCAAAATACAAACATTATATTTGTACATTACTGTGGTTGGATGAATATTGCTCTAAAATACCAAAATGACATTTTGACATTTCACTATAAGAAATGTGCCTGACAAATCCTTATGTTCGATAATATATGTATATTGTACATTGTACCTACTACATTTACATTTACACACATTCAAACTCGTGCATATGCCTATACAAAATGCGATGGCGCATCTAGTAAGCATTTCGAGGGATATTTCTAAGAACATTGTGACGTCGATGTGTTGAAATAAATCTCAGATCTGATAAAAAATAAAATAAAATACTATAACTTAAAAAAAAGAGATTTTGTATTTTAAAGTTTAGTGTTCGGAGATGACATCTGAAATAAGTATGGTTTTGTTATTGTTTTTTAAAATCATTAATAATATCAAGGGTTATATATCTTCAAACTATAACTTAAAATATCTATTTAGATGCATCGACATTTTGAAAAAATCATCGGGTAACATTCAACTATAAGAAAGTACTCAATAAAAATAATGAATAGAAATTTATTTACTGGGCACTAGTCAGTTAAAACTGAGAAGTCTGAGTATTTAAAATATGGTCATTAAGGAGTCTAATTAACAATTCCAATAATCAGAATTCGAATGGATGTATAATTAAAGGGTGAAATTGATGGAGCATGAATGGCGAATCACTTTGTACAGTACTAATATACACACAGATCTAAAATATGTTGTTTATCTCTTATGCGATTATGTATACAAAGTACAAACTTCTCGAACAAAATATTTAATTTCTACTCGTATCATTTACCCCATTGTTTCATTGCATCGATTTTATCAACCGACGTTGAATACAATTATATTTTACGACGGTAATTATGAGTGTGATGATAAAAGCTGCGAAACAAAATTGAAAAACTACAGGACTTAGAAGTATTAAAAAAAAGTACTTTCGGAAAAACTTGCTCGTCAACGCTAAATGGTAAGATGTTGTAATTTCCAATTGTTCTTAAAATATTTTATTCAAAATGCGATTATGAAATTCAATTCCCAATTTCAGAATAACTACGTTCAATGTTTATTAAATTAAAACTATAAATAGTTAATTTACATATTATTGTATTATTTTTATCTGAATTGAACTAATTATATTCAATTATGCATTACGTGGTAATTAGATAATTATTTTTTGTTTGTTCTCTTTTGGTTTTTTTTTCAATTATTATTTCATTAAAAATTATTTACTTGTAAAAAATATGTGCCAATACCTTTGTCAGTTTTCATAAATCATAATAGTGTTCAATAATATTCATGTTCTGCAATAATAAATGTTATAAAAGGCAATTGTATAATTTATAACAGTGTAATTTACTGTGTTTTAACTTAATAGTATTTTAATTCATACCTATGAAGTATGTAGTGTAATATGGAATTAAGATATAAAATATTATTTTTTATTCGATTCAGCAAGTCATTATGTACAACTTGTAATGCCTTTATTTCGTTTTAATCATATTTTATTCAGTCGATATATTTCTGTTTTATAATTTTCTATTTATACAAGTCGCAAATAATCTATTATAAAAAACAACAGTAGGAATAAAGACGATTCTTTACTACGATGCTTTTATATATTTACTCAACATACTTATTACGGGTACATGCTCTGAAAGTATGAACAGTGAATACATTGTACAACATTAAGTTAACGCGTAATTAAAACTATAAATGTGTCAGCCAAAATTATGGAATAATACGTAGACGTTCATATTATATTGGACTTGGTGTGGTAACTATGTAGGTATTTTATATTATTTAAGTTTCTACGTCAAAAACTTAATTTAATTTGATTTATTTATTTAACACTTTATATGATATGAAATATAGTAGAAAAAAAGTTTGAAATTTATTAAAAATTTAAGTGAATTGGCATATACACAAGAAAAATAACACATTAACTCATTAAACTTATTACTTATATATGTATTATATAGGTAGTTAATTAAACAAAACAACTGTGGTAAATGGCTTCTTTTAAATATGCATTAAGCTGTAACGGTAAACAATAGAACAATTGAAATAATTATATCACACTTAATAAATTAAATACGTTTATTTATAATGAAATACGGTAGTTTGTATTATTTTGTGAACGTTTCAAAAAGCTATGGAAACTATAACTTTAATCGTTAACCGAACATTATAATTACAGGACATGTGATAAAACTTTGAATTTGATCTTAATTAGTATTCCAAAAATTGTTGTGAAATCTAAACTCATGTAACCCATTCAATAACTGAAAAGTAAAGGATGTACCAAATAAACGGTTTTTTTAGCACTATAATTACCTAATTAATAATTATATTATACAATTCTGAAGCGGTTCAAAATTTAATTTAAGTTTAAATTCTCTGTCTTGGATCTGATGATATTGATTATTAAGTTATTAATTTTGTATTATATATTTATATTACATAATATTAGTATATATATTATCATATAATGTGATACCTACCTATATTAGTTATGTTGGTAGTATTATTACTGTATGTAATATAAATTATGATTTATTGTTTAACTTTCATGAATAATTATAGTTAGGTATGAAAATTTGATGACAATCATCATTCACCGAAATTCATTGATAATAATTATTGTTAATATGTAAATATATTCTTCTTGTTCTTGATCGCATGGTCTATCTCTATAGGCCATTTTAAGACCATCCCGTCATACCTACACCCAACCCTCAAATTATCCCAATAAACTGCTCGTGTTTTCCATTGTAGTCCTTGCTGTATGCAAGTGGCTAGGAATCCTGTTGTTAATGGTTTTTAATAAATGGTTGGTAAAAAATTTCCAAGAATCAACGAAATTATATTTTATTTCTATTAATTTAAACAAAATCATAACGTGTACAAGCTGTATTGATATAAGTGCCGTAAAAGTGCCCAGGCTATGGTGCAACTCTTCTCTCTGCTGTCCTCTGGGCTTCCTTATAACTTCCTTATAAATCTCCTTTGATTTGGATGGGTCACGTGTTCTACGGATGTCCTTATGAATACTGACGTATAATTGATATTTAACTAATTTGTGATTTGTGACCTGGTCAACAGTTCCTTGTTTACAATTATATATTTATATAGGACTAAAATTTATGAATTGTGTGAGGTTAAGGCTATTGATCACACAGTAATATATTCTATTATTCTTAATGACCGATTGAACCAATTCGAAGAGTTCATCGCCGACGACATCCATCATTCATGGATTCTACGTATTTTTAAATTATATCTTTCCATCTCAAACGGAGTCTCTTAATCTATCTTTTTTATATTTGATTCTCTTCCATTATTACTTTCTTTAATATTTAATTACATTCAATAGGGAACATATTGTGCCCCCTCCTCGTATTAACCAATATTTTACATATATTTTAAATGAAATATAGTTGTAGGTATTAACATTATTATGATTAGCTTAACAAAATTATATGCTTTTAAAAAAAAAAATATTATTATTACCTCACAACGATATACGATAATTTCAAACCCAAGTACCTATCGACAAAAAATGTATGCATTTTTTCTATATAATATTTTCAATAGAAGAATTTCACGAATTTATCCTTTTTTACCTTAAATATTGACATCTCAAATACCAATTTAAATGCACAATGTGCATTGCACATGTTGGATTGTACGGTATTGAATAACCCACATATGGACAAAGAATAGATCATCTTATTAAGTTAGTGGTGTGTAGGTAACTTTTAAAACCATTACACTACTAAATATAGTAAGTAAATATAGACATGAATATTTATATTTTTTTCTATCGTTTATTTAAAACATTTAAAGCAACAATTTACTTGGTGGTGTATGTAATTTTAGTTATTATTGCAAATAGGTATACAAAGTGGACGGACGGCTTAGCACATAGCAGTTATTTTAGATTTATTTGATAAATTGACATGACAATAATGATTACTGTTTAAAAGATGTAATGTTATGTTTTTAGATAATATTCGTAGTTGTTTTGGTATCATTATTTCGTTAAAGTAGGTGTCAATATAAAATTAAAAAATACACATTCGGTAAAAAAAATGCTATCAAATAAATAAATAGTAGGAACGTTATAATTTGTAAAACTAATATATTTTGTCAAAATAAATTCGGTAATTATTAGTTTATAATTAAAAAAAAAGTGTTAGCACCAATTTCCTCCCAAAGCTACATATTTCTAGAAAATCCTAAAATAAATAATTGACAAGTATAATTTGCAATTTGCTAGTATTATTATTTTATAAATTAAAACAAAATAACCAAAATATTCATATTTTTTAACCAACTTGCCGTAAATATAACTGTTATTTCTCGTGGTTTTCAGAATTTTCTATTTTTCTGGAAATCTACTGGGAAATTCCAAAAATGACATGTATAAAGTACCATCTGTGTTGTTCCCCATTATAAAGTGGTGCCGTATGCAACTTGTGGAGCATTCTTCCTACCCGGAAAATTGTTAACATATATTTTAAAACTGAAAAAGCACATCACACATAAAAAAAATACTAATTTGTCCACATTTGTCCGACGATTAATGGAAACATCTTGATATCATATCCTGGTCACATTTCGAAATGTTACGGGTGGGCTGCATAGTTTGATCTGGCTAATCGCCAAGTGCCTTCTCTCGGAAATTTGAACCATTTATATTATATTTATATAATAATTATATAAAATTTATGTACCATGTGAAGCAGAAAGACCGAGTCATTCAAAATAATACAGGAATTTACCGAAATAATGTTATTTAATTACCTATTTAATATATGAATCATTAAAATATCAATGAATCATTTTACAACACAACCAACTAATTTTAGATTTATTACACGTACATTCATAATTATTACCGACAGTACGATTTATGGAGTTTAGATATAATCGTGACTTAGTCATTCAGGCATATAATGTAAGTATAATTTATCGTAATTGGTATTTTTTTGATTAAAATACCTATGTAAACAAAGTTAAAATACGTGGGTATTAATAAAATGTGAAAATATAACATCAATTTAAATCATATACCTACGATATATTTTGATAACCCCGTCGTCGTTCATTGAAAACAAATAATTTCAAATATTACCAACGTAGCATTATAGGTATTACAAACAACAATCGACTTTGTGTCTGGCTTCAGTCACAAATGTGCTCTGACTGCCAGCACCACCCGATGCCACTAGTTCCTGGATGGGTGATCACCTGGGTTGTTAATTCAAAATCTTTGAGGCGCTTACACGTGTTCCAAACCAACCATATATAATATATATTATTTAAAATTAATTATCTATTATTGTATAATATGAATTATAACATATATAATAATACTAGCTGACCCTTCAATACTTTGCTATTGCTAGATTTCAGTACATTTATATATGTTTAGGAATATTTAAAAAGTTTGATATGAATTATATTATCAGATATTTAATTTGGTTAATTTTTTTATTAAAATTGTATATATAAGAGTGGAATATATTTGTTTCGTTATGATGTATGATTTGTCTTTTTGTCAATTATTTAAATTTGTCTTAAGCATTAAATATTTCTGGATACACCACTTTAAGTGTCTCGGGGCCAGCACATATAGATTTTGTTTGCATGTGACACGTGAGTACGTGACAGAGCTACGCACAATTGACCATGGGAAAAACACTGGACGGTTAAGTCTAAACCTGCAACGTTTAATGTTTGACCTTGTGCCTTATTAATAGTCATTGCGAAGCTTCATTTCACGGGAAATTGCAGCTGTTTGAACTGGAATGGCAAATTGGTTGGTATCATTGGTATTCTAGGAACCAAGACCATTTCCCCCTCTCCACAGTCAGTAAGGATTATACACTCAAGCAGACAGTTTCTTAAAAATTTTATTTGTAATCAAGTATCGTGGCATAATTTTGGTGGACTTAAGTTACGAAGTACAATTTTTGGAGAACCTACCTTTAGAATTAATTTGTGTGGTGGAGTCCCTGAAGGAGATATAAAAAATTTAAAAATTCAGTTGGATAATATATCGCCTCCTCTGTATCTAAAACAGTGTCAATGGAATAGTACACTTTTGTTGGTGCATTGAATTTGAAAACCAACTTGACGTTTTAGTCGAAGTATTAGATAAATCTGGGTAAAAATTTTCAATTAGGTCCAGCAAATTAGACATCAAAAAACATACGCACAGCAGTTCCCCACCCCATGCGCATCGACAACGATAATTAATGTGTTATCTGTGTACTGAAATAACTCAATATTATGTTTCTACAAACAAAACTAAGATTACGCCATATAGCCGATATAATAATCGTTGTATGAAAAACTAATAGTTAAGTAAAAATTATATTGCGAAAAATAAGAGTCTGATAATGTAGTTCGAACTCGAGACACTGTTTTTGAAATGTTATAAAAGTGCCACTGCGCAAGAGAAATCTGCGCACGGGGCGATAATTTTATGCTACTTAAGAATATACCGATGTATGACCCAAATAAGTTTTTAATTTTATTAATCAAGTTATACGAATAAATCGTTTATTAAAATTTAAAACCTTCCCTGAATCTAGACCTATTGATTAGTGAAAACTGTACTAAAATCCGTCGAGTACTTTTTGAGTTATGCGCGTACATACAAAAAAGGAGGTTCTATTTTATATAGTAGTGTGATGTGTAATGAAATCTATTATTACCATTCAAACAAATCATAAATATCACTCAACATCATGTTTTTATTTCAATAATCAATTGGTACATATTTTTGTTTTGTTTTCTACTCTTCTTGTTTTATTTTTATTTTTCCATTTCTATATTGTATTGATATATACCACTATATTGTTGTATACTTTAAGCTTCATTGCGTTTTAAACAAATAACATTCATATATTTTTTTAATGTGGATTATAAATATTCCAAAGTTTAGTTCTTTTAAAATGTCACAGTGGTGAGTTACATTTGAGATTCTTATTCAAATTGCGAATTATTATTTACGTATTTTTCCACACTAAAAGCCATCTAAATATCAAAATATATTTTTTTCAATAATTTTAATACAATAATTAGTGTTTTGTGAGTGGGATGTAGTAGAGCACAGTTGTAGAATATTAATTTTTTCAATAAGGTCTAAAAATGTTTTAAATATTTATGTTTTAACATTTTGCAAGATTTAATATGCATCACTGTTATAAAAACAAGATTTTTTTAGCACGACATTAAAAAAAATATACGACTGGAATTATTGATAATATTGGCTCAAGCCTTATCGTTTATGATGTTGCGTTAATGTTTTATGATTTTTTTTTACTTAAGATTAACTAATATTATAAACCGACTTAGTAACTTCATAAAAAATGTTGTTCTCTTTTGTTAAAAAAATTGATTAATCACAATGGACTCGTGTTTACTTATTTGCTTTTAAATATTAAATCATGCTTTCTAAATAGATTATCTTAGTGCACAGGGTAACACCTTCGTCCTTTAACAGCAGCTCTCACCAAATATAGTGCTCAAACAGCTGCCAACAATTTAAAATTTAAATGGTAGTCGTTTTCATTCACGTCATTGCTTATCTATATTCTACAATCTACATATTGTATTATTAAATCAATGATAAAGGTAATCCATGTTTTTAGAAAAGTGTTCGAGAGAGTGTCTGCTATGATTATCGAATAAATTGCTGTTTATGTACGAAAAGTGAGCTCTGATAGAACATAAACAACGTAAGACTAAGTTTTTAACAACATAAAAGGGGTTGACGCATTTTATTAATACATTTATTATTATATATGATGTAAGACGAATTTATGAAAAAAAAAAAACATTTTAGGAATCAGTTAAGGAGCATGTTTTTATCTTATTCAGGCTTTGGGCAAACCACAACTATGATGTTATTTCATTTATTCGATAATAACAAATACCTACCTAACGAATTGAATTGCATTGAAGTCATTTGGATTTGTTTTCTTAGAATTTTTCGGTGTACCGAATTTTATAGATGAACTATTTTACCCAACAGATTTGAAACAGTGTTATTTATATTTGCTGTAAACGGAACGATGACCAATGTAAATGATGTGAAAGAAAATTACCTATAATATTTATCATAATAACACAAATACATTTATTTTTGGCTTACATAATTAAGGTAACACATTTAACAAACTTAAAAAATGAAATTTAACACCTCTAACCTTAGCTCAATCATTGCATACAGATGGCTGTAGTAGTTAAATCTCAAATCAATATAAATAAATAAATTATGGTTGGTGAATAGCTCTTCCAATGAAATAGTGTATCATAGTTAATCTCAATAGATTGCAACATAATATAAGGATAAAGTTCGGCTCAGCTCTAGTATCACCAGACATTGATTTTTAATTTGTCTACCATGTTTATACCCAATACATGTAATTTAGATTAAGTGTATGAATAGAGTATCGTATACAAATAATACGACCCGAAGCGTTTATTAAATAAGTAGTATTAAATTCTAAAAATACATCGATAAAATTAAGTAAGTATTGAGTAATTACTATTTTGTTGAGTTTTAATTTTGTCGTGATTCATGATCAGGGTAGTTTACCATAATTATTTTAGAATTTAACAAAGATATATTACGAAATTTAGATTTGGATCAAAACAAATTTTCATAAATATTTATTATAATATCAGAATTTAAAGTTATGATGACAGTATAATTTGAATTTAATAATTTAATTTAAAAATGCTCTTCATTTACAATATTTCTACTTTCGGAAATTTTTGTGATATTTACATACAAATGTACTCTATTTTTCGATTATTATTAGTTACATTTTTAGTTATTAACTCTAAATACTAAACATTTCTTATGATGGTGCTCTTTTTGTTTCAGCAAATAATTCATTATGGCTCTTGGGACTATTCATTTTCGTTGAGTGTTATTTGACGTTCATAATGTTCAAAACAACAGAATATTACAAGAAAAAAAAATGTTTGGCACTCGTAGTAATCATTATACGTTATTATCGATAGTAATAAATAATAATAATAATAATAATAAAAATAATTTTTATTATTAAGATAAAATGTTGCATTGTAATTTGTAACAAACTAGTAGGTTTAGTATTTTATGATAAAATTTCTATGAACAAATGTCACAATGAAGGCTGTAATTAATTAGGAAAAAAATATGCGATTTCTTATTATTATTATTTATTATTTAAACAATTATTTATTTTATAAAAATTTTAATATTCTAAAACAAAATGTTGAAATGTTTTCACACCATTTTGTCGTTGTGTAGAAACTGAACCTTAAAATTCTCCTTCCCCACCATGCTTCACTAATCACTACCAGGGTTAAGATATTATTAAGTGTAGAGATATAATTGTATTGAAAATAAAATAACTGTAAATTGACGTTCTGGTCGAAGGTACTATGTATATCGCTTATAAATGTACCACGTCGTACATGTAGAGCATAGACATTTTTTTAAAATCATTTTTAATTGTCTGTGACTAAAATAAAAATAAAATTCACGACATTATTAGGTAAAACGTATTTGATAGGTAAATTGCAAAGTTCGGTGAATAAATTAATACCATCAAACATGTTGGGGGTTCGTATCAACAATGTTGAAAATAATGGTATCCGATTTAGAAACGTTTTGGCAACTTTTTCTGACACAAATTATGGTTTAAAAGGTAAGTTTTATGTATAAAAACCGTAATATAGGCTCAATTGTGTTCAACTGGTGTCTACATAGATAAACAAATAAATACGACATTCTAGAGACGCATTTGAATTTTTTTACTATAAACAATAAAAAGTTAAACACTCGTTATAAGAAAACCTCAAAGGACGAAAATCCACGATTATTCCACTCAAAACTTTAAATATTAAATATGGCATAAGCAAAAAAATATCTATAATAATAATAAACTGTAATGTTGATAATGTATGAAAAAATTAACACAATAGTTTAAGTATGTTTTCACACTTAAAATAAAGTAAAATTAATATGCATAATATAACGAATTTAAATAGTCAAAATAAATATTGTGTGCATTATTAAGGGAAATGTAATAATAATAAAATGTTTTAAAATAATACGATGAGAGTATATAAATGTGATGTTGACAGAAGTAATTTTATTAGAATAGATATTGAGGGTCATCACAAATACTGCAAAGTATATTAAATATAATCAGTTTGTTTATTGTTTCAAAAAATATAAAGATACATTTTTAGTATTTTAGTTATATGTGTACTGATGTGGGTCCTGGAAGATCATAAAAAACAGAATTATTTGGAAATATTATGAAGTATAAAGTAGGTATGATATTTTTTTTTCATTTGATAGAAAAAAAGACTTAACTTTTATTTATGAACATTTTTTTTTTTAATTTTACTTTATTGAATTATTGTTAGTTGGCAGCTACTTGTTTATCATAGTCCATCTATCATGTGTAAAATTAACTTATATATTATACTTCAGTGATTTAGTTATTAGTACACAAATACATTTTAGAGGTTCTTAATCAATCGAAAAAAAACAATGAGAACATTGCCGTTTATACTAACACTCAGCTTTATCAGTGTAAAATAAAATATGACGATATATTGAATTGGATATAAACATAACTTAATAACATTTAGTGTATAATAATATAGTTAAAGCTTTTTTTATTTTATTAATATATTTAGCTTTAATATAAAACTATTAAATTTGACAATTAAAATCTACAATACCTATACTTAATGATATAAATTAACAGATATTTCGCAATGTGTAAATTTAGCAGCCGTACCATGAAACAAATAATACTATTGTACCTATAAAAATATACGATAGATGTCAAGTTTTTAGATGGTTTTAAATAAGCTTTAATAAGTATAAATAATAAATCATGATTACATGAATGCTAGGACATAGGCTATCAACCACTGTGTTTATATCAAGACAAGTAATTTATAAATGTAACAAAAACGTTTTGTTAAATATTGGAACACATATACCATAAACAATATAACACATACTAATAATTACGTTCTCAGAAAATTAAATATGTGAAGAAAATCGCACTCTACCTAGATTTATATGCAATTTATGAGTTTAAAATTAAATCTTATAAGATAATAGGTATAACGGTTATAAAAGCTTTGACAGCCGACACAAGAATATTCAGTGCGCAAGCGTCAACAACCTTTCCTATTTTCATTCTGGCGTTTGAATTCGATCTGTTTTCCGGTATTCCTTAAGATGGTATAATATTTAATTTACATCAAAAGATACCATAATATCGTACATTATATTTTTTATGCATTTTTAACAACAAATTTATGATCACACGGCGTCTTGGATATGCAATTTAGCTGCACCAATGTCGCGGTGCACATTTCTTGGTATTTCACAAACATGATATTATTAAAATATTGTATTAAATAATAAATAGACATTTTACACTGTTTTATAATATGTACCTATCTAAACGGTTAACACATTAAACAACCAAGTTTCTGGTAGATGTCATTGATTTTACACTGATCAAACGATGGTAATCGAAAATAAAAATATTTATGTATAAAGAATTAGTGTTAGTTGTTTGTATAATTTTCTATTGCATAATGATGTATGTTTTTCAATAAATCTATCATCAATCATAGAAATGAAAACTGCCATGGATGAAAACGAAAATGAAGAGTGGAAACTCAAAGTCATATTCTTATTGCATGATGGTAATATGTAAAAGTTATAAAACAAAGTGTATTTATCATTGTGTACATTAATATTATTCATACGAAAACCGTTTCAAACCGCAATAAAAATATTTTCCGTAAAATTCCTTTTGCCGATTTCTAAAAATATAATCATTTTATCTATTTCAATTGCAAATCGTGTCTAATGAGATTTTTTATGGGTAGTAATATATACTGTTGTTTTGTACGATTTACTAGTAGTCTGAGCTTTATTACTTAAATACCCTTCGGCAATGACTGCAGACGGTGATAAATCGAATTTCATTAACTCGGTAGTTCTTGTGCAGCAGCAGTTATAGTGTAACGGAGGCGAACCTTTTTTCACAGACAATGAGTTAATCTTGAACCCGTGACCTTTTGTATGAAGTTGACATCGAAAAATGAAGTATGTAAGTCTTAGAGTAGGATTGTCAATTGTGACTTTCTCCCCTTTCGTTACACGCGCGGCGGCGACAACTACAACAACGTAACGGCAAGAGATGCTTCCTACTCGATAACTCAAAAAAGTAACTGTTGTATAAGGCAGTGCGTTTAAGACAGGCCTCTTTTATAGACTTGAAATATCATTTGTCACGTCCCCTATGAAATGAAATGTCATAAAACTAATTTGTCACGGGATGTCGTTTCTAAAATTTCGAGTATTAAGTTAGATATTTTAATTTCAAGCACAACTTGTGTGTAATAATTAAAATTGTCACACTTATTTATGTGTGTAAATTAAAAGGTCGACACGGTACAGTGACTTACATTTTGATTCACAATGATTCTACACCAAGAGTATATATATACATTTAAAAGTCGCAGGAGAATAATAATTTATGATGTTTGGTTAGTGACCGAGTCGTAGTTATGAACTTCTAATCTGATCAAAAACAAACAATCAAAACAAACAATTTGAACAAACAATTACTTTATCAACTGAATATGTTCTACAATATTTTTTGTAAATTATAATTCGTATGACAAAATATCTTACTGGATGCATTTCATTTAAATTTTTGATTTGATTTAAAACAATTTTTTGTATTAGTTTTGGGATTCTTTTTAAGCAAAATTCAAGTAATTTAAAATTTATAATCTAAAGAAAGATATCTTAAGCCCACATGGTTTATCAAGAACACCACAAAAACTTCCGACTTCAAACTATGAACAATTGTATTTATAAATTATTGAACTAACTAAGTTAAATAAATCAAATGAAAAAAAAAAATTGTCATCTATCTGAACCTTTAAATATCGTTGACTTAAACGAGGTCACAGACAGGACAACTGTTTTCAATCGAATATCTATTATTATGGTTAAATGACTGAAATTGTTATTATTTTGTTCTCAACTGATACATACGGCAATAATAAGACCCATCAAAACCTAAGGCATGTTTTGTATGGATTGCTGATCCCAAACAAAAGCTACAAAATTAGAAACTATTTGAAACAAATTTCTAAGCATAGCACATAAAAGCCACTCGGTTGGTGTGAAATAAGCAGCTTCATAACGATACGTAATTAACTTATCGATGGATAAAATATCGATTTAGATTAACTAAAACCATAGAATTCTCCATTTCAATATGGGCCAAAAACCACGGCTACTTGAAGATAATTTCCTAGAAGACTACAAAGACTAACCATACAACTTACAAACAATATAATATGTACCATAATACAGCATAAATTATAACTATAACGTATGTAGTAGTCTTAAGATAGTAAAAACATTAAGTTAGTTTAGATAATTAATTGATTTAAAAAATAAATATTATTATCATTATGCTTCACGCTTGGATTAGAAAAATAATAATTTATTATTATATTTACGAATAACTACTAATAACTATAATACGGATCATAATATTTCTAATTAAAGTTAAAATCTATTCATCAATTATCATCAAGCTTAGATGACAAAATGCGTCAGCAAAACTTTTATAAAAATAATAATTTTGTTAACAAATCGACACAAAAACCCTAGAACGAATATAATTTTAAGACTCATTCACATTAAAAATTAATAAAATATTAAAAACAAAATATCATGGGTACTGTGAAATGTTTTCTTGTATTAATTAAAAATACAAAAAAAAAACAATTGTCATGTTTTTACGAGGCAGTATCATTGTTTCAACGAATGTGTTTTTGGAAAAAATATGACATGACTTTCATGTGTCATCACAGACAAAAAGAACCTATTTTGCATCTTTTAATGGTACATTCGTCTGAGTAATACTTATGCTTTAGTTTTAGTATAATATAATATAATGGTACATTATACCTAGAAAATAAGATTTAAAAGCATTAAAAAAAAACTTTAGCTGGATTTAGGAAATAATAATTGTGTTATGCAAGAAATATTTGCATTTTATATTTGTACCTCGAATCTGCTTTACGAATAAAAAAAATGAATAGTAGAATATTACAAACAATAATCATTATTTGGTATTTTCAGATGATTTATGTGGTCTAAATAGTGTTTAAAAACTATCTTCGATAACATCGACAGCATTAACTTGTCTGTTTTAAATAACCTCTATACGTTTAATAATTATTAAAGAAGAATATTCTCATTCTGTTCAGTTTTTTAATTTCAATATGGTTCACATAGCTGTGAGTAAATGTAAATTGGCTTTTTGATTTAAGGATTTTTTGGCGGAACAGGAAATTATTCGAAGAGAGAAGAGTTTTGGATGTGGGAAGTGAAAAGTATTTGTTATTTTTGCCGCGCTACTTAATTTGGACAGCACTATTTGTTATAGTGACAATTTTATGTGATAAAAAGTTCTGTTTTTTTTTTTTTAAATTCAAAATGATAGGAAACAAAATATATATGCACAACTCTCTTTAGTTAGAGTTAAAGTTGTATAACAAATGGACTGTTATCATTGGTGTTCATAAACAAAAGTATTGTATACCAGTGCATAGGTGATAATAACATTTAATGTACATCGTGTATTGAAAGTAATATACCTTAAGTATATTTGACGCTTGCTTTAGCAGAAGTATTTAATTGGCTGCTATTAACTAGGTACATATATTTTTTATTTTAAAAACTGTTCGAAGTTTACAAATAGTTAATGTGGACAAGTTGACACTGGTGCAACAGACTGTGTCGTTATGTTGATTCAGTTTATTTCAGTATTTAACATCGTTCTATAATTGGTATGATATTATAATACATTTTGTAACTTGCATACTTAGAACAATCAAAGTAGTTTGAATTGGTTTTGATAGATTTGGTAAATTATATAAGACATTCAATTTTGAAGTAAGATACAATAACTTGTTTCAATGAACTGTTGTGTCATGTCTTGGTTTTACAATAATTTGGATTTAATAAGTATGATATGTGTGTTCAATTTTTATTCTTTGTTTTTGTGTCAATGATTGCTTTTAGGATGATTTTAAGTAGAGAGTTGAACCTGGTTACTACTTTGAGGTGGTTTAAAAGACAAGAATTTTCTAATACGATTCAAAATAATTGGAAAACAATAAAAAATAAGCAGCAGAAAATAAGAATGTATAGACGTACAAATATAATTATTGACAAAATCAATTTTGTTTTTAATTGAATTAAAAAATAAAGGTATACCTACACTTCAATTATTATTCATTAAATATTTATGATAATAGCATTTTGTATTGTAATAATTTATGTTTAATTTTTTTAAACTATTTATATACATTTTGAATTGTTGACTTCTTTTATCTAAATATCTAATACAATTTTAATTAAAATCTATATACTAACATTTTTTTCTGAATTAAGAAGTTTGAAAATGTAATACAAAGTTGTTTTTATAAGAAATTTAAAAATATTAAAAATACATATGCACAATTTTTTACAGGCATTTAAAAGTTAAATATTGACGAAATTGGATATTTAAACGAAAAATAACCGAATTTCTATTAACGATTTCGGTTATTTAATTTTAATTTAAAAATAACTATTCCTTGTGACTTAACTTGAAACATTTTGGCATAACATACAAATATTTTTTCTTTACACAGTGAAAGTGACTAAAATGTATTAAAGTAATTTTAAGAATAATACTAAGTTATTTATAACACATTCTTTTTCATACCAAATTACTTTGGTATCCACTTATAAGTTAATAACGATAATATAATATAATATTATAACCATACATTTATTAGTATACAACTAATATATTATTATGTGATGATTTAGGTAAAAAAAGTTCAAAATACAGTATAACGAATAAAAAAATGTTAAAGTTTAATAAATAAATTATAAAACTCAATTAGAATTAGAGACTAACCTACCGTTTCAGCATAGAATCGTTTTTCGTATGCGGTGATTTATCATTGAATTCAAATTTCACCATTAACTCAACTATCATCTATCGACTCACTCAATAACGGCGTACACTCAAAACCTATAATACACAGTAGAATGACTTCCCTGTTTTATTTTACTTTTTTAAATAACTGTTGTTTTTTTTTATAATTTGATGGAGTTATAGATATTGTAATTTTCCGAATCAGTTTATTATATTGAAAATGTTGATTCACAAACTCGAAATATCAAATTTAGAACTTATATGAAAGTTTAAAATTGATATTAGTGGAGTGAGGTCATATCGTCTACCAGAATACTCTTCTTGTATTAGCTTCGAATATTTATAAATAACAAACTGTAAGGAGTTCAATATTCGATGTATATGTTGAAACAACTTGCAGACATTTTTATTTTGTTGTAATTTAGTACAGTTGTTGTAACTTAAAAGTACTTACTAAAATACGTAATGATATAACATCTTCATAACTGAAAATCGAGAGAATGTATCACGTAAAAACTTCAGTCACGCGTATCATTTGAAATGCGTATAAGTATATAACGTATAAGAAGGTGAAACTTGGTTGGTGTCAGAACTGTACGAGAGTGCCAGGACAGGATTTTATTTCGATTTTATCGAAGTGAGGAAATAACGTTATTAAATGGTGTGCATTTTATTTTTTTAAATTCTACTTGCCTTCTAAACATTTTTTATTATACTGTATATATTTTTAACGTACACGCAAAAAGCTTAAACGTTTTTTACGATGTACGTTATATATATATATATATATAGTATAAAACGCATACACAAATCTACCAACGAGGTAAGGGAGGAAACAAAGGGTGCACCCATGTTTTAGCAGTCTAAATAATTGTATAAATTATTTATGAGCCCTTTGGACATTTCTTATTTTTATCGTAGATTTATCGACTTCCCGGACAATTTTGTTTTGTTTATTTAACACGGTATATACTTGTATGTAAATAATCTAGAACAGCGACCCCAAAAAAGTATTTATTATTTTAGTAAAAGTCACAAGTGATAAAAATAATTCAACAATGAATTCGTTTCAACAATGCTTATAATATTATAATCTTGAATCGTACTTTCTACACGTATTTTAAACGTGACTTGGTAAAATATATTTATAATGAGTTTCGTTTACAATGTAGGTAGGTACCTATTTTTGTTATTTATAGTATTTTTGGGAAAACGACTTGATAACTATTACAATTAAGTCAAATTTATTATTTAATACTGTTAAAAGTTTCATGTACCCTAAAATAATATATTAGTATGTTTAATAATACCTATGCTTAATACATATTGTATTTGAACTTTTTGTTATGGTTTGAATTGACTTTTAGCGCTTGGAGTGTTTTTAAAGATTCATCTTAAGGGTTGCATCGATTTGGTCAGAACTTGAAACGTTACTATTATGTCAAAGCAGTATAAAACGTAGTAAATATGAATAAAACTTATTAAAACTAATACATTATAAGTATATTATGACTACATTTGTGATCAAATTTGAATGAAATTTTAACATAACATAAAAATCCAATTCGTACGAGAAAAAATATATGTTTAAGAAGTCATTATTTTGCTTGACTTCATCGGCGATTGTAAAAGCTCTGAAGAATATCGAAATTTTTAATATTGAACCTTAAAACAAAATATCTTGCACATTATATTTAATGTTAGGTAATAAATTCTTAGTAAAAAAACTAAGTCTTAAAAGTTGTTAGTTAATCGATTTATTATATTTTTGACAGGTTTCAACAAATTTAAACAACAAAGTTATCTTTTTAATTATTAAAATGTGTTTTATATTTATTTTATCAATCTAAATTTATAAGATCAGCTTCAGCATATTAGGGATGCCGAAAAAGTTGTTTTTATACAGTCATAGTATTGTTTGCTAATTGGTAACTATTGTTCAATTGACCTTGGTCAATTATTTTTCTCCTGAACTTTTAAACTATGGTGAAACATAATGTAACGATGTATGGGAGGTTGGGGGGAGTATCATTTACACTGTTAAACTTTTGTAACGAAAAGCTGACGTTGTAAAAGTTCAAACTCCAAATGATTTATATATTTATATATATACGAATGCGTGAGTGTGAGTGTGTGTTTACAGTATAGGTATATATATTAAAGTTTGAACTGCACGTTGTTTAAGGCATATTTTATTATACCTCTGCCCGGGCTAGAGAGGTTAAAAAGGGAGATAAAGCTATCACAGTTAAATGGGAAATTACGATCACTTTTGGGTGGACAGAAAAAACCCAACAAGTTGAATGAATGGAATTAATCCCTTCAATTGTTTGTGGTCGAGGAGTGAGAGAAATCCATAGTTTCACCCCAAACAATATAATAATATATTTGCAACACAAAAATGAAATCGCATTTACCATATTTTGACTACTATAACAATAATTTATATAAAAAATGTATATAGGTGTTAAGTTTTGTTTTAATATAATGTTTAAATAAAAATTAATTTCTGTGCTGAAGGTGTACAATAAATGTAACATTTAATATTTTGTTGAGGAGCTGAAATTAATACATAAAAAAAAATATGTTATAGTTATCTATTAAATTTAATATTAAATGTATACAATGAGGACAAAAATAATTTTTTTGAAATAATTTTTTACTTACAATTACTTTTTATTGTAAAAATATTGTGACCACTAAGTTGTGATACAAGTTTATAATATAAAAGTATTATTTTTTAGATTTATGTAATATGTTTCTCCAGAATTTAACATCAAAGAGTTTAAATTAAAAATTTAACTTTGTCTCTTTTATCATTTCTATGAATATATACGTTTTAAAAAATATTATGTCTGGTCATATAAAGTTAAGTTAAATTAGTTTTTATTTATGAATCTTTAGTGTAGCAGCTCTGTGCTTTTATTTGTTTATTATTATTTACACTATATGTTGGTATGATTTTCACCGAAAACATTGCATTATTATATTATAATGATTGTTATAATATTGTATCATATAATATTATTGTTATAAACGTATAAGTCAGTACCACATCCCATAGAACGGTATGAATAGAGTGAAATTAATTTAAATATTTCTAAAATTCCTCTGTGAATGGAAATTAATAATATACCGTCGCAACGGTGTAAAATGTCAATTCTTTACGAATACTTTTTTTGAATTAAAACATAATAATATAGAAATATAAATGAAATCATTGGAGAAAAACCCGTTGTCTTTCGTTGTTAAGTATTCAATTTTGTCAAATTGTTAGCAAACGCGTTGTGCGTAAATTCTATTCTTATCAATTGTACAATTCGTTATCCATTGGCCGTTATGGAACTGTTTAAAACAATAATATTCACTTCTATCATTTGTCTATTGATAGTTACAGCTAATCACCGAAACTAAACTTGAACGAACTGCACTGAGAGAGGGTGCAAAACTTATCGTTTTACACCCGCGCTAAAATACCCGGATGAGCGAGTTCCCAAAGCAACCTAGTAATTACGCCTATGGTATGCGTGCCGACTAAATAATAAATATATGCATTATTATGTAATTTGTGCTTCGACAGATGGAAGCAAACGATTATGGAATAAGCGGTAGTTAATGCATTTTAAACAGTAAAAGTACCTATCTGGGGAATTCGTTGTAGGATGTGGTTTTTATTTCTATTCGTTACCGTCCTACAAAGTATAACAGTATAATAGTCATTGTAAAATGTGTACAGTATGAGATTTAAACGTCTCATCATTAGAACTGTACTTATCTGTGAACTTGTTTTCATAAATATGTTATATTTTGTACATTTATTGAATTTTATTTTAATTATGTTGACTGGTAAAATAGACAGAAAATCGTCAATAAGTAAGGATAAAAAGCATTATGAAAAATCTGAAATTTAATGTAAATTATTTGGTTTATATGAATGTAAAAAAAGTTTTTAAAATAACAAAGAAATAGGTTAGGTGGAAATTAGTACTTCAATATTTACCTGAAGACTAATTTGAGAAATAATAATCATAAAATAAAAGTGAATGACATACGAATAAGTTAATTTAACAACACAAAAAAAGCACTTAAAAAAATGCACTTTTATTATGATTCTATAATATGATAATTTCATGAGTTATCCCCAGTTATGTATTACGGTATATAATTTTGAAAACATAAAACAATTTTCAACTTTAATGATGGTAATAAAATATTAATTAAATATGGCCTGTACACATTTTAATTATTTGTTCAATTTTAGAAATAATGGTATAGGTATTCACTAAAATGTCGTAACGCTGTTTTGTTTTTATGATAAGTAGGTACCTATACCTACTCATACTTGCTTTATGACTTCACTTTACCTATTACTACCTAGGTATATTACTAGGTATACATTGGTGTTCATATATAGGTATATCATATTGCTCAACATCCATTATAGTTTAGGTATGCAATATAAATGTTTTATGTTGTGCTACTTTGATGTATAGTGCCTAACTTTTTAACAAAGGATAACTGCAGAACATTATGTTGATGATACGAGTTCCTGGACCTTTTTTTTTACCACATCTAAGTTTTAAACTATGTGTCTATTTATACGTATATTATAATATTATGTTTGTATAATCAAAGTTTATTGGAATTTATCAAGTACCTACGGTCAATGGTAGCAACATGTGTTGTATATCTTTGTTGTCTGTAAGTATTATTAACGAAAACTAATAATTATACCAAAGAATTTATGGTAAAATGTTTTGAATATTGCAAAAATATAAAAACCGTTTTATATCTTTTTCTTAACAAAAAATGTATTGAACCACTTCCCTCTCCACTGAAGGTATTTAAATTAAATTATTAAAATAATTGGAACACCTTCAAAATACTTCCATATATTATTAAAATATTATATTTGTCGTTTTCATTATTTTATTTAATATGCAGAGCGAAACCTATTTTGAACTAAAAGTAAAATTATGAAATACATGTTGGGATATTAAATTTATTTGTGGTACATTATCATTCAGTCTTAAATACCAAAATTTAATAAATTGTAAATGCTTATATTTTTATATTTTATAGTTACATTTACAAGCTACAATTTTCAATTTTGAATATAATAATATAGTTATTAAATTCTATAGTTGTAAACAAACAAGTGAGCAAGTTTGTAGGTAATCGGAATGCCTTAAAATTGGAGTCAAGTGTACCTAACCATAGAAGATGTTAATACATAAATTTCGTAAATAATTCAAGTATCTACGGTGATTTGGGTTTGAATAAAGTTTATTAAAATAAGAAAATTGATTTTGGCAAAAAACTGGCTTTGTGTAAATAATTTCAAAGTTCCATTTAATTTTTTTTCAATTTTTTAGACAAATACTGGGCATTTTCACTTTTGTTATATTCATCAACTAGATTCACTTTCCTACCAGAAAAGGTAAATTGTATTATATATTTAAAACAATGAAACACACTATCATTGCATTATCAATACATTCATCGCTCCATTCAGAATCTAAACATGTTTAAGTACCAACTTTGACGATAAATAAATATATACCTTTCTATGTATTTTAAAAATAAAAAAAACTTCCTTTAGTTCTCAACGTAAATGGTAAATAGTACAACTTAACAATAGTGATTAGATATAAACAATTTTTCAGAATACAAATTGTTATGTTTTATTTATTATAATTTCAACAAAAGCTCAGTAATAAATGAAGGAAGTGTAAGAATGAGCGTAATCACAGTGAAAAAGGAACATGACGTTGAGCTGAGAGATACTATTGTAATATCGAAACCAGAACCTAAAAATGTATAGGTACCTAAGTGCTATTAATGCGGGGCCGAATAAATAAAATCGATTATATTGATTTCATATATCCGGAAAGATGTGTTCATATTAGATTGTATTTAGATTTTAAATTTTAAGCAGATGGAAAAAAATATAAATGTCAAGATAAATAAATAAATACCTTAGGGTACCCTAGGTACATTAATTTAAAAAAAAAAAAACGTCCATTTAAAACTTAACGTAAATAATACAACATAACAATGATGATTAGATATAAAAAAAGTTTTCGAAATGCAAATTGTTATGCTTTATTTATTATAATTTCAACAAAAGCTCAGAAATGAATGGAGGAAGCGTAAGTGTGAGCGTAATCACAGTGAAAGAGATACACGAAGTTGAGCCGAGAGGTACAGACAATAAAACAATATGTGAGAAAGATCATAGATACATTAATTAAGGCGCGGTCGTACGGATGATAGGCCAGTCATTGAATGGAAATTGAAAAGCATAACATATATATATATTGTACAGTGGTAAATGGTAATCAGGTATAATAATGAATGACCCGTACGCATACGGCTAAAATAAACAATACAATTCATAAACGGGTTAAGATTTATAATTATTTATAAGCCGCGGTTGATGTGAAGAGCACGGTGGTGTATGGTATATTCCAATGTTTGAATAATATAATATAATATAGAGACAAAATTAGCATGCAGATTAAATCTAGTATGATATGAAAACCAGAATTATTGTAGTTAGTCGGTGTGGGGTCGTAAAAAGGGGTGAAAAAATCATACCCGAGAAGTTTACGATGATAATATTATGTGAATATTACAATGGGTGTAGATTCAGTCAAGCGATTTTAAACTTCATAACCTCGAATTTCACCTGATACAGCGGACGGAAATTCGTGGAAGAGATGTATAGTGGAATTAGCTCGGTATGGGGAAAAAAATCTTATTAATGTAACAATGCTTCGGGAGGGGGGGGAGGAGGTATTATTGATTTGACAGAGTATAAGGCAAGAAAACGTCGAGTGAGACGTTACTCAAACATTATTGGATGGGAAAGAGAAGAGGATTCATAATAATATTATGAGCATTTCAATAATCTACGAAACGAAAAAAAGAGGAGGACGACTGTTAAAGTGAATTGTAGGTAAATATGAGATAAAAAATCATGTCGATTGTTAAACAATTACAATTTCGATTCCCTAACACTGTGTTATTTGAAACGATTTTTTTGTTAAGTTATTAAATCTAAACATTATTTCAGATTGAATTTTTACTGAATAAATCTAACCTTATAAGTAATTTAAAAATGAGGGAATTAATTACAATTATTAAAAACAGTCAATGAAATTGGATTTAAAATTTTTTTTAATTACTAAATCTAAATATTATTTGGAGTAATATATTTTTAGCTTATACTTATACTATTAAACTACCTTTAAATGTAAATGTATATTTTAGCTGTCAATTACATGTCCACGTTGAATTTTTACTGAGTAAATCATCCTTATAGGTAATTTACAAAATAGGGAATTAATAATTATTACTATTAAACATTTTCAATGAAATTGGATTTTTAAAAACAATAGTATGAAGCAACCGTCTTGTAATACTTATTCGTCAGTATTATAAAGGTGTGTTAAAGTTAATTTGAAAAGTTTAAGGAAGTTAAAGAATTTCAGTTTTCTTAAATTGCTAATTGGATTTAATAAACTTTAAAAATGGTTTTGATGCTATGGTTATATTTTTTAAATTATTTATATTGAAAATTTTTTTGTTTTTATCAACATCTTCAAATGCATATATTACTTTGAGTGTTCTTTTCTGATTTAAATGTATAATTAATTCATTTATTTTTGAATAATAAAAGTGTTTTGAATTAATTTATTTCTACTCGTAATTACTTGCTTTAATTTAGGTTGTTGGCACCAAACACTATTTATCTTCGTGTATATAATTCTAACGCGGTAAAACATATTTTTATAAATTTCGGTAAGTATTATTCAATTGTGATAAATATTTTACACATTATATTTATCAAATACTCAGAAAAAAAATCATTTAAAATAATAACGACCCTAATAATCTCGATTCGTTAGTTAAAATGGGCTACCTAAGGGTAATTGAAGGTTATGCGTTCAGAACTCTATGGTGTTATAATGTTGTATGCATAAAGAAGACCCCTACGTGTACATCGTATACAACATTAACATTTTAATTTGTTAATGGAGAGAATGATGTAAATAACTACATGTCTTTATGGTAATTTTATTTATTTTAACTTGAATAATATTATATCTACCATAGATGTAAGATTATTTACTACTATTATTTGCAGGTTTGGTGTAATACTTATTGGTAAAATAGGTTTACACAACAATACCATGATGTTAATATGGTAGACACTGTAAAGGTGTTTGAACAAAAATTATTTATAATATTAAAATTGGGAAATCACATACATTGGTTGGTTAATGTTGCATATTACATATTATGCTATCATAATAATTAATAATTGTATGTTTAAAAATAGCCTTGTCTTATTACCAATATATAAATATTTAGTATTTTCCCATAAGCTATTGTAAATTAACTAAATACATATATTAAAATTATATATATTTTTTTTGTTTTTTATTTATATCATTTACAATCTGTTACAGAATAAAGAATAGAATTATATTTAAATAGAAATTGTTGAGTCTTGAAAATTACAGCACAATTATTTGGGTTCAACTTGTTATGATTTACGGGACAGATATTTGCTTACATTATTATTTCGCACGATTTTGTTATATATGAACAATAAATGATCCGGACACATGTTTTGTTATTTAATTGGTTGAAACAAATTATATTTTTGGTCAAATCCATGTTTATTTCATATGTTTGACACTCGGCTGCAACTGAACCATTCATTGAGTAAATCAACACTAGATTGTTTAAACTTCACGAAAATAATTCATAGGTGGAAAAAAGTATAGAAAAATCGTATATTAGGTACTTGTGATTCAATAATTTCATGGACATTTTGTACCACTATTTAAGACCCAGATATTGAGTGAAGTGAAGAATGTATTGGTATTTTGTAATTTATTTTCCACGTTTGACAGATTATTCTGTAGTACACCAATTTATTCCCTCTCTTTCTCTCGCTCCCTCCCTTACCGTCACCACTGTTTCCGTCTCTCTTTATTATAAATTGATTTAAAAACTTATACGATTTATTTTCATTTCACTCATGCCTTTTGAATCAACATTTGTTTTTATTCATCTGTATATGACTCTCTATATACATAAATAGTGAGAGGGAAATATGATTTATTAGATATTTTTTGGAGTAAAGGAGTGTGTCTATTCGTTCATTACAAAACAGCATAATATACTCTTTGATGAATTACAATTTTTTTGTAAAACGAAACAGCGGTAACAAAATAATATATATAACTATGGCGTTTAATTCCGAATCCTCGTCGTGTCAAACATTTTACAGAAACAAAATACAAAAATACCAAATAAACCTCAGGTATACCAGCCATACCTGCAACTACCGGCTCTACGCAGGCACTTGGATTTAATTTGCGGAAGGCGGTGAGATCTTATGGGACTGATGCGCAGCTCATAAAACGTATATAATATTATTACTATTGTTTTATCGTTTATTCGCTTACCTGTAAGGCCTGAGGCCAGCTGCAGCTGTTGTTGAGATTGGCTGCAAGTCTGGTGTCGGAGCAGGGTAACGCCAACGAACCCGGCGTGTACTGGGCCGACTGTACCGAGATGATCGTACCGGTTGGACACGTCAGCGCCAACGATTGGGTCTCGCAGCCCACCCTGTGGTATGTCCTGAGCGTACCAGATAACAGAGCTGGAGAAAAACAAAAAAAAAAAAAAAATTCAAACCTCGAGACATTAATATTTCATTTAATAAATTATTACCGTTATAGGTACCTTTAAAGCTAGTTGTTATTTATACATATTTTTTTTTCGACGCATCGTAAATGTACTTTTTTAATGTCGCGTCGCGCAAAGTATAATGATAGATGGGCTCGAAATAAAACCCAAAAGCAGGTAGGTCGGTATAATTACCTAGGTACCTTTTATACAATATTATACCATAATATCATACGTGCGCGTGGTGTTTATGTGCTCAGAGTCATCGGCTTAGGATGCGTTCTCCCACTGGGGTACACACGAACTTTTGCGTGTGACGTATCAATATTTTGGGCGTTTCCTTTTTATTTACCTAATGGATTCGCGAGTAGCAAAAGGTGTGGGACCGTGCATAGGGTTAGAGTGGGAGTTATGCCATTGCTATTCTTCATCACGCTCAGTTTCGTTTCGATCCATTTTCACTGCGGTTTCCGTTCTATTTGCTCGGTTGCACAACAATGACTACCAAACTTGTTTGGCCTTACCGAATTCGGGGAAAAAAATATTCATGTATAATATGTACACGTAATAATATATACATATTACACTCTATACGCCATAAAACTTACATGGAAATAAATATATAAATACTTCCCCAAGATATAACGCAGTGTTATTGACGATAGCAATTTTGTTCGCCACAGACGCGTATTTTAAATAAAATTATACATTTTTTTTTCGTATTCAAATATTGTAAGCTCATTGTTTATTACGGTTGTATAAATTTATTTTTATTATTACTTTATAACGACGTTCTAAACTTATATTAGATTAAATATTTTTCAATCAAATTTGTAGCAATAACTCTTACAAACGCCACCAGCTGGATATGTATGCAAAACCAATTTTAGAAAATACTTGTAATCTTATTTTACATTCTCAACGAAGCGAAATATGCAAATGTACAAATGGTGTTTTTTAAGTAATTTTTATCTGTAATCATGTTTATTAGTAGAAAATGTGGCAAATTTCAAACGGAATTTTCTATTGATTGGACATATTTTATATAGTTGATGAGATTTTAAAAGGTAATTTTTAAATATTTTATATCAGTATTCCAAACACAAAGGAAAACTACTGGAAAAAAGTATTTTTAAATGTTAGTTATATACCTACTGCCATAAAAAATGTAATCATACAAAGCACTTGAATTTTTCATTAATTATTAATTTAAATTTTATGTTGAAGTGAAATAATTTAAAAAAGTAACATTTCCAGATTTATCATGATAAAACTCACAATTTTTCTATGACATAACCATTTAATATATGTTCAACCATAAAAAGAATGATTCAACAACCATTTTTTCCTTTATAACAAATGCAATACATTTTTAATTTATTTAAGTTTTGATTTTTTAGATTTCTCTTGGATCTTCTTCCCAAGTATACCTATTTAAGGACTATATTTTAAAATGCATACATTTTATGTACCATTTAAACAGTGTCCTGTGGTGTACAAATTTCTGTTTTTCAAATAAGAATCACCTTTTTTAGTATTTTTACTGTACATTTTTAATCATATAAATTTTAAAATTTTTAGTTGCTTTTGAGTTATTTTGACTTTGTATTGGTCCCGAGGAATAAGAATGATGGGTTTAGAATATATCAGGGCCTTGATGAATAGTACATTTTAGTTATTAATATCCAATAATATTTTATAAATTGTAAACATTTTTTGAGTATAAAAAAATACAAGATCGAATATTATAATAAAATCTATTTAATATTTTTATAAACCTATTTTTAAAGAAAATTATTTTTAGTATATTCATTTAAATAATTTACTCAGAAACTACTCATTGAAAAATTTTGAATTAGAAACATTAAGCTATCAAAATCATATGTATATTATAGGCACCTATTCCAATTAGTGGCGTTTACTCAATTATTTTGCACGGAGAAGGGGCATAATATATGTGTAGGCGTTGATATCTTAAAATATTTATGAAGCCCCCAAAAAAAGTCATTAGGTAGTGTATGAAAAAATAATTTTAGACAAGATATTAAATAATCAAAGGCCTAGTTATGTCAATATTTTTATATTGTATAGTATAGTTGTAGTATGTATATTATGATACATAATTCATATATTTCCACCATAATGCATTATAATATGTGCAATATTGCCAATATTGAATATATATTATATGTGCTATAATCATACGATATTGTTTTTATGAAGATAAGCATTATATTTTTAAGTTTTTTCTAAAATACATTATTTCATTAAAATGTCTTAGAAAATGGCCATAGAGGTAACAGACCCAAATATCCACCCGTGTATAGATGTTTTATTCTAATTATAACTTAATTACCCCTAAAAACTTAAGTTTAATTTTTTTTAATGGAAATAAGTAAAAAAATAATATCAACGACATCAAAACTGAATACAAACTTAACCATATTGTATATTATACTGAAGTAATTAATTGAGAAGGTTCATACAATATTATAGTATTATAGGACTGTGCCCTGTGCGTATGTTCCTAGAAGATCGAAGCTAGGTGACACCCGAAATCCGGTCTTGTTAAAGCCCTGGCTATAATTTTCTTCTGGGTATTCAAATTAATTTTGCTTTACTGCAATTATGTACATAATATTATGTATAGGCTTGAAATCTGGTTTGGTTGTATAAGGTATTGTTTAAAAAAACATTTATTTTGATTGTAATTATTTGATATTATCATCATTGACGATAATTTTAAATTTTAAATTCAAGAATAATATTCAAAATTCGAATAGTACACAATGCTGACCTGATTTTGTATCCCAATAGAGAATTTTAATAATGGATTACGGTATAAATTCAACTTAAAAATAAATCATTATAGATGACAGTGTAGCCATAGGGACTAAATATTCACTGAATTACTAAAATCGAGGTATGCCATCTTTGATTCAATTTGAGGAGTGTGACTTCATGGGTAAAGTTATTAAAGCTCAAATTGATATACATAATTCTCACATGCCATTTTTAAACACAATATGTTATTAACGATGTGAAAAAATTGTTTTGTATACCTACTGGTTTATTTTATTTTATCAGCCTAATGTATAATATAATTGTGTCAATAAATCCGTTTTGTGAAAGGTACCTAAATTGTTATTTATTATTTATTTAAATAAATACATGAGTTACAACACGCCAATATTATACCGTTGTTATCGAATTTCCAAAATATTCGAATTACAGTTGTGTTTATTTTATCGAACAAAGTAAAACGCGTATTTATATTATTCTAACTGGAAAATAAAAATCGTAATAATCTTAGTATATTACTGTATTTTACATTATATGTATATTATTGTATAATGTATTTTATTGTTTTTTGTTTTTTGTGTTTTTTTTTTTTTTTTGTAAATGAAATTTACTACACCAAGTTTTGTATCTTTAAACTTTTTTATTTTATTGCATTTAATAAATCACTTTTGTTTGTAGAGTCTTTTAGTAAGAGAATTATGTGTTTTTAACATTTCTCACATAATATCGTTTCTTTTGAAATCCATGCACTTAAGCTATTATATGTATACGTTTCGTAGGTGCAAGCGTAACGCCACAACTCATAAGAAATTCTAAGACTCGAAAATAATATATTTGATACAGGGTACCAAATTAACTTTTTGCGCAGACAAATAATGTCAAGTGTTGACCCTTTGATCATATAAATCAGATTTTTTTTAGAATATAATAATAATCTATGAGTTGTGGGTAAATTTTTTTATTTATTGACGAGATAGGTACCGGAAGCAGAAAAAAGGTTTACCATATTTTCGATATTTATGTCACGAGCACAATAAATATCGATAGGTAATCAAAAAAACATCGGAATAAATAAATACTATACATAGTGTGTACGATAATAATATTATAATCTAGTATTTTACATATTATATTGTGAGCCGTTTATTGATTTACGCTGTTATATTTGTAAACTAAAACGGCTTTATGAAAATAGTTTGATACAAAACATAATAATAATAATAATGTGATATGCATCATGCCAGCTATTATAAGATACGTACATATAGTTTGCTGTTAATAATAATAATGAAGATAGTTCCTATTGATAAATGCTAATTATATTGCAATATTATTTGTACGAATGAATAAACCTTTATAATTATTAAGTTTTTCGTTTAGCATTAAATGTGCTGTGTAATTTCAATATATTAAAATAATGGTATAAATCATATAAAATAAAATAAAATGGAAACTATTTATCTTGATTTGGAAAATTAAGAGGAAATAACTGCAAGCTTAACTGTAATATTTTCAGACAATATTGTATTGTTAGTTAAGTTTACATAACCATTACAACCGTAAAGCAATTAAACATTATTTGTACGAATTATTTAGGCTTTAAGAGTTTATAATATGTGACTTATATGTAATATAGGTACAATGGTAATTAATTACAGACAGCATTTTACAACGATTATACATATGTGCCTACATCATTAAATAAACTAAATCATTTATTTTAAAAACAAAATAGTTTAATCATCGGAGTTTTTTTAAAAAAAATTGTACCTAAATAATCTGCAATAGATTTACAATTTATATTTTAATAATAATTGTCGCTACTTAGAAGGAAACATCGTGGTGCGACATGGAGTTGTATAGGCATTTTATTTAGACACAGTTAACGTAAATATAAGTAATCAAAATTAATTAATAATTAATATTATTGAAATTGTTTGTTTACGATATCATCTAAAAAAGGTTTAAGTTTTTCAATGTTTAAAATAATATCAAGCAAAAATTGATGTTTTTTTAATGTACAGTTGTTTATTGCGATAAGAAATTTTTTGTTTAACAAAAACGAATTTCACATTGTTATACAAGACTCTAGTTTCATTAAATTAAGAAGCATTTTTTTATGTTATAAACTACATTTTTTATTGTTGCATCATAATATTATTATCAATTTTTATTATTATTAAATAGATATAATACTCAGAAATATAGGGTACAATAATAGTGTGTACCGTATGCGATTTTCATAAAATTGTTTGTTTCATGCATTTTTATCAACATATTTAAACACACAGAGTTATAAGTATGTGAAATTAGTTGAGTAAGTCTTAATTTGGATTTGCTGGATACAAAGATATTATTTTTATAATATATTACAATATTTCATAAAAACGAAACAATTAAGAATTTGTACATGGGTACTTATATCTTTTTTTCAGCAATTTAATGAAAAATTACAAAAAACGTATATTTTAATTTAGAAACCATATTTTTATATTAAGTGTGAAACTTTCAAAACTTTTTTATTTCCATTATGCGGTTGGTTTTTAAATTTATGGCCAATAAAATTAGAAATATCTTTGAGTTAAAGCATAAAAAAACTCGGTTAAGATATCATTAAGAATTCTAAATAGTAGAAATTAAAATTAACCGTAGAAAATGTTTCTTTAAACATTCAGTATTCAGACTTTTCGTTTAATATATACAACTCCAAAGTAAATACATACAATTCCGAATAAAATATACATCACTATGATTCTACAATTTATTATTTTATAATTATTATTTACATCGCTCTTTAGATTATAATATACGACTTATTATGTTAAAATAAAACACTGCGATAAAATACTTCATTAAAATGTACGATTAAAAAAAAAATAAAAATAATAAATAAATAAAAAAAATTAAGTTCATAAATAAATGTTCATTGTTTTTACTAATGTTTCCCAAGTGTCGATATGGTAAATTTTAATATATGTATACAATAAACATGCTGGTGGATTATAACAGCAGGAATCTCATTTTGGATTATCCTTCGTACCTATATAATATTATTGTATTGTTTCGGTGGTCATAAACCAGACGACACGAGAGTCTACCCACCCTATCCCGCCCGGCGACGGTGTTAATTAAATAAATACAATTAAAATTGTCACTCCCTAGCACGGTGGGTTTCGGGATTTAAAAAAATAATTTATTATATTACGTTTCGTGTGTACTGCTGCGGTTTCCATGTGCATATATTCAAATAGATTGAACATATATTATCACGGCAAACTACCATGGTCACAATGCGCTCTTTGAACGACGTATAAATAACTGCTATTGCGGCCACAATATGCTCTTTGAAAGACTTATATTTATAAATGATAATTTAATACAATTAAATGCAAACGATCGAGTGTATAAAAATATCAAAATGAAACTCTGACGCGTCTATAAAGACCTACCCGAATGTATTTTAATTAATTCGACGTGAAAAGAATACATTTTTCTTCCCATTTTAATTATTTTCGAACAATCGTACCAACCTATACATATATGGAAACGATTTCAGTTTTAGTTGGTTATAAGACGGGCCTAATAATAATTGTACGCTAGGGATATGTGGCCCAACCCTTACATATACGTGAGGTTGTAATTCACTGAGGCTGTCTCGAAATCGCTACAAAGTTCTTATTCCGTTTAAGTCCAGGTAGAATTAACATATTATTGTCGAAACCACCTTGCTGTGTATTTTATGCGAATTCTCAAAAGAACTTTTTTCGAGGCATGGTGAAATCTGAGTCCATAAGAACAAAATTGTTTCATTTTTTTACATGTTTTCGTGGTTATCGAAGTATGTAACTCGAGTACAATTCATAAATCATAAATAATGAATAATAAATTTTGAATTAATAAGTGCTTTGCAAAATTGTTCGTATGAAAACTATCTCTTCCTAAAATTATACTTAAAATATGCTATTACCGACCAAACATAATATTGATTCTAAAAATAATCGTTGAAGAGATAACTTTTAAAAATCCTCAATGTTTTCCTGGATGTCAAGAAAAAAATACAGAGAAGTATTGAAAAAATAAATAAATTCAAGTTGGCTCGTTTTTATCCGAGCTTGTCTCATTTTTCAAATTAGTTGATTTATCATTACTTTAAAATGTAATATCATAATACATTAGTATTCCACTGCGAAGTATTTAAATTGTGTATTTTTTTATAAATATTTTGTTTTTATTCACAGATTTTACCAATCGTTTAAACGATTTGTTTTAATTAATGCGCATAACATGTATCTAAACAATAAATTGTTATTATAATTATTTTTTTTTTTTTTAAGCAATATTGCAATTTTTGTATTGAACATTAAATTATTAATTTGCGTAATTACGGTTTATTATTAAAAATGAATACAATTTTGTATTTATAATTAAATTATTTTTAAAGTTTTTAGTTCATAATTGCCGGATGTTCCACAAAGATTTATTTATTTCGAGAAATGGAGTAATTTAAATTACATAATCTTATTGTTTAACTATAATTTGAAATTTGTTTTTCTTTTTAGAACTTATAATTCAAGTATTCATCGAATAAATTAAATTGGTATTTTAGAATAATTAAATGCGTTGATATACATTCATTAAATTGAAAAACAACCAGTATCGTTTTCTGATGGGATGGTCATTAATAATTCCAATAACTGAATGACTCTCGAACTATGTGCAGTACGTATTGTTGTTTTTTATTATCCGTATGGACGGATAGTTCAATATTTTAATAATTCCATAAATAAGTGACTGATAGGTAATAAATTATACTTAGATATTATTATAATTAGATGTTCTAATAGAACGTTTAATATTAAGAGTTCAATTAGGATTAGGTACTTTTAAGCTTAAGTAACCTTGTGATATGATTTCTCGTATATTGAATTTATATTAAAAATATCTCAATTTCAGTAAAAATTACATCAACATAGTGTAATTACACAATGCTTTGTAATCTATTTCTATTCTCTGGACGTGGATAAATTATATGGTAGGTAACAGATTATTAATATTCATAAATTCAAAGCATTATTTCAGCATAAAAAATAATAAATAGAGCTTATGATTATTGAGGTTATTGAACTGTTCAGTATAATATTAATTAAAATGGCAAAAACTTTTATGAATATTATAGTTTTATTTTTTTAAAAATTGGTTACAAAACCTTATTGATTACAAATTTGTATTTACATTGTATCATACAAAATTATTTTAACTATTATTATAATCATAATAGTACATTTTTGTGGCTTAGTGATGCACGGTCGTACGCTCAATCTGCGGCTCTAGGATGGGTGACCATCCAGGTTTTTAGCATAAAATCCTTGCCACACACACAAATACATATTCCAACCAACCGTTCTTCTCCCACACAGTACTCGACTAATGACTATAGAAGTTGGAGCCTTAATATTCTCATTAAATATAATAACAACAATTCATTTTATAACGAATTAGAGCAGAATAGATCACTCACTTTTTTTTTTAAACAAAAAGTGTATTTTTGATGTGTGTATATAGTTATTAATATTTATGATGAAATAAAAATAAGTATTTATCTATTTTTACAATAATTTTGTATTACAATTTGTAATGTTTTTAGCAATATAAGTAGTTATATAAATTAATGTCTTACGTTTAAATATGTATTTAAAAAAAATAATAATTTAGGTAGACTATATTTAGTTAAATTTACAATTTAGTAGTAAAAATGAAGTATAATTTTTAAAACAATTATATAGAGAGTTAATTTATATAGAAAGCCTAGCTATAAGATTTATAAAATCTACAATGCATAAAATAAATCACTAAAAATTATTTTTTATTGGTTTACCAAGATTTAATAATAAGTTAAGAAACTGTATTAATGTTTTTTGGTTTTGTTGAAAGTTCAACCAGAATAAATAATTGTAGTATTCAAAGCAAAGTGGAAAATATCGAGAGAACGTAAATTGTTTTGGTATCGGTTGTGCAATAATGTGGATCTGTATTGTTTTTTTTTAGTTTGTATGTAATCACTTTCCCGGGTGAAGGAGTGCTCCAAAAGTTTCATACAGGTTCTCTATACATCGGATTTTGGACACAGGTGGTACTTTAGAGAGAGGTCATTTTGGAATATCCCCACAGTATTTCCCAGAAATTGTCGAAAGACTATAGGAAAACCACAACCATATATGGTATACCCAGTTAGACCTGGGGATTTGACTCCCAATGGAAGGAAAACTTTTGAATTATTTTACGATTTTTTAATAATCCTAGAGATATGACATTTTCTTCGATTACTTTTTGGTTTTTATGACATATACATGAAGTAATTTTAATTTCAATATCTTGATACATTACCTGGCATGATATGTTATTCTTCTTATTTTTAAACAAATTTGAAATTGTATTACTTCATATTTTCTTGAAAAGAGTGAAACTTTGATGATATTATTAATAAATTTAGCTTTTAACGTTCAGGAGAAAAATATTTATAACATCATTTTTCAGACATGATTAAGTTTTAAAGTATTTTAGTTTATTTTGAAACATTTATAAGCCTTAGCAATTGTTTACTTTTCTAGTTTCGATATACTATGTTGATGAATTATTTTCTTGGTCAAAAAAACCGCTTGTAAATTTAACACAGTAAGTCCCTGAAGGAATTTTCTTACATCACTTAAGAAATATTGAAAATACATAATCACAATTTGTTTTGTAATCGTATGCGATTCAAATTTTGACGAAATTAGACACTTAAACGAAAAAAAACTATTATTATGTATGCCTCATTCAATTGTATAGTAACTGTGTAATGTTTCAAAAATATTAATCAATATAATCATACACTCTTGAAAATGTTCTTAATTATGTATATTAAGATAAATTTAACACTTTGAAATATCCAAAATATTTAGATAAAGTTTTGATCATACAATGAACCTATATTCACGCCATTCTATTCTGAGCGAGTGTTGACTTATAATAAGTAAGTAATGAAGGATGCTTTTGCCAAAAAGTTAGTCCAACCTCCCTAAAGTTAAGAAAATACTTTTAATAATATTAATAAAATATTACATTTACTATCCTTAGAAATAAATGCTGATCCTTTGCTCAGGAATGTGGGTTATTGTTTTGAGCGATGACGAAGTTATTCGAAACTCACTATAGTACAGATGAAGCGAATTCTCCGGTATTTTGTTTTAAAGTTGTAATACATTTATCATATTTTAAAATTTTTTGTTAATGTCATTTTTTTATGAGTGTTCACATTTTAAATGTTCCATAAACACACAGTTTAAGTATGGCCTGTAATATTATGCTTTATTTAGAATTATTTTTCTATGTACGATGATTGATTTCAAAAGATAAAACTGTTGTGGTCTTCGGTTAGGCTTTTACGCTTATCCAGTAGCTGCCCTTTTTTATTTAAATGTATTCCTTACAAGTAAAGAGTTCACACTTTGTACGCGTTTGTATATTTTTATTAATTTAACGTTTTAAATTATCTAAAAAAAAATGGACCGAATAAAGATTTATTTTTAGCATTTCCGAGTCATAACAATCACAAATGAAATACGAGTAACTACCGAGGTATAGTTGGTAAAAGGTTTGTTTTTACGCCAATAGGGGACGTTAAATATTATAATAACCATTTCGCTACATACAAACGGTCATTATTACAGCTATATTTTAATATAATTGGAGTCTTTCGTAAATAAATAATATGTGACGGTATTTTATTGTGTAGGCATATTAATATTGGAAAACGGTAAAAGGTCCAAATCTGGTGAATGTTATGCTAACCGTACCAAAAAGATAAATCGAGTATTTTTGCGACCATAGAGGTCGTCCGATTCTAATCGTCGTCGTTAATCATATTATACGAATCACACTGCGTATCAATAAACCGGAAATACAAATAATGTGGTCGGACCTTTTGTCAGATTTTTTGAATGGTTAAATCCCTTTTAGTCTTTCTGAGGTCTGATGAACGATTTTAAAATAATTAATATGAATTGAATTGTAATTGTGTATTTTTCATCTATATCATTCTGAAGTATCTCGGACATAATGTATTTTAAAAATATAATATTGATGATGGAATGGCGGATATCCTATATATAATGTCAATGCTGCAGTGTGTGAGTTGAACAAATAAAACAATACATAATTCATATTTTTTTATGAACGTATACGATTTGATTTTCTAGCTATCTCATGATTTGATCAGCGTAAGGAGGAGTAAAGTATAATGTTATGTTATTTTTCTTTATTTATTTAACTATAGGACCAAAACACCAGCACTAACAAAACATTACCTATTTTACTGATCCAAGAAGAAAAAAGAAATTAGATTACAATGAGGACAACAAAAGCATATTAATTTAATTATAGTTTCATTTTACTAATGAGTTATAAATAATGACATTAATTTGATACTGCGAGTAACAAATGCGAGTAAAGATTATCTTAAAAAATAATTAATCAGACTTTTAGGACATTTTGTAAGTCAATATTAATTATTATGCGATTTTTTTGTTTACGCATAATTATCTTTAGATACTATAAACAATAATGGACAAGGAAAATAACCGAATAGAAACTTTTCAATTAATCGTTTTTCTCAACTTCACACGTTGTGCCCTCTGTTTTTAATGCAAACATCTAAACGTAATTGAATCGATCATATTGTAAATGTTTAGCTACCAATATAAAGTCTATGACGGGAATAAACATCCTTTGTGCAAAATGTATGATTTTAAGGTGTTGATATCCCTAGATAAAAAATAGAAGCTATTTGTGGATAAAATATCTTATGTGCTATCTGTATTGTTGAATTAATGAAAATTAATAAGTGATCTCCCCTATATGTGTTACCTAGTGTTACCTACAATAAATCATTTATGAAATATCTCCTATGAGCTATCTCCGTCGTAGAACAATCTTCTAATGTGTTACCCAGTATAAACCGTTTATGAAATAATCTATGTGATTTTTTTATTTAAAACGTTTTTTGTATTTCTTGTAAACAACGGATTTTCACATAGGATTTTTATTCCCGTCATAATTCGTAGAAAATACGACTCGTCGGATAAAGTTAATTCTGGCAATATTATAAGAAAAAAAAATACGAATTTACATTCTACAAACTGTTATCCACTATATTAATTAGTAGTTATTTGCACTTTGATCCGATAAAAAAAACAGAGTGTTTTTGATGGACGAATAATTGGTGCTACCTATTATTAAGACGTCAGTGCAGTTAATATTATAAATTTCAACATTATTAACAGTCGTAGGGTCATGCGCAGACGAGCTCGAACGTATCGAACACACCCCTAGCACGAGGATATTGCACACTTTTGTCGATAGGCACTTGTCACTTATACACTCTGGTTGGCACAGACGATAATATCGAAATAATATTATTGTGCTGGTAAAAAATAAAAAAAAATAAAGAATAAAAAATAGCGAAGTTGTATCGCGCGAGTGGTGTAACAACGCGGCTTATGTACGTATAAATGTTATATATAATATATAGGTACCACGTGCGGCTTTTATAATATTTGCATTTTGACTGGTGACTATTATAATATGTGACCTTTATATTATGTGGTGTACTTAAACGCGTGTAGTGTAACGCAAACATTGAAACGTGTGTAAATTACGATATCTAAGTGGCAAATACAATATTACTATGTGTAGCTCATAATAGTTGGTGGTGTATAATAACACTGCTGTTCCACTAATGGTTGACGGCAAAAATTCAGATATTTTCATATTATATTCCATGTATTGTGTTTTACACCTAAACTATCGAATAAACGCGCTTCACCTGTTGTCATATATGTGCAGTGTTACCTTCATGCATATTGTGTCCAGGACGTAGTGAACATGTTACCTGTATTGTTGCATATTATGTTATTATGTTTATTTACATATTATACACTCTGCCACTAACAAGCCGCGAACTGACGAATATCTGTTCTTCTGCTCAATACATTGTCTCAGGGGCAGTGGCGTGCCCATCCGGGGGGGAGCTTATAAAGGATATTACCCTCTTCTCAATTGTCTCATAAAGACCCTTATTTGTGTATTTTGTAACCTTTGATACTGTCACAACGATTCATTTAAAAATGTATTAATATACTTATAACACACCTTTCTCCTTCTCATTGAAAATTCCTAAGCACGTCACTATTTTGGGGAACCGGCTTCGAAGGCGGGGCTAAAATATGTGCACAGTCGCCGTGTTCTCTCGCTGCCAAAGAGGTGTATTTTGTGAGAACCATTGAAGTCAGACGGTTTAAAAAAATATGATTTGGTGTCGGTTTTAAAAAATATAGTATTCTATGTATTTGTTTATGACCACCTGTCTGACTAGTCATTTGATTTTTCAAAATACGAACAACAGTCAATAATTAAACTGTAGGTACCTACTGTCATATTATGGGTTAAACAGAGTATACCGTTTTTGGTATATTAATATTGTCATAATTGTTCTACCTTTAAAGAATAACTGCAAGCAATACATGCGTTTTTAACACAAATCGGTTAAAGTAGATTATAAAACTTAAAACAAAATAAATAGCTGTTCTAAGTCTTAGATAATTAAAATAACAATCATATTTTATAAATGATAACACAGAAGCTTGATATTTAATTGTAAGTACCAGGCATTATTATTGATCAGTTTTTATTATTTTTTAAGTGCTAATATGAATGAATAATTGTTCACAATACATTTTTTCTGTTTGATATTATGAATATTATAATAATGAAAAAACATGTTTCACGTTTTTTTTTTTTTTTTTACATTTTTGGCATCATTATTAAGTCCCACAATAGTGCCAAAAATACTGAAAACTTTGGAAATATTAGGACAACGTTTTGTTTTTGATCTTGGAGTGGTATTCATATTTTTATACATCCAGTGGTCCAAAAAGAAAAAAATTTAAAACTGAGAATATAAATATTTATTTTTAAAACTTAGGATGAAACATATTTTCACATATTTTCAACATATTAAATTAAAAATTGAAAATTGAAATTAAATCTATTACGTATCGAATAAAATCGTTATTTTTTTCCACTTTTGCACCAAAGCTCACCTCAAAAATATTCTCAAATTTTAAAGACGCCCTTTGGGGCCAAATGAGAGTTTGAAAACCTCTGGTTTAGAGCAAAAAACTGTACGTTTCGTTGATGTGCATGCGTAGAATACAAGAGTTCAACAATTGTGTAAGTTATAGGTTTTTATGATACAATAGTTAAGTCTCATGTCCCGAAATTCAAAAATATGTGTAGGGTAATAAAAGTAATTGAGTTATAAAGTGTACCCACCCTGTTTTTGTGGACACACGGATATACACATATAACGATATATATAAATATATTACGATGTAGTAAATAAACATTTTATTTCGTATTGAATTTCGGGATTTAATCATTAAAACTATTTTATACATACACGTAGCGTTCGTTTAACTAATCTAAAGTTTCCAAACTGTTTTCTACATGTATGATATTATATCGATATATAAAACTGTATTATGAAAAAGTTGGTAAATATGATAGTAGTTATATATGAAGCCGAAAGAAAAAATTAATGTCAATAATGACAGTTTTTTTTTTATTTTTACAGTAATGTATTTTGTGCTTATTGGTATTTCTATAAAATGATGTTTGTAAAGGACATATTGGATGTTTTGGTGTACGTGATTTTTGTATTTTATCTTTAATCATAATAAACTGACAAAAAAATCTTCGACATTTTCAATTGCTATCGACAAGTTGTTTTTATTTACAATTGAATTCTATAAGCTAAAATAATTACACGACTCCTTTATGGACTCTATAATAATTGCGCGTATTTAGTTTTTTTTATGATGATACACTAGTACATTAATTTTAAATCATAATATTTATAAGATTTATATATTTTATATTGATACAGAATTTTTTCTTCAAAAATAATAAACATCAACAAAAGGGTGACAAATTAAAACCATTTCGGAGAGTTCATGGTATTGTATAAAAATTAAAAATAATATTGTATTAGATAAACGTAGTGTATTTGATAAACTTTGCGAAGTTTCAGATTACCTCTAACAATGTACTCACAGATAGTTGAGTACCCCTATTCACCTGTTGAAAATTCCAGTGGCGATCGGCTTTCAACATTCTACTTAGCCACTGCACTAAACCCCGCCATAATCTTTGCTGCTTACAAATAAATAATAAATATGAATGCATATTTCATCACACATAACACACATGTTAATATTATGGACTAATAACTTAACCGTAGGTACAAAGTTTGCATGCTTCGCTGAATATATACGTTACCATAAGTGCAAGCAATTTATTAAGAGTAAATATTCCTTATCTGGGTCTTACAGTGATTGGTGGACAATTATTTTCGAAAAACGTCCTTATCCGTTTATGAAATTGCAGGCACATACCTAAATACATTTGATATAATGAGCATCTCCAAATTCGATTTTTTTGTTTTTTGTTGAGATTATTTTCAGCCAAAATGTATAGATCAAAAACGGTTATTAACATAGATTTCCTTATTTCTCGAACTAAATAAGTAGAATTTCCTTGAAAACAAGTTAGTTAAACCCAAAAATATACTCATTCGTGTACCCATCTGATCCAATTCCTATAATCGCTAAAAGGAAGTATGTAATGTTTACGCAGCACTCGTCCAATTTCAGTACCAAAATGGTAATCACGGACAAAAAATAAAAAAATGTTGAAAAATCAATAAGATTCTCGCGCAGAATACAAAATAGTTACCCAGTTATTGGTATAGTATACTTGAAAATTCAAAAAATACTCAAATAAAATACAACGTAATTTTGAAATGTTTACGACAACAAAATGGAGATTTAAATTATATTGTAGGCATCTACTGATTATTTGAGAAGTCACTCACCCTCTAAAAAGTTGTATACTCATAGATTTTATTGACATTTTGAAAAAAATTAAAATTTCAAGTCTTAAGTACGTAAACAGTACCTATGTTTAAATATTAATCCAAAGTAACTGTCAAGTAGCCCTTTGATGTCAGTACCATTGATGGTTGTAGTGCAATTACAAGATTTCATAGAGTAATGGTTTTACGTGAAAAAAATCACTCAAGTTAAAGTCCTACTAACTATATTTATACTCGATACTTAAGAAATAAAATAATATGACGTACTGTGCCAATGTGTTATAAAGTTTTTATTTTTTTGATACCATTCATAAAAAAAATGTATTATTATTTTAAAATCCGATAAGTTAATGTTTTTAAAACTGAAATAACTTTTATTCAATTGATGGCATTAAAACTAATAAAATATAAGTAAGGAAAAGTTAGGTTTTAAAAATTTGGGTTTTCAACTATAACAACAGCTTGATGAGTGGCTTTTTCGTTCTAAATTGTTCTCATAAAAAATTACTTTTTAAACAGTACTATTTTATAATAGCTTGATTTTAATACTTTCTGAATAAATGAAAAATTAAGCTTCATAAGTATGGATTTAAGAATTATTTAAGATGCTTATTTTCAAATGTACTTTTATGGCTGTAAGCACATTAAACTGTTAATATATTTTAAAACGTTTATCTTCACTCAAAAAATATATATATTTATAACCAATAACTTAAGTAAGTCGCTTAATATTACAATGTTTTTTTTTGTACTCATGTCATTGGAATCTGTCAAAACTTATATCAAGTGACAGACATTGATTTTGAGTTGGATTCGTTTAAAAACGATTGTCATACAAATATACAATATTTAAAACTATATAGAAGTCACAGTTTTGAAATTTACTAATTCATAAATTGCAAATGTAATTTTAAAAACAATGTTAATTTGAAAAAAACATTCAAGAGATTTTTTATCATAATTACTCACTTGTTAAGCTTAGAAATTGTACCTAAGTTAAAAAAAGCTTCACTATAAAATGTATAGTTAATTAAAAGTTCAAAAAATTATAGTTTAGATTATATACATTACCATCTTATAGGCAATAACTATAAATTTTATCTCCATATAATTATAATTGTTAAGTAGATAATACATATTGGTGAATAATTATTTTCATAATTAGATCAGGATTGATCATGTTATATTATAATCTACAATTTTGTTTAAATTGTTAAAATAAACTTGTTTGCTAGGTATAATTTACTGGATTTATTGTATTCAGAATTAGTATTATTTCTCCGAGAAACTTTGTTTAATCTATACATAAATAAAATGTTCATATTGTATAGGATTAGGCTTCCTAACTGATAAGCTTATGGATTTTGTTGGGTGTGTATAAAACGCTACGTTAAAGTTGGCAAAATAAATCTTACAACATTAACTAGTTTTTCTTCATTAAGTCCAGGTAGACATATAGCAATAATTTGTTAATTATTTACTTCTATAAAAAACCCGAGCTTAGGGGGTTATAAAATTGATCTAAACATGTCATACACCATAATATTATAATTCAATTAAAATGATCTATATTAAATACTGGTACAAGTTAACATTTTATGTATACATTTTTTATTGTTGTACAAAAAATATCGTAAAAACAATATCAAGTCTATTATGTTGGTAACATTTTTATTTTTATGTTCAAACTTAAATACAGCTATACGCATCTTGATATTAGATAAGTAATTGAAAGTTTTGAAAATTTAAAAATCTAAAAAAAGTAAATAAATAAATAAATACCATAAAACCACACAAGGAATGGTTTTAAAATGACGTGATAATGTCACTTTCAAATTTAATATGACAACAGTGTTACAAACTTACAAACGTACTTCGAGCACACGGACAGAGGAATGGCTCAGCATAAACCCATACACATAAACTATATTTTGCTTTCGTGATATGACTTGATGATAATATTATTGTAAGTGTGTGTGGTAATACGACCTAGTTTGAAGCAGTTGAATGTTTTAATAATATGAACTTATTGTTTTTTTTTTTAGCTTTTTTAGCTTTTAGTAATACTGAACTTAGTGTTGTGTTCACTATTACGTGAGATTTCCGCTAGATTTTTTTATTATTATTATTGTTATTTTAGTATTTTGGAAATCAGTTGAATTAAATATTAAAATAACAGTAAACTACACAACAAATGTTGTATTCAACTGCTGAAATGTCGTATAAATTAAACTGTACATCTACTTAAGCATTTAATCGATTGATTTATAATCAACAAATGTATATAATTATTATTTTTCCATATAAAATGTGTTGTCAAATTTTCGTAGATTATATAAAGATATGTTTAGAAAAAAAAAATATTGTCTTTAGTCAAGTAAGAAATATAATATCACACACGTGTTCCCCCCTGCCGTTCCAAAAACCTACAAACCATCAATACAAAAACCTACAGTACCTACTAATAGCTAATGGCCACAGTTGCCGAGCTCAGGATCAATTAAAAAAAAAATATATAATATTATGTAAATGTTTTGCAAACATATATTATCGTAAACATAATAATAATTATGATATATTTTGTTATGCACAAATAGGCGCTCGCAATTAAAAAAAAGAACAATGAAAAAAAATACTGCAATACAATATAATGTTTCTAAAAAGAAATAAAAACATATTTATGATGTACCTACACCTGCATTTTAAATTATTTTCGAATTCTGCACTTTAGTCAAACGGAGCAATAATTTTTCATCAGTTCGCATTAGGTATTTGAAATAATTATGTATTTACTTTGATTTTGTCAGGCCATGTTCTCTGAGAAATTAGCATCTTTGTTTCGAAGTGTCGGCCATTGATTCATATTAATATTGAACGGAGAAAATTTCCAATATTACTCGTGTAGGGTGAACATAATAATGATGGCTAAAGTAACAAACTACTCTACCATAACTAATTCTCGCTGACTGGCTGGTATTTTGAACGACGTTTATAAAGGGTTGCTTTCATCGTCCTTATTAATGAAACACCAGCTGTCCTTATTCATTAAACGAAGTACTTCCATGACCGTTGCAGTCGATAAAAGCGGAAGTCAAGGGGATCAATTATTAGTAATAATAGGTGTATGTTTTTTTAAACTAATTTTTTTTTTGTAATTAGATCGAATTAAATTGAAAATAATTTTATTCATTAAGCAGACATAATATCGGAGTTTTTTCGTTTTAAATTTTGGAACGGATTTGTGAAATGTGTATACAGTAACTCTATGGGATAAATCTCACCTATAACATGGATTGATTATTATAGAGATGTGTTGTTGGCCAATTACGGATAGTAAGGTAATTTGAATTTATTGACCGGGAAACTATAAATTTAATTTTGTAGTACACCAACACACGATCACCGAAATACCGTTTTACTGTAGCAACTATATAGTTGTCGTTATTGGTTTTTAAGTGGTGTAGTACTTCAATGGTACGCTAAAATAAGTAATGGATTACCTTTTCACAACATATAAAACAAAATATCAATAAAAAAATGGTTTTAATTTAATAATAAACAACGATACATCCACATGATAACCTTTAGCATTTGGAATTAATGCATTTTAATATTAGGAATCATACATAAATATCATTTGTACGTAATATAATATTACGAAACATAATTTATTATTCTATAAAATTATCATTAATTTATGTCGTTGGGGAGGGTAGTTAAGATAAACTATCTAAAAAAATACGTGTGATTCCTTTAAAATATTTCTTATGAATTTGATACATGCGTTAAATCAGTTGGAATTTTTTAAACTTAAAAAAAAATGTGATTATGATATTTTGCAATATAATATTATAATTTATAATACAAAATATTAATATTTTGTTTTATTTTTTTATATATTATAATATATTAGGTACTTCTACTAATAATTTGTCTACAATAAGTGGCAAGAGCTATTTTCCGTTCATTAATTGGATTATGTTTATGCTACCTACCATATTAATATATTATACGGTTTTATTGTAGTGTACTTATTTATGACCAAGTACTAAGTTCCCAACTTACACTTAACTAAACATATCAATTATATTTAGTATACATGTCATACATTATTTAGATAGTAGACATAGGTATATTTCATATATTATAGACTTCATAATATAGAAACTTATTTTTAAAAGTCGCTATTCAAACAATTGTTCATCCCGTACTCGAGATACTCGGGATTCCTAACTGCTGTTAGGTATTTGATTACAAATAATTAATTTTAGCTCTGATAGTTAGGCTGAAGTTAATTTTATTTAGTTCACGACGATGTTCATACTAAGTATTTTTTTTTTTATTTCATGTAAATTTGTAATTTTCAAACTCAAAAAGATCTTTAGAAAATGAATTATACTATGCGCCGTTTGCTAACAGTTGTAATTAAAAATCTTTGTAGTACCGGCTTACGACGTTTTTAATGAAAATCGAAAAACGACTCAAGCACAATACATTTTTCAAACGGTATGATTTGAAATTAGTTTAGAAATTCTAATATATAACGTTGTTTTCTGCTGATGAGATAAATGAGGAATGAGTGCTCAAAACTCGGTTTGTGTACCCAATATGGTTCTCGTGTATTGTGAAACCGTGTGGGATTAAATATATTAAAATCCCCAAAACGTTTATAATTATTTCATATTTTCCTCATTTTATCAAACATTTTGCATAGGATGATATTTTTAGTATTTATTTACTTACATTAAACAAAATAACATGTGTTTACTTTTGGCGAGTGCGTCAGAGATCCTTCCATGACAGGTAGGATAATTTTGTATACGAAATTGCCTTCAAATGAACCCAAAGTTTTACCATAACCTGAAGGGTCAAAATATGGTAGTTGCCTTTCATGCTAGATGAATATTTTTTTTCCGTACGTGTTGCGCCCTAATTCACCCTTAACCATGACCAAAAATCGCAAAATATGTTTTCTATATTTATCCTGTGACTAGTATATGATATCATATATTATAGTGTAACAAGTATTTTATACAAAAAAAAAGTATCTTCATTGGTTTTAAAGGTAAATCACAGTAAATAGATAAGATTTTTTTTTTAACTGATAAGTATGATGGGTATTTATAAAATCAACCGTCATTTTTTAGATTCAGTCGGTTTTTGAACATTCATCTCCATTTGCTGGCTGGTGTATGCGGACGTGAAAAGGAATTGCATGTATACTATTATTATTAACTCGTCAAGACGTCAACCATATATAATGTTATATTATACTGGTATATTTTACGGCTTTTCAAGATATGAAATAAAGCTTAAAATTCATGAGAATAAGTACTATGGTTGATTTTTGAAATTATGGTGTCATACAGAAATTAATTTATTTGTCATGAGAAACTAGTAGTTGTTTATTTTAATCCCTTGGGTGGCGATCAACTTCGAAGGTTATTAGGAAGCAACTTTGAAAAGTAATTATTTGTATTTAGAAATATATCTTATACGCACTAAACTGGTCTAGTTAGATTTTGGGATTTCTTGTAACTGCAAATCATTAAGAACCAAAATTACTGTCATTAAATATTGTATTCAAGTAATAATACGGTTCTAAGCCAATTAAATAAAAACTCAAAAAATGTGGTTTTATCATGAAGGTATCTCAATTTATATTTATAATGTAGATTTTATTAAAAGATGGAAACGTGTTTTTGAATTATTGTAGTTTTTTATAAAAAAAAGGGCATCTATGAAAAGATTGATGTGTATGATAAATTATATACAACGGGTCTTGTAACATTAGGTTTATTTTGTTTTGAAGATAAAAAGATTAAATCTCATATTTACCGAGTTCAGTGTCGTTGACGGCATTTCCACCTTTACTCGAGAGAAACTTTATACGAAAGTGTGGCACGACACTTAGGCTTATTATTATAGGCATGCATATCAAATAAAATGGATCTCCTCTTAAATTCTTACATATCTTGGCTTTTAATTAAGTGATACTTAATTTATTTTTTGAATTTGTTATGTGCCATCAAAATCCTTGATTATTATCGTTGAAGACTTTTATTCTCGAGATGATGATATCTTATTAGCTAGGTATCACATATGTACATTTTTTCATATCTATATACGCGTTATCAAATAACTTAAAGACAATAAAGAGTTGAGACAAGTGGAACACTTTTATGGATCGAGAAATTCGTAATCAATCAGTGATGAAATTATTAATTAGGTGCAACCTTTAGCAGTTATATAATTATAACACTTATGTTATACGACTAGGTATTTAACATTTAAATTAGTTCTATATACAGAATTCACTTAGAGTTATGGTTAATGTTATAAATAAAATAAAATTCTAAGAATAGAAGTGATACCAAATTGTAGTTACATTTTCACAGATGTTTTGGTAGTCATCGTATTTCTATAATAAATTCTTAACTATACAATTTTTATGGAGACTTCAGAAAAAAACTACAGAAGTCCACCTTCATAAAAATTAATGCATATTTGTGTACATAGACTGATCATTAATTATTTGTTTAATTTGTTTTTGATATTAATTTCGTATTTATTTGTACAGAAATTTGTATCGTAATCACCCTATTTAATATTTAATGAATTTAAATTGTTTTTAATTTCAAAAACATTATTATATACGATGTTCAATGGTTAAAATTACGTAGTTATTTATTTTTAATGAAAACTTAATATTCAAATACAAAATTGTATAAATTATAAATTTGTTCAAAATTTAAATATATAAAACTTAGTTATATATTTCACGAAGATAAGAAAATACATGACTTTTACGCTTAATACAAGTGTCTAGGTCAATTACATTACAGTTTTACATGCCGTTGGTAGTAAAAAAAAAGTTGGAAAAGTGGAAAATAGGATTAGTTTCACTTGAAAGAATATATTCTTGTTGATCCATGTATTTCACGAACGTCAGTAAAATAATCATTATTCAGTTGGTGTTTTTAAGTGTTAAGATAAAAAGAAAAACATACGTTTTAGAAACGAGGATTAGATTGGTATTGTGTAATTTAAATCACGAAGTCTATTATTAGGTTTGCTACAATAATTTTCTTCGTGTCGTTACAGATGAGTTTTTTTTTGTTACCTACTTAAACAATAAATTCAATCGTTAACAACTATTTTCTATGAAGTATATTGTGCCACGAATTATTTAAAACACGTGTTTATGTATTTTTCTTGCAATCATACCGAAGCACATTAGCATTAAGCGTGTCCGTGAAACGTTTAATATTTATCGCATCAAAATATATGATATATTATAATGCTCATGGTGTCGGGAAATTAAAAATAAAATGCATCGATGTACAGGTACCACTCTGAATTTTATTATAATATGAAATATTACACGTGCATATATATTATAAATTATATTAATAAAAACCTATCGGAGAAAAAAAAACACCAAACAATTTTCGTGTAAATTACACACCTACGATATAATCTACAGGAAACAATAAATACACATAACGTGTGTTTGTTCAGGATTTTTCAAATTAACAATATTCAATATCGGTTCCTAAATAAATAAATATTTAAAAAAAAACCAATACAATACACTATTAAATCCAGGGCGTGGCAATATGTTAAACCATTAAAACAAAAGGTGAACAATTAGAACGCTAGTTCTAACATAATTATATTGGATCGTGAAAATCGCCCTGAAATGTCAAACTCAGGTCGTTCATTCATTCATACGATCGTAATAAAACAATTTATTATTTTAATGGCGTTTAAAAGCATTTACATTTTTGAAATACAAGAAAAAATTGAAATAGCACCGTCGAAAAATCACGTATTCGTATAGTCTCGTTATTTTCAATGCTGCGCATACGTATTTTATATTATTATATTGCCATATTGGTAAGGACTAAAGAGTGATGACAAGTTTAAAATGAAGAATTTGATTAATCGCAGTCATAATGCGTATCGCACTCGATCCAGTGTACATTACTGCAGTATATAATATTATAGTTAGGTTATACATTTCATTGTACTATGTACAGTATTGTACACTGTATACACTGTAACAGCAGTGATTGATATTTTCAAAAGTTATAACTTGATCCTATATAGCTCGGGAAATATTCGTATTTTTTCATCACAAATACTAATTTATTTAAACGTACAGCCACCTTCTACATCAGCTGATATTCTTATACAAGGAGTAACAGACATGAAAATTGAAATAACTTTTGTTCTAATAAAAATTCAAACATTTTTTTAAAAATATAATTAAGTGACACTTGCGCACAGAATATATATTTTTCTTTAATAGTGAAAATGTAATTATATTTATAAAAAAAATAAAAAATTGCCAATTTTTAAACACATTTTGATGATAAAAACGCTTATTAAGGTCAAGTAGTTTAATTTTACAATTTTTTATAATATCAATATTTTATTGGAGTAAATTAATTTAAAACTTAATAAATTTAATAATTTTTAGGAATTTATCGGCGTAAGTATATTTCTTAAGTTATTTGCTAACCATATAATTTTCATAATTATTCTCATACCTTTAACTAGTTAAACTAGTACTAGTAAATTTTTTTCCATTTGTCAGGGCTTCCTTTTACATACTATAATTTGTTCATTATTATGATATTGTTAATCCCTCATCATTATCACTTCACACTTTTCGTGTGGATAATATTTTCAATTTAAATTTTAAAATTTTAATTCAGAATTATATTCTAATCTTAACAATTTTAAAAACAGTCTATTGTTCTAAAAATGTGATATTACGCCTTGGGTTTTTAATCTTATAATACTTTATTTGCAGAAAATATTACGCAGAAAGGCTGTTTGATAAGATAAAGCTGTAATGTAGATGGGTCGTAAGCCATCTTATTTAGTTGTATTTCGTTACAACAGTGCTATGACCTATCGCTGATAGAATGAATTACTTCATATCAGAACTCATACTATATTCATAAATTCTATCCATAGAAATACTTAACTCATAGTTAAACTAATATTAATATTATAAAATTAAATAAAAAGTTTAATTTGGTTGTTTAGTTAATTATTTCACTGTACAGCAAATACATAAAATATCATGGTCTTGGAAATATACAATACTATTAGCAGACAATTATTCTAGTATTTAGTACTAAATCAGTTTGTAACAACATTTCTTTTGATAGATTTCTTACGAAACTACAAAGCCTAAGGTAGGTATGAAATGTAATAAAATATCGATTACTGCGGGTTGCTTTTTGAAAATTTAAAACTGAAAAGTGTCACTGTCTTGACGAATAAAGAGCGACGCGATACAACTATTTAATACCATGAACAAATTTAGAACAACCAATAAAGTCTGACGTTAAAAGTTAAAAAAAAAAATTAAAACAAAAAGTTTTGTGTATTTCTCGATTTAAAACCTGTTGGATCACTCAAAAGAAATCTTAGTAAAAACTTGATAGTCATATCAAAGTCAATAAACATTTCTCGTGGCACTTGGCAATCAATATGTATTGACCCGTCACTAAAAATGTTCCACATTATTAAATTAAAAATTTTACGTCAATGTTGAAATTAGAGTGTTTGAGTACCTGACCTAACCATGATGTCAAAAATAAAGTGTCCATGCTTTAATTTATAATTGATTAACATCGATTTATACACGTGCAAACTATTAGGCTTACAATTTAAAAATACATTAAGGGTTATCACGTGAGCTGTTCAATAGAAAATATCAGAACAAAACATCAATGAAAAAATATTATGGTATGAAAATGTTTTTAACACATTTTTACGTGCTTTTTGAGCACATAACAGTGTATAAAATAAGAAATAAAAATAGGTCACGTAAGGTTATATTGCGTTAAACGTTTCTATAGCGACTTAAGTATACATATATATATCATATAAAAGTACAAAGTATATAATACGCATATACTGCACATTTCTATCCTAAACGAATTTTTTTTACCAAACTCAACAATCAGTTTTGACATTTTGAAAAATTTACATAATAACATACACGGCTTTCCAATGTACCTGCAACATTTTCGGTAAAGCAATTTGCTTACATTTCAATAATAAAAAGCCGGACAGGACAAAATAGATACGTCACACATAACATAGTATCACCTAGAACCTTGATGATCGTAATGTCATGATATGGTTTATTATTTCAAATAGTTTTAATACACTTAGAAACCTAACCTAACCTAACCTAACCATAGAATAACTATATAAGATGTGATTTCAGACTTTTTAAATTCAAAGGTTATCATAAAAATTATATAATGAATAAGAACGGGAAACACATTGAAGAAAACGGTAACGCGCACTTACCACATATTATTTTCTTCGTCATTGTATTTTTGTTTTTTCCTATATAGCCCAATAAAAATGCTGCAAGAAATTAACTTATACGGTAAACTACAATACATGTTGCTATTTATTTCATTTCCTAACTAGACAGCGATAGAGTTGGGCTGGAAAAAAGGACGTGTAAACAAGATAGTAGACACACATAGTTAAAAAAAAAATTCGTTTGGAATATATACTATTGTAGTCTCTGCTACAGTACTGTTCACATAACATAAACACTATTAACACGTGCAAAGGGGCGTCATTGAAAGTGACAGAAACTATACAAGGCGATAACGAAGCTGCACATCAAACGACGAATTAAAACTGGAAAAAAAGTTTTTCCAAATGAGAAGTTCAAACTGCACAAAAGGTAAACGAGACACTACACGATATTATAATATTATTGTGTTATGTCATATTATGTTGTTCACAGCCACGCAAAACTAACTATCGTTACTTTTTGCTCGACAACGAGCAGCCCTTGTCCTGTATCAATTGCAACACAATTATGATACAACTGTTCGTACAACTCCTGAACAGCCGCAAGTAAACTCCACTGCGAACGAGTACAAAACCGAATGTCAGGAAACTGGCAACAACAGCGCCCACAGCAGCTAACCTAATGAACACAGCAGCAGTCGTCTTAACTTCCTCCCCACGAGCAAAACATCTCTGACCGATATTGTGTGACATGCAAACGCATAATGTTATTTTAATGTTGGCACCGCAGCTAAAATAATAATTACGTTGTATTGTCTCACTTGCTCGTGTGCGAATGTACCCGTACCGAATGCGTACCACCGTCGTTTTTTATGAGTAATGCGGGCTAAGAAATTTGTCATATCGCTTGGGCGCTGCTCGAAAACAACACGTACCTCAAATTTTATTAAAATCTTAAGAATTATGTTTCTAGCTGTTATCGTTGACAGGTAAGTAATAAAATAATGACGAATATCCATTATTAGTCTGATAAAATTATGGTTCCAAAATCCGTTATTATTCATCATAAACAACCATATTATATTGTAATAATGTAACAAGTAGAATCACAATTAAATCTTTAGTTTACTCAACTGAATATCTTTTATAAATGGAGGAGGCATAAGTGTTGGGTGTTGCATGTTTACGTGGGCGTAACAATTTATAATTAAAGTTAAACGTTAAACATGATCCGAGAAAATACTCATAATCGTTTGTGTTTGTTCTTTCGTAGTTACCTGACGTAGTAGGTTATTTTTTTCAGAAATTGCGAGTCGAGAATGTTCAATAACGGACGCTACACTTGTGACAAATTTGGACCTTACCTCAGCCTTAAAAAAGACCGGATAAAGGAACGAGCGTTATCAAATAAATAATTAAGTTCCAGTAATTATACTCAACCCCTATGAGTACGTGTAATGTAAGACTAGATGAATATAGTTACATTAATTGAATAAGAATTAAAGAACTGAAGGCCCCTCAGCTGTGTGTGCGCTAGTGGAATTGTACGTGTACATCAAAAGTAATATGCGCAGAATGCAAAACATATTAATTAATGTATTCCAAAAAGACACACTTGCTTTGATGATTTCCACAAGTAGAAATAAAGATTACCTCATACATACATTTTGTTGATTAATTTGCGCTGCATAGTACAACGTTAAGGTAATTTTTTCTTAATTTCCATAAAATAATTGATACCACTAAATATATTATTATGATGCGGAGACCAAACACTCGAGGTAGCGATACACGGTTGATCTTCGCCTCCACATATTTTATTTTAATTCTTAGCATACGAATGCAGAGATTTAATTCAACCTGTGCCGATTTTTGTTATTACCATTTCGTCTGTAGTTTAGGACGGCATATCATTGAAATCCGACGAAACTCATAAAATCGTAGTTTTATTACTACCTATTACATATTTACATATATATTTTTCAAAAATTTAATATTACGTTAGTATTCGGTGAAATAATTCTTTCAACACTATTATAAATATGAACATATAGGTACTAATAATTCACCATCAACATTTTCAAAAATCATTTGCAAATTATAGTAATGATTTTTTTTTAAAACGTCAATGTACTAAGCTAAACATGTCTTTGCGTTAGGTTAGTATTTATTGTTGCTTTACATTTATTTGTTACTTTATGTTGTATTAGAAGTTCAAAGTAATTTCAATTACTTCTCGTACATTTTTTTTTATATTTTTACACAAATGAAAAAAAATATCTAAAAACAAAGTGAAATTCTTTTGTTCTTGACTTTTCTTTGTACCTCTTGTTTTAATTTTAGTTGGATACGTTGGCGAAAATGGGAATGGCTACGATCATTTGAAGATAACAGCTACCTTTTGAGTCCATGGTGCGCTGTTGATTATGAATAATAGTCAGGACCCTTGTGTACAATCGCACACTCAATAAAAAAAGGTGAAGATTTACAACATATGATTACAACTATTTTTTATTTCATTTATGTTAGTGTTGTATTTATTCATTTTTAAATTCATGTTCTTCTACGATTATGGGTTGGAAAGCAGGATAAAATAAAACATCAAATTGAAATTTAAATTATATTTTTAAAAAGCACGAAAACAATTGAATTGATATTTTTGCTTCTGAAATTATATTTTATTTATAATACTTAACATTTATATGTGAATATAAGCTAATCAGAAACCTCAAATAGGTTGTTACCATTCACATTATTATGTCACTTGAATAAGTAGTAGTGTTAATTGTTATCTGGTATCTATAGCTAATGACTTTTGGTAGTCACGTTTATGTTATATGAGAGATAGAAGAATATATTATTATGTTGACTTCAAAAGACAATAAACCAAAATAAAATAATGCAGTTACTTAATGAAAATTTGATTTCAATCGTTTCTACAATTTGTACATCGTTTTTTTAACAATTTATTAAAAAGTAATTTTTATCTTAGTTGATGAATGTGACTCTTTATATTTGTATATTATACCTACTACTTAAACCTTTTTTTTTAGAAATTTAACTTTCACTTAGTTTGAATATTAAATATATCGTAATTATAAATAAATACTGAAAAGGTAGACAAAAAATAAGACTATAGGTGTCGCGCACTTATCTTGTACTCACTTCACTGCGATCCAGTGTTATGTTATTATACATTTGAAAGCAATGATAAATCATCTCATTTGCAAAACGATTTTACGTTGAGGTCGGTTTGCTAAAGTGTTTATAGGACACCTTTAACATTTTAAGTGCTCATAAAAATAATTTATGAGTAAATATTTTCAAAATGTATTAAAAATAGTAATGAATTTGATATGGGAAACCATGTATTATCCATTCTTAATACCCAAAGCTATTAGTTTTACAGAATGAGAACTAAAAATCATTTTCCATGGGTTATAAAATTAAAAATATATTTAAAAAAAACAATACTTGTGATTTTTGCAGTCTTCGTAATGTATTAAAAAATTCAATTTAAATTTTGAAATCTAGTTCTTATGGGATATCGTAAAGATACTTTCAAATTTGTTAATTTTAAGTTTTTATAGAAATTCTGTTTTAAAATTGTGATAAGTACCTTAAAATATTTTTGTATGCAGCGTTGTTAGCTTTATCTCTATATAGGGCGAAAACGAAGCCAAAGTTGATAATTTATTGATCTATAGTATTGTATTCTAGGAATTTGCCATTTTGTTTAAGAATTGAATATTCATTTTAGATTCTGCTCTCCAGTCTATATATGTACAATTTTTTTAGAAAGTTAAGAATTAAATCTACATTTTTGCTTAAGTTAAGCTGTTTAAGGTTGTTTTGGAGTGGTACTTTGTTGTTTCTAGATTATAGTTCCAGTGTGTCATGACAGAAAACATCGCTGCCATCGGTGAATAATATTGACTATTACGACAGAGCTTTTAACGGCATTTGTAACGCTGTGAACAGTATGTAACTAAGTAGATGTTATATGTGGTGACATTGATTGCAAAGTATTGAAATAATATTTTATAGTGTACATTTTTTTTGAAAAATACAATAAACTTATTTTTTTTAAATATATGGATTTTTGTTACGAGTTATATATGACAACTTTGTCAAATAGTATCAACTCAGATGATTGAAATCACGTCCTTCTAATATCCCTTAACAAAAATTATGTAATTATTTGAGTAAGTTTTTAATTTGTTCATATTTTAAACTTTATACGCGTATTACATCCTACCCTAATAATAAGATATTTACACAAAATTAAACATTGTAATTGCTGAAATCGATGTAGCTTCATTAATCACTAAATTCAGAAACTTTTAAGAAATGTAAATGATTTAAATATAGTTAAGAGGTACCTATTTATAAATTATAGCTTAAACGAAATAATAATAATAATAAATATATCATTTTTAATACCACTCTTTATTATTGCAAATCAAGTTGTAGATTTATTTTTTAAGTATAGTTTTTTGGTAGTATTATTAACCATTACTCATAATCATCGTTTTAAAAATAGTGCATAATGGTAATGATTAAATATTATGACATGAAATTGCCTATATAAGAGCAAATACCGGAGGTGGGCTAAGCCTTTCCAAAAATACGACTACCTAAGTGATTATGCCCTATATACGTATTCAGATAGAAATATATTATATTATATAGGTTCGTATATTGCGTAGATGCCTATAAATGATTACTAATTCAAAGTATTTTATTTATTATTGAAATAATACTGAACAACGTTGCTAGTGCTATCCATAATAGATGTTTAATGGACATAATATTACATTGAAAAGGTTTTTATTAGTGTTTAGCGACTTTTGAAATTAATAATATTATGTTTTTTTGTGTTCTAGAAAATAAAGTAATGCGCAATCAAGTAGAATTACGAATTATGAAAATAATTGAAAAGCGAAGATTGAATTTACTGTCGAATAAATAAATTAGCTGTTGAATACCTCCAAGTAGGTACCTATGCAAAAACTAATAAGGTGTATATTATATTTTTTAACAACTTTTACTTAAAAATAAATAACTTGTAAAGAATAAAAAATATTTAAATTTATTAGGCGAGATTTAAAATAATAATGTACAGTACATTTTGAATTACAATTTTAAGTCTTCAATAGTAAAATAAGAACTAAAAATATATACAACAAATATACTTCCAAAACGACAACAATACACAATGTCTGCAAAATTCGTTAACACGAATTAATAGATCTCTTATATTTATATAATGATATATAATGTAACAGTTATTTTATAATATGTATACAGTTAATTTAACATTGTAGCGCAACGTAGATTTACGGTACATCTTTTGTCGGTAGTTTTCTTTTTCATCTCCAAAACTTTATACATTTTAATAAATATAGGTATGAACTTGACGATTTTTTTTTAATACTTATTATATTCGTGTAACATTTTATACGTGGGGGGAATTATGCCATTTAAATTTTTACGACACATCATATTTAGTTGACCTACAAACAGTTCTAGAATAAAAAAAATTGTTTCTTGTAGAAAAAAATGAATCGATAAATGAACTTCTCTTATGCGATGACCATTGGTCGACGTCCGACACGTTAATCTAAAGTTTCATCACTGGCTATTTTGTTAACAGTTTCAAGTATTGAATTATTAACTTTGCGTAATGAGTTTTAAATCAATTTCGGTTTATTAGCACTATCCTCCATATATAACCGTTCTTTACAAGTCAACATGCTTTGGAGAGATTCCAGTTATCTGTTCCAATTGTTCAACCCTATTATCGAACTCAATTCTTTTCATCTGCTAGTTCCTCGAAAAAAAACGCGGACATTCCTCCACGGGGTTGTTTTTGGGCATTTTCGTTTATTGTTGATAAAATTGTTTTTTTTTTTTTCATCACTTATTGAATGGTCTACAAAATAAGTTTTCTTTTCGATCATCCGCCTGAATGAGACACAATATTGTAAAAAAAATTCGATGGATTTCTCTATCATTATTTTTTTTTTTCGATTGACAAAAAAATTTATTGTACACACATTTTTTTTTATCGAATTTGCACTATCGTTTTGACATATTCACTTCTAGGTGACAAATTCAGTGACATAAGGGTTGCACTGTTTAAAACATATTATATTGTAGTCCATGGCCTAATTGGTATTGTTTAGGCACGAAGTGAGATGAATGTTCATGAATACTCTTAAAATGTTTTAATTACAAAGACTTTAATATGCGAGATAAATGAGTAGGTAAATACATTTCGACATAATCATGAGGGTAATTTAAAACATTTGTAGATGAATTATTTTTAATGTAATAATTGCACACATTATTATAAACTGTATATCACAAAACTGTTAAGTCTCTAACGTGTTTACCATTTAAAACATTATGTTTAATCAGTCTCTGAACTCGAATTCCCATAAAATATAACACGTACGCTGATATACAGTACCTGCAAACAAAATCCACATTAACAGTTTTCATACGCAAATCAAATACCTTAGAATTTCAAATTGCATATTTAGGGTGACGTTCGTTGGTTTTCAAAACTGGGACTTTGTACGTGATTCGGTTGTTTAATGATAAAATAGTTGTTAATTTCTCGAAATATATAACTAATTTAAGGTTTTTGTTGATTTAATTTCTAAATCTCATGAGTCATGACTATGTATATTATTATGCTCTACTTTTATAGGATTCTAGCTTAATTTTATTTCTTGAACAGTTATATAATTTATTTTCAGAATTTCAGTATATACCATTAAGAAATCCCAATTTGTTACTTTTAATTTAGGTATGTACCAGATATAGTATCCGTATGAAATTGTTGACAACACTGGATTTGGGCCTTTATTCCAATAAAATAAATGTACTATTATTATTTAATTTAACAGTAAAGATTATACTGACATTAATAAGTTTTATAAGATTGTTAGAAATAATTATGTTGTAAAATGTCTGAACAGACAATGCAGTGATATTTACTGTCTCAGGCAATTTAAAAAACCAGTAGCAGATGAATTTGATTAAATAAAAATACTTATTTCATATCTTCGGCAAAGTGGTGATCATAGAAAATAAATATATTCAAATTGATATTTTACTGTTTATTGTAATAATTGTCACGGGTATAAAACATGGATGTAAGAGACTGCTAAGAGACTGTTTTATGAAGACTTTTTTGTTATTTTATGTACATTTACATGACATTCAAGAAAAATATTTTCATAAAATAAGTAGGTACCTACTTATACATTGAATGATCAGTTAAAAAAAATAATATTTATAATAACATAAAAGCTAAATATAAATCCCTTACATATGCTTTTATACTGCAGACTTTGAAGTTTGAACCATCAAACCATTACTATAAATATGAATCCGAGAAGACTGGACCCTTATTTTACATTACTATCAAAGAGATAAAATGAACATAAGTATTGCCTTCAAGAAGTGACATTTAATGGACCGTTGTTTGTAAAATATTTAGATCTTAAAATAATTGCCAATGGATTTCTAATGAAAATATAATTTGACAAAATATTTTTTTGTTTACCAAATAAATAATTTATGATGATATTTTTCATAGGTAAATATATTAATGTTATATGCAGACTGAAACAAAAGTGCCATTATTTGTATTGTACACGTTAATAGAAAAATATAAAGCTCTGCTATAAAGCTTTTCGAAGACTTCAATTAGTACCATTTATTTAAATTGAATAGTAAAATAATAAACAGGGTTTTCAAAAAATTTAAATGAAGTCGGTATCTATTGTATAAGAAAAAAAAACCATTTTACTATTGTGAAATTATTTTTTCCATTTGCTGTAAGTAAAATATAATTAAATTAATTATCTTTAGGATGTGAATCTCGTCCCATGAATAATACTGCATGGAATAAAATCGAACAGAGAATAAAGTTCTTCTCACTTCTGTATTAGAAATATAAATAAATAGAAAGTAGAAAAAAAGAGATATTTTCAGTTAATACTAAAATAGTCTTCTTTACAAAATTTCAATACAATAACAGTGTTATGTTATCCTGATAACTATGATTTTATCTATGTTAATTCAAAAACCAGTCTCGTTGTAGATGCCATCAGTCTATATTCGGCTCTCTGCGAAATAAAAAAGAAAATTGAAAAGTAAAAGTCAACATCTCTATAGTCTATTGTTGCGATTCCTTTGAAACACCGGTTGATCGGGTACACTCGTATTTAATTTTAATATAAAATATCCGTGCCTAATGTCTAATACCTATAATATTATATGTTATACAGAATCTAAAACTTCAGTTTATGTATTATTTATTATGAAAAATTTAATTTGAAAACATTGTTTTGTACTGAGAACAGGTACATGTTTCCTTATTATCAAGTAGGTAGTAGAATATTTTTTTTAATGAAAACCATTCACAATTTGTAATATTATTATGTCAACATAGCAGTTTTAATACAATAACGTTTATTAACGTTTATTATACATATTATATTGGAAAAACTACGTTGGAAATAAAATTTAATTAATATTTTATTAATGGTTTTTTTTTAACTCCTTTGCTTTTTTTCCATGTTATCAAATACCATTATATTATTTTTACTTTGTTTTTAAAGATTGTGTAGTCTGATAGAGCAATTTAGAGTCTGAGAAGGAATGATTTATGGTATTGAGTTGGGAACTGTTTGAATTTTCGGATCATGGTTTGGGATTTGATAATTTACAAAGCGAGGAGCTTTGGTGAGTAGCTATTAGAATTAATATTCTGGAAATATCATAGCACAGAGGATTATGCAGTAACAAAAAGTGGTGACATGATATGTCACAACTAGTCCAATTCTCATTGTTTATAATTTATTTAATAAGAACTAAATAATAAAAGTATAATGTTATTTTATAATAGTATGTATAAAGTAGTATATTTAGTTGTGTGGGGGCCTTTTCATTCATAATAATTTATTGGTAGTGCTAAAATATTAATGGATAAGCATTTTTTCTGTTTTAGAAGCGTTACACTTGTAAGTTTTATTCTATTTATATTTTAATAGATTTTCAAGGTATTGTTTTTGTTTAATATTGTTTTAACGTTGTTATACTGCCTCGACCAGGCAGAATATTAATTTTAAAAAAATGTGGGTTATAGGTAAATTCTCGTTATATTAATCAATTTTTATTCTCAAATCGTAAAAAAGTGTTTGCTGGGGGTATAAATTATTGAGTAGGTAGTCAGAAGGAAATTTAGAACCCGAGGCAATCAGTTGGGTATAGTATTGGGAACGTGACTAAGGCTGTGGGATATTGCAGGGATCTATATGAAGAATATCTGGTATGTAAATGTCATAGAGGACCGGGATTAGTGTACATAATAATAAACTTCCATGTGATACGTCCGTTTTTATTCGGAACCTATTATTGAACAATATTAATCACACTGAATAGGAAAGGTTTGGCAATTGGAAGGTAATATTATTATAATATAAGAAAAATTGGCGCTGATATTCGAAGGTACCCAATGTATGCGCACACAGACTTTTTCAAAAGCTTGAGCCACATCAGCTGTAAAAAGTAAGCCTTCCAGCAAGAATTGACTGCATCATACATTACAATATTAATCTTAGGTTAATAATTGGTAATCTCGTATGCATTAAAATAGTAAAAATAAATATTGTAAATCATACATCATTTTGTATAATTTATAAGATGTGCTCTCGAATCAAACGAGTGAGATATATTGTGAAGTTTGAAATATTGTATTTGTTATAATTCACCATATGTTACACTCAGAAATGTTTAATGTTTTCCACATATATAAATGTATATATATATATCATCGTTTTATTAACAGTTGTTACAACAAAAAAACAACGAACAAAATCAAATTATATTTCCGATTCCGTGGTCTACGGCGTAAAAACTATATAACTACTGGATTCACGATGATGTGTTATTTATTTATATATTTATTTGTTATGTTACATTCTATAATATGGTATGATGTATAATAAATCTAATCATATTTTTTTCGGAGAAGGAACTGCAGAATTTCAAAAGTTTTATGTGGTTGATAAGTTTTTTTATTGATTAGAAATTGCACACAGCTGAATAGATACTATACTTAGGTATTTTTTTCAGTAGGTTTGTAAAAAAAAAGCTACAGGCATAATACCAATAATATACAAACAACAAGCTATGCTTATTCATTAAATTTGAAAAAACCAGCAAAAACAAATTATAATACTATTAAAAAAAATAATATAAATATCAATTATAGTATTAAATGAACCACCTATTTGAGATAGGACGTAAGTGAATAAAATTGAATTCGGAGAAAACAAGAAAAAACTATTTTTACGCTACCAGTGATACATAATTATTTCATTTTCATACTGATTATTGACAGTGGTAAAATTAAGTATTTTTTTTTGCAATTGTTTACACATGATAAGTCTATCATTTGATAACACATTCCACTCAATAAACTTAGGGTTTGTGATGTTTTGCGACTACGTCGTTTCTCAAGTAGATAGTTCAAATACAAATTAATATTATGTACAAGTAATACAATTTTATTTAATCTTTTTAAAGTTTAAATTTAAAATTTAATTTGAATATAAGTACCAACATTATTTTTTCCTATTGTAGCAGGACTCTACATTAAACATTTTTATTCAAGTTTTTGAAATTACAAAACCTTATACCTACAAGGGCCCTTTAAAATTTTAAATGAATGATCAAAAAAATAATACAATTGTATATAATATGGTACAATAATAATATACTATGCTATATGGTATAGAATTTTAACTATTCTGTATAAATGGAGGTACCTGTAGGCAACATGTTTGGTGCTTTTAACTTTAATAAGAGCACACGAAGTTTGCAATAATAAAAATCACTGAACATCATGATGGAGTGTACATGCATTTTTAAGATGGGCATGTATAGAACAAAAGAAACCAATTTGTCAAAGTTTGTGTGAAAATTTATTACGATTCTCCTTTGTGGAATGAACAATATTAATAATAGAACTCGTGTAAAAAAAGGGTTTGTCGACAAGAGGTCGAACGAATTGAAAAACATTGTAGAAATATCACGGTGTAGTCGTCTAAAGCAGAATCATTAGTTTTAATTTGAAAGCAATTTCAATTCATCGAATGAGAAATAAGTAAGAACTGAGTGTGATTATCGATTAATCTTAATTAGATAATAAACTGTATTGTTTATATTTTAAAGTAATGATTAGGTATTATTTAGGTCATATTATTGTGACGTGTTTAATAAGTTTTATAAAATTTATTTTTATCGTATGAAGATGACAAGTTTAAATCGTACGACACTAAATTGTGACTGGTTTAATATTTTAGTATACTTTTTCTTTAAATATTTAGTTGATTATAGGTACCCTACCTATGTAAAAAATGGTATAATTTATAAAGTTGAATTAGGATGCGGTCGAAATAGTAAGTTTCAAATTTCGATTGCGTCTAAAACGGGTGATTAATTTGGTTCATTAAATATAAATATTTTAATATTCAGACAAGACATGATATTGTTATTACCTATTAAGAATAAAAAACTTTTAATTAAAATTGTAAGACTCAAAGGCCCAATAAATCTTATAAAAGTGCACTCTGAAAAAGTTATATAAGTTACGTACCTACCATTGTTACGACTGGCTTATGTAATAATGTGCAATATATACGAATGACTATTATAAAAAAAAACCGATAAAAAGAACGAATTACACTTCTTTTTTTGTCTCTTGAAAACGTAGTGATAATCTTTAATAATATTTCTTCACTATTCTATTTGAAACCATTTATGAAGTTATCCAAAATTTATATTATTTGTCTTTTCTGTTCACTGTAGTTATTAGAACGCAAGACGATGCCGTAAAAACAGAAAAAAATTAAATAAAACAATAATAACATTAAAAATAATAATAAATAAAAATGATAATAACTGGGCTTAGGGACTCCTAGCATTTGCAAGTTTTTTTTTCTTGATAATTCAATAAATAGCAGGGTCAATAAGGCTTTAGTTTTTTCTTATCAGAGCATATTTACGCATTATCTAGCTTTTTAGGGTTTTTTCTTTGACAATTCTCCTGAAAAAAAATCGTTTATAATAATGTAATCTAAAAATCAAAACGCCTATAGTATTTTACTAACATTATACTAATATTACATTATTATTTATAATAACATAACCTGACCTTCATATATTATAAAGCGTGACTTCCACGCTATAAGCTTAGCTCTCTTCGAACCATCGATAACAATCTTCAATCTGTATTGACTTATTGTGATCTCATTTTTTATAAAAGGATCAGAAGACATTTATATGGAAGAGATATATTTGGATGAAATGAGAAAAACTTATAACACAATCAATAATAAAATAAACATTTTGATATTTCAGTCAACAATTTTTTGTTTTATTGTACATTTGTACCTATATTTATTTGGGTGTTTTTTAGAACTATCCTATACATAGTCACTAAGTCCCTAACCCTAATTATAACACTTTGCTCCTTAGATATTATAAAGATCTTTATATCGTTATATATTGTGTTGACGACAAGTCTCCTAGAATGGTATTTTACGCTTCTGTGATCTTACCGGTTTCCGTGTTAATGGTTACTTCCGTTCTTTTTTTCCCCATATATAACGGTCATACGTGAAATGAAAAATTCGGTCGGAGAAAACGGAAAATCGCTAAACTTTATGCTGTAGATTATTATCACTGCGATCTAGTGTGGCGTTAGATATATAGACGTGACCGGCCAATTAAACGTTAATGTGTAGTAGTTGCACTTATAAAAATTGTAAGTGTACAATAAATCATTTTGTAACGGCGATGTTTCACTGAAGGTTTCTAACTAGGTATACATACTACATACAGAAACTTTTTGAAACAAAGAATACAAATAACGCTATAACTGTGTTTTAGTTTTCAATACATGAGTTTAAAATATTAAATACTCCACGCATAGAGTTTAATAATAATAATATTTATAATAATTATTAGGAGAAATTTTAACATTTTTTTTTGTCAAATAATAAATTTATTATATTCGAAAAAAAAATGTAAAAAACATAAATACATAATATGATACAATGTTATATATAAAATGATAATTACTAATCTACCTACCTATTATCATTATATTATTTGAAAATTTATTATTTTTTTATTTTATTAGGTATAGGATAAGAGTAATTGATAATTTTTCTACATAATATTAGGACTCAATTTGTGGTTAAAAAAAGTATTACAGTTAATTTTATAAGATGATACAAGAAATATAAATATGAAAACAAAACAAATTTATAAAATACTTTGAATAGGTACATACTTGTGTTTTATTGTATTCAAAATCCTATAACCATAATCAGTTGCCAAACACAGAACCTTACAGTTTAAAACAGATGGCTGCAGATTGACCGTTTTTCTATTTTGCATAGAAATTCTTATGAAAAAATATTTTTTGATTACGTCGTAGTTACATGAGCCAAATGGACAATGTTATTTTTATTTTCACAATATTTTCAAATTATTATTATTTTGAATTATATTATTTTATAAACGATTATAATGAAATCCACATTTCTAACATAAATTCTTGAAAACTATGTCAAAGATTCATTTATTCGAAAAAATATTATATTTACACATTTATTTAATTTTTATGCAACAGAATACTTCAAACTTAAAATAACAAAAAAGTTTGCAAGATGAAATAGAACACAAAACAAATTCGATTATTAATTTTTTGAATTTTGAACAAACACAATGATGCTAGAAACTTTGAAATAAATAAACAGTATCAACTTGAATACTAAATACAAATATTTGAACATACTATACAAAAATTAGTATAGTTAGAAAATTATTATCTGTATTATCTAGTATCAAATAAACATGACGTCTTGGCAAGAATGTTTCTACTTGATGAACATAAATCAAATGTTAATCGAAATTTAGGAATAAAAAATAAATACCCATTTAGCTTCACATATAGGAAAAAAATACTGTTTTCACCTAAAATCAGACAAAGGGAATTGTATCTTTGTTTTACAGAAACTGGATTAAACAGAAAGAAAGACACATCTAATAAACGTATATAGAAATAAAAAATGAGTTGTTAACTAAAATAATTAAAAAAGATTGTGAACAACTAAGGTTAAAAAAAGTTTTTGTTAGGCCCGAAATCTAAAGTTTTCGAAATGTATTAAAATATTGCAATAGGTACCGTAGTACTATTAAGATAAACGAACTACTTGTAATTAAAGTATAATATTGTGTACACAATAATTCAAAGAAAAAAAAAACAAGAGGAGAACTATCTGCTCTGCTCTCAGTAGTAGATGTCAGTGTAACTCGACATTGAGTATAGATCACTGAGTGGATGTGATTATATGATTAGAAATTTGAAGTCGATGGTAAATCATTGTATGCGATGGAAAAAAATACGAGTTGAAGGTTTGTGTGTCTATAATTCTAAGGATATATTTTTTTGAATATTTTTATAACTATAGTTATTTTTTCGTTTATCATTAATTCAGTCGATTGAACTCTTCTTTGCCTAAAACGATCGCATATTTTAGATAGTATTTTTATTTATTACTAGCTGTTATTAACTTAAAATTCAATGCCGTCCTACCACGTAAAGCAGAGAATAGGTCCATAGCGCAAATAACTTAAAATAAATCTGAATATTTTGAAAATTCATTGTTCTTAGGTTTGTAGTTATTAATAATACGCCGAGGCGAATAATTTAAAGTCTCTATAAATTGTACTTATTGAATTACAATAAAATAACTAAAATAGTTATTTTTCAGTTAAAGCTTTAAGTATCTTATATCAATAGCATTTAATATAAAAATTAAAAGTAATATGTAGGTATTATTGAGATTTTTAGGTTTTTATAAGAAAAAATTCTGAAGAATTGAAGAACACTGTATAAATTTTGAAGCCTTAGATATTAAAATTGGAAATGTTATACATTTTTAACTATAAAATAATTTGCTAATTTGTATGACAGTGATGTGATTTTAAAACCAACATATTTCTCACACTACTCAGAATCTAAATATAATGCTCTAATGAACAAAAATGTATAGAAGACAATTTTTTCAATTAACTCAAAGCTGTCGATAGAATCGTCAGAAAATAATAATACACATTTAGTAGAAATGTTAGCTGATAATATAAGTCTAGAATCTAGATTAAAATGATGACGGTTTAATTCCTTTCGATGTGTTTCCTTTCCAAGTATTGCAATATTGAAATCCTAAGAAATATTTTCCTCTAAGATTAGTTGAACACATTCAAGATAAATTATAAATCAGTAAAACTGACTAATCTCTAAAAGTACTTCAATAATTTGTACAAAAAAAAAAAAATATATTTTGTGGATTTTTGGTTTTAAAATATGACATGTTATACTATTAAATAAAACAAAAATGACAATTTTTCAAAATATTTTAACAGGCTGCAAGACTTAAAACTTTTAATATGATCAGGTCTCTGCTTACAGTTGATGACCTATGATTTATGACCTAAGCTAAAATATTTAAAAACCGAGAGCCCGAAATAGGGTTGTTCAATTTCCAGGAATATCGTTCAATTCACTAATTAACTACTTACAATTAATCATTATGTTAATGTATGTTATGTTTATGTATTTTAATCAGACAAACTATTTTTTGAGCACATACAAATATACAATAAATACATAACATAAAATTAGTAAATATGATGGGTTTAATAATCGTTCTTTATTTTTCCTTATATTTTACTTATCTTTTAGGGTTATTCCCTTTATCCGCACTTTTTATTCATCCTAGTATCCTGCCGAGATAATTAGATAATATTTCAGAAAACTGATCTGAATTCGTTGTAATTTCTACCCGTTGGTCAGTTCACATTTTAAGATTTCTGAAGAAAATCCCAAATAATCAACGTTTAGAATTCCAAAATTTCAAAATGTTCAAATTGAATTTATAGTTGTTGGGGGGGGGGGGACTTAAATTAAAAAAAGTGGATTGAACAATTTCAAGTAGACATAATAACGAATTCAAATCAGTTTCAAAAAATATTATCGCATTACTAGGTTGAATTGAATGACGGACACAAGATTATTATGTTTTGGCTAAAATAACTTTCCATCACCAATTCCCTTAAATCTAAAAATAAAGTACTTATAATATTTAAAAAATAGTGTAATATTTAGTAGTAGTGTTAAAATTTAAAAGTGTAGTTTTAATTTGTTATATTCCCAGGAACGATTAGTTCAATAACCCTCTGAGAATTTCCAAGAGTGCCAACCCTAGTTCAAAAATATTTTACCTTTTTGATGAAAGTCACTATATAATTAACCTCTGCTAGTTTACTTAAATGCCTCACTGTTTAGGTTTGTATCTTGTTATATGAACATTGAATTACCTGAAAAAAAAAAACATAATTACTATAATTTTCCAATTTCTCATGCAGGTACGAGGTACACGAGGTAAATATTTTAACCACGGACTAAGATAGATCTTAGTCCGTAATTTAAACAAACCACATTATAAGTCTATTAAAATATTCGAGTAACGAATTTTATTTCACACTCATTTAAGTTAGGTTCTTATTCCATATGTAGTGGAAAGCATATTTAAACAATCGTCAATCGGTTATCCGTAGCACCAACTGAATTTTGTATTATTCTGTATTTAACACTTAATGGCTTAAGCATCATTAGCTGTTTTTCAGCCCACAATCCAATATATTTAAAAAAACAAGTTTTTTGAGACATATGAAATATTTATCATATCAAACATTGATATTTATTAGCTATTACACAATTCAACGTTCTATACGAAAAAATATTCTATTATTACTTCATTTCAGACATATTATTTTGATCTTAAACTTAAGCGATTCAACTTCAAGTATACATTTATCAGCTATAGATGCCTATTATTATAAGTTAAGGAATGTAATGTTTAAATACCTTGGTATTTAGGCATTTAAGCCTTTGGAGTTTTGATATATATAGTTGATTTTGTTAGTAATAAATATTTACTAAAATACAAAATATATAAATCTTTAGAGGAAAAAAAATGAAAAACTGTAGTGCAAATTTTCAAAAATAAAACCTATTAAGGTAGTAAAGCTAAATACGTTTTGTTTAAATCGGGGCTACTGTAATTTTCAGAGTAATTCTAAAGTTTTTTGCAACTAAAAATACGATACAAAACATATTGTATACATTTATTATTATTAATAACTACATTTTACATAACATAACATGTGTTTTGCACGCCTAAATGATAAATCGTTACAATGTTTTATTCACTTGACATATTTTAAAAGGGGTAGTGCAAATCATATATATATTTAAACTTTTATCCAACTTAATCTTGAATATAAAAATAAAATGGATTTATAAATACGAAAGAGAAAATAATTTCACTGGCATTGCAATGAACGGTGGCTTTAATATCAGTGCTTCTGACAGAAAACTGGAACGAAATGTGACTATATATCTTTATTAATTTTAAACGAATTAAAAAATACCATACATGGAATTTCTAGAGTAAAAATAATTTTTAGTATTTCATTTTTAAACTTTTTAAGTTCTCGATTTTTTTGTACACATTTTGTTTTTACGAGTTGAATTTATGAACAAACTATGCAAACACGGTGGAATTTTTATATTAACGGATTTATATTACACAGTCGATTATCACAATACCCATCGCGTAATTTGTAAGACACCACTCACTATAACTAAAACACTGTGTATAGACGGTAGGTACCTATGTTACATTATTATCTGTTGTACTTGAATAAAGTATACCTGTACACGGCACATAATGTTGAAACGAAGCATAATAATATTATCTTTCACTCTGGCGTCTTATTTGCAATGGGCAAATGTACCATTATTCTTGTCTTTATCAACGAGAGCTGAAATCCGCGATTTTGGCATCGGCGGCGACGCATTAAACGCACAAAAACGGAGCGAGATCTACTCCCGAGTCCGCGATTCGCGCCGAGACGGGTGAAAATCATTATACAATAAACAGAAGAAAAATAGTGCTCCCTCACATATTTTCCGCGCGAACAATGGACCGGATAATACGGAAAGGTAGGTAGAATTAAAGAGAGCGAGTCTCTGTGCATAAAGGTTCTTCAGAGCAGACGGCCTGCTGCAAACTTACGGCGAATATAATACTTCGTCGTCGTCGTATCGAATCGCAGGCGACTGAGTCGCAGTCGTAGGAATAAAGCGCATTTCTCGGTGCGGCCGTTGTCGTTGTAATATTATTATTATGTTTAACTCGCGACATTTGTCCTGCTCAGCCGCTCGGGCGCACTGTTGAAAATGATTTCGGTTACACCTTTTGATTTTCCGATCGTTTATTCGTGGCCATCTGCTTTTGCACATTACCGCGAGCTCTCTACGTAAATAAATACAAATTTGGCGCAACTGGCAGCGACGGGGATGTGTGTGTGTGACTGCTGCACGACGAGCTGAGTCAACAGTAGTCGAAGGATCGTCTCGGGTAGATATCAATTCGCATTTCGCCGTCGTCGTATCGCAAGCCAGTCAACATTTAAACGACGACTTTTTGACGCATCCTTCAAAATGTAATTTAAATTATTAATTTCCACGCACGTTTCACGGTATAATCAGAATCTCTAGAATTCCCGGTAAGATCGTGGTTTCCAAACGACACACGTAAATGTTCATACGCACCATATCTTTAGAACGCTGCACAGACACCACTATCGGTAAGACAGAGCTGCGAAATCGATCAAATAAAAATAAAAACTTCCCATTCGTATTTTGACAATATATTTACTGTGTTAATAAATATATTGTTTCCAAGTTTATTCAATCTATCTCGCGAGGTCTATGATTGAATTACAAGCGTCGTGCGTATCCAAATAACATATTTAGACTTATTTAAATATTGAGAAAATCGTGAAATAAAACTGTTGTTATTTATTAGTTATTACCTACATATATTATATGATGCATGTAGAAGTATCACAATATAGTATGCGTATTTGCGATACATTTTTAAACCTATTAAAATTAAAATTATTAAATCATTTTCTATTATCGTCTATATTACAGTATTATACGTTGTATACATGCGACAACAGTGAATGATTAATAATTGTAAAAAGTAACTACAACTGTCATTAATTGTCATTGGGCGCATTTTATAGTATGCAATATGTAAATTGTAACTCAATTTTCGTTATTAGCCTTAGACCATTCCATAGGTACACTTCCATAATAAATACAAATTGTATTTTACAACATGTTTTTCTTCGTGTTCTTAATAAAATATGTCTTACGAAGAAAAATTGTTTCAGACCATGGCCTTAACTACAAACGACGTTGTTTCGCGGAATTTTCATATTTTCGATTTACGGAGCGTAGCAACGGCTAAACGAGCGCGGCGTATGACTACCAATGCCAAACACGAGAGAGCGATATAAAAATGAAGTGTTGAACCCCAAAAGATCAACAACGGTGAAATTTACATGCGACCCGTGCCGCAAATTACACATCTAAATTCGTTATCAGTAACGGCGTACATTACATAAATTCACTTTTGGCGTACAAAGCAAATAATACCGTCCTATATTGTCATCTTATCTGTGTACCGCAAATCGCATACACCTTGGCTTTTGAACATATTTTGTACAGGTTTTTACTTTATTAAAAAAAAAAAAAAAAAACGTCATATCCGGGAAACCAAATATTATAGGGCACTACTGCGGACTGCCTGATGGTGGTAAACACGTTTTTATAACTAATTATACACGCCGTACGTTTATGAACATTATGAGTAGGTACTTGACTGTTTTTTTTTTTTTTTTTGATCGAGAACGCATAAACTAAAAGTAAATATTACTTTTCACGTTATCTGCTGAACAATTTAACATATCCTACTTAGAACTGTTATTAATTCAACTGTTGAGTTATCATTTTCAAATAAGCAGTGTGTTGATACATTTGTAAGTTCAAAAGTATAGGAAGTTGGTGAGTGGAGGCGTACACATCAGTGAACTACCACTGGTGTGGGTGGCCGTATATATGTATTTACGAAAGCAGACACCACTAGATATCCCGTTTAATATATTTATACAAACACCAAGCAATTTATTGCACGGCTTCAACTAAAAATGACAAACTTAAAGAACGAAAAAAAAAAAGTATGACAATTTAATATACTCTTCAAGTTTGGTGTACTATATTATTTCAAACAAAATACAGCAAGTTTTAGAATTCCATAACCCATAGTGATATATTGAATAAAGTTGTCAATTGTTCTTTTTAATGCATTTTTCGTGTATTTTCGTGCACGAGATTTATTTTTTAATTACGTTTTTCTCTGTCAAAAGCGTTAAACTAACAAACCCGTTTTTTGAAAATTTTAGTTTTTAATTAATTAACTTATTAGGTATTTAGTAGAGAAATATTTCTTATTAAACACGACGCTTCAAATAATACTGTTGTCTATAAATTCAAGTAAAAGTTCAGTTCAAACGTAATAATATTAAACATCCTGCTGCAGTACCGAGGTGGCCCTTGTTTTATAATAATGTATATAAAGTTCAGTTATACTGTTTTCATAATTGTATATTTTATTTATACATTTTTTAACGGACACGGGGGATAATTGATTTTTACGCACGAGTGCAGTTTTTGGTTTATCCATGTTGTTTCGATACGTATACATTGTCAACTTGGTAAATCGACGACGACGCAAAACATTGATTCACAGTAAAGCGGCTCAGTTTTCCAATCCAATGATGTCGTAATATTATATAGTAAGATAATTATAGAGGTGCCCGTCTACATAACATCATCAACGGCTATCGTACCTATATCGCATTTCGATGTGCAATATCTGAAATCCTAAACGCCCCGTGAAGGCGTTATCGGACTACCTCGTATTGTTTTTCGATGGTTTTTTTTTTCCCGAACAGGCTAGAACCGGCGCGGCCGTAAACCGGCCGTATGCGCGCACGGCTAATCTATTTGCGTACCTACCTACACTCTGCCCACCCATATTCGTCGGATCGCAAAACGGCTTAGAAGTTAATCTCGTACCTAACACCGGCAGACGCAGCGCGCAGTTGCACGCGGCGGTCGTCTAATTAATATCCCTGTCTGTAATAGGAGTCCAGGCGTTTAATCCCAGTCGACCGAGCTGCGCACCCCTCGTCTCAAAAATACATTCGATTGCGGGCGGCATCCGGCGGCGGCGGCGGCCAGACAACCCTCATTCGGTCGGAAGTCAAGACGACGAATAATTCAAGGAAAACCGACGCCGAAGAGAGCATTTCGTAACAGTGTTACGCGCATTATTATACACGCAGCGAGGTATATTATTATATTGTGTATTATTGTCACAGTGCATGTATATATATATATATGTACGCATTACCATATATGTATATATACGTTATAGTTAAGGTGCTGACTGTGAAATACGTGTGTGTGCGTGTGTATGTGTAATCACGTCGGTAAACCAAAGATGCACCGCCAGGTTTAAATAATTGAATTTCGACGGTGAACGGGCGTGGGCGAGCAGTTTGTAGGTAATCAAATTATATACGGTACCTATAGGTGAGATATTTTGAACCGTATCGTACAACACGGCTATTATGGGTTTTTTTTTCGCACGGGTCTTAATTCGCGACGGTTTTGTGTTACGAACACATTCGTGATGACACTTCATGTAAGAACAATAATAGTACCTACACAACCACATGCATTAAATTATTAATATTATTATTATTATTGTTATATAACTATCTATATGACGCATAAGACGATGTGGCGAAATAGACGACAAAATATATCCAAAACAAAAATTCACACTTTAAGATGTGCAGGTACCTACTTATATCAACCTATTTTTAATTATAAAGTTAAATTTCTCAAGTTTTTTCTTTCAGACAATTCAGAAAGGTAAATCTTATCTAAAACACCATTAAATTAATTTCCTACCGTATTATATGATGTCAAATACTTTAAAAGTTTACTAAAGGAAAAATCTAAATAAACGATTTTTTTTAAATAACTTGTAAAATGTAACACAGTTTGTTTTTACTGAAAAAAAATTCAATCGTTGTTAGTTTTCAAACCGATTATATTGCATGGCTTTAAATTTCTATTGAAATGTTTATAAATAGTTTAAGTACAAACAATTTTTATCGTGTAGCTATTTCCTATTCATGCTGAAAGTGGCTAATTGAGAATTCAAGTTGATAGTTTTACAATGGTATATTATAACCTGTGGGAGTGAATGTGGAAAGAATTACTGGATAGAAGTTCAGGTGATTTTTAAGAGGAGTTAAAAAAACAAAAAATGAAAAGACAGTCGGCTATATCAAAGCGCCGGAAGTGACTGTTGGTACATGAAGGGCACTTCCAGTAAGAAAATAGTCATGTAAAAAATGTTCCTATTTTAAGAAAGGATTTGTTTTAGGCCAGAGGAAAAATGTTTGAAAGACAGACTTTGTATAAGATTCTGAGAACCGAAATTATGATAGCGTAATAACATTGATGATAGAATCAGTATCATCAGTGTCGACCAAATATTGAAAAAATGATTTTGTTATTCTTATGAAGTATATTACCGAGTATTTAAAACAATATAGTTTTTTTTTTGTTAATGCTTTGACTCGTTGAGATAGATATTTTTTAATATTACATAAAAGTATTATTAATACTGCAAAGTATATTTTAATATATTTCTTAACTTATTCAGCACTTTATAATTCAGTTTAGTTTACCTATGTATTATTAATTTTCATTGACGAGTGTCAGCACTCAGCTTCAGGGCAATCAGTTATTGTTTCACCAACACCAGAAACTCAAGAATATGACTACCTACTTCTCTGCTATTCCGAATCAAGTTCAAATTATTTTAAATTATTGATTCTGATTCTGTATTTGTAACAATATGCACTGTTCATTAAAAACATATAATATCACGAATGAGACTGTCTTGATTATTCACCATTGCTGATAACCCAGACGATAATATTATTATTATACCGTATCGATGATATGATTGCAGTAGCCGCTGCCGAAAAGAATAAATGGACGGGATTTACTTGCGTGAAGTTGCCCCCCCCCCCATTTCAATCCAGGAACTTACAATTTGCATGGCCCATCTAAATTCACTTACGCATTCGAACCTGGTATCAAACATTTATATTCAACTAAGATTTTAAATTAAGAATATTTATTATTCATTTTAGATTTTTTTTATTAATTTACATTTGTTATTCATTATGGATTTCAATTATTACATTTTTTATTAATTGAAGTTAATTTATAAATATACATTTTTTTATTAATTTAGGCATTTAATCCAATTAAGAATATATTTTTTTTTTATTCAATTTAGATTTATTATATAAATTATATTTGTTATTAGTATTATATTTTTTAATATTTTAGGCTTTTTATTTAATTAAGAATATTCTTTATTAATTTTAGATTTATTATTAATCTACACTTTTTGTAAGTATTATAATTTTTTTATTAATTAAGAATTGTTATTAAATTTGACTTTTTATTTAATAAAGACTATTTCTTATACATTTTGATTTTTATTAATAAGCGATTTTTCTTAATATTACATTTTAAATGTTTAGGTTCATTTGTTATTATCACATTTTTTTATTGACTTAGGATTGTTATTACATTTTTTATTAAATTTGACTTTTTATTTAATAAAGACTATTTCTTATTTATTTTTATTTTTATTAATAAGCGATTTTTCTTAATATCACATTTTTATATTAATTTAGGATTTTTATTTAATCAAGAATATTTTTTTATTTTTTAATTTACATTGTGATTATTTAAATATAGATTTTTGTCCTCAACTTGACTTTTTAATGATATAAGTTTTACAATTCATCATCTTTTTTATTCCAGTTGTATTGTTTCATTTTTTTCATTTATTCAAACAAGAATAATTTATCAAACATGTATTTTTACCTAATTAGACTAAAAAAAATTTGAATAAATTTAGAAAAGAAGTTAAATAAAAAAAATAAAAATTTAATAAAAAACCTAAACTTTTTCTTTCTTTTTTTCTTTTTCTTTTTTTCTCTCTTTTTCTTTTTTCCTTTGTTTTCTTTTTTCTTTTTTTTCTTTCTTTTTGCTTTTCTTTTTTTCTTTTTTTCCTTTTTTTCTCATTCTCTTTGTTTTTCTTTTTTTCTCTTTTTTTCCTTTTTTCTCTTTTTTCTTTTCTTTTTTTCTTTTTTCCTTTGTTCTCTTTCTTTTTTCTTTTTTTTCTCTTTTTTTCTTTTCTTTTTTTTTTGTTGGAATAAATTAGTTTCTGGGTTAAGTGGGGGGNCGCGGAGGACGATGACGCGGGTGAGTGTGGCGAGTCAACTTCAAGCATTTATAATATAATGCGCAAGCGTGGAATTTGAAGAGTAACACGCACCAGACAGCGAACAAAATATTGGTAATGCGAAGTATGATATCAAAGTTTCGAAACGGCCGACCTATTCGATAATATGCAGGCTTAGGGTAGTTTTATTATCGCATGGTACCTATAATAATAGTTACTCGACTTGGATAAGGCGTGTGATAACTGTTTTCAAACTGTATACGCATACGATGCGTACCGTATCATATTACGATGTTGGTACCTATATATATGTATATATATATAATATATAGATATAGATTATATATATATATATATATATATATATGGCATGGCATATTATGTATAGAACAGAATATGCATGCCGTGCGTGTACATTATTATATGTAAACTATACACACCCTAACTATCTGCCGTGGCTGTATAGAGCTCTATTATATTTGATGTATTTTGTAGGTAGTCTCATATTATTATAACCTCCTTATCAATATCATTAATTTATAATCGTACGCCAAGCTCTCTTAACGGCCACTTTTAACGGCTTCGATAATAATATTCCAGTATAGGTATAAGTAGGTAGGACGTGTGTGTATTTATCTGCAGTTATGTCTGCAGGCATCCATACAATAATAATAATAATATTATATTATATTATTAAATGCAATATAGGTTGGTACATAATGTATTATGTTATGTGCAGTATACATACAATTTAATATACTCATTTATATATAATATTATATATATATATATTAGTATATTACGTTATGTACCTATGCATATTTGGGTTCGGCATAAATTATTAATGGTTCACGTAATAGTGCATCGCGGGTCTATGACCAATTCGGTCGTAGATATTAAATAAATATTAGTATTACTATCTGCATAGCAGTTCATGCATGGTAGACTGTAAACTGACTGTATAAAAACCAATGCAGTATTAACTTTGGAAATTATTCGAGTTGTGGCGTCAATTTATACCACCTAGATAATATTAATATTTGTTTGCGCTAGTTTTGAATTTTAATGCCACCTGTGGGTTAAGATATCATTATAATAATAATTTGACAACTTACATGTGCCCACTGCGGGTTTGCAAATTAGTTAATAATTTAACTGATTCATTATAATAACTGGAGGTAAGGAAGATGGCTGTATTGATTAAATATTTAACAGACGTGAATACATATTTTCTACAGACTACTCCATTTTTGTTGGTTTCTACTACCTTAAAGTACCAGTGTACGACTGTACGTCTAAGGCTTGGACGCTTTTAGTTAAGACATTTTCTTTGTAGTTTTCAAGGATATTCAATAACGAAAACATTCAAATTTAAAAATTTAAATGGCCCCCTCACATTGAACACAATCTTGATATTAATTTAGGATGAAACTATTTTCTACCTAATAATATCATTCTTTATTAAGTTAGCTTAAAAGTAGGTACTTAACTACTTATTGCATATTTGATCAGTTTGTATATTACTTTGTGTTTGTTTGAACAATCTGTATTTATAGTGGTATTAGCTAACACTAAAATATATTGCATTACTTACAACCATCAACTTTTATACCTCAATGATATTACCTTTATGACAAATCAGCAAGTGGATAATTTAATTCGATATGATTTATGTGACCAATCAAATTTGATTTGATAGAGTAAATTAAAGATTGAGAATCAAACACTTTTTTTTTTTTTTTGATCTCAAACTCTACCACCGTTCAACTATATCAGATCATATTATGTAGGTAATTTTAAAACGACGTCTTTGGTCATACTTAGTATACATAATTACGTAATATTGTATAAGTGCAGTATATAATTTTTTTCCTCAAAGGATTCTAATAAATCGTATCCTGTGTCATTTTTGCTATTTGCCGCCCACGATGTATCAATATATTATTACAATAACATTTACTTATCGTAGGTATTTAAATATTTAATATATCACATGTATTTTTAATTTATACAACGTAAATTGATCGCGTTTAGAAATTACAATTTAACATTTACTCAGGAATATATAAAATCTAGGTACTCGTTCCAGTGTAACAGTATACCTACTTTAGATATTATTATTTATGGTCTAGGTGCGTGTCACTTTGTAGTTTATATTTACTATCGCAAAGTATACATTTGATTGCTTTGTTGATCGAGCGTGACCTGTTGATTAATATAACTGCCAATTTTATAACATTTTAATTTTACTACCTTCTTCTTATTAAGTGTTTTAATATTCTTACACACCAATACAATTTCACTTTTAAATCTATTCTTATGATTTTATTTTATCAAAATGTATCTTTATGAATCAATAATGTTATTCAATCAGACTGAAATTTGAACGGTATACCTACTATATATTGTGTTACTTACATCGTATAATTAATAATAAAGGCACCTAGACTATCGGGAAACTTGCTTATATCCAACATATTTCTAATATTGTTTACCGGAATTCACCATTATATCAACAAATATTATAATAATATATTAATTTAAATGAGGAATCGGTTAAAATATATAACCAGAACTGAAAAGCACTTACGTTCATTCTGTAGATCAATATATAATTCTGAACTTGGCATTGATTTTCATAGTTCTGAACACTATTTCAAAAAATGGACAAAAAAACAATTTAATGTTTCAGTTGCGAATTATTACGACCGTATAATACACAAAACGATGAGATTGTTATTCATTTTGATAACATTTGTATAGATTCATGTGTAATGTGTAAACACATGGAATTTTAATCCAGATTACTTGAACGTCTTATTTAAATTATACTTAATAAATGTCGAAAATCTTTGTAAGCAGTTTTTTATTTTTATAAGCATTGAAAGTTTGTAAACCACATAAACACTGTATAATACACTAAGGCACTAAGCTTTGTTCAAAACCGTATTTCGACTGAAATAATTAAATGACAGCCCCGGCTTTCATTTTTAATGATATAATTCGCTCACTCTTATTGCCCACTCAAAATATTTGTTGTATATATGTATTTATACAGTATATATACCATGCGTGAAGGATGTCTCCTTTGTTATATTATTAAGTTCCCATTTTACCACTCGTAATTGACATGTATTCGTAATTGCTTACTATTGTATGGTGATTAATGTTATTATTAAATTACCATCAATACGTCAATGTGAACAATTTATTCCATAAAAACTCAAAGTACTTAATTTTTGTATTAATTATAACTAATTAAAATTGATATGTTTATTGACTCATATTACATTTAGGTATATCATTGGTTTTTTTTATGTTTTTCAATATTTATTTTATACAAATCCGACATTTTTTTTTTGTGGTATGAAGCCAGAACATAATTTCTATTGACGCACTCATAAAAGTTGTGATAAAATATGTAATTTTAAATACCATTTTAATCAAGCGAACTTACACGTTGCAGATTTAGACATCATGAACGAGAACTATGCAAATTTCTATGACTCACGTCTCTATAAATTTATTACTAGTGACGAAAATATTGAGTTTGGAATGTTTTGTATGACGTGAAAAATGTTATATAGTAGGTATGTTATAATTTATAATGATAAACATTAATATTATACATCGTTATATTACATTATTTAAACAGTGGAAATCCAGAACTGAACGTTTTAAAGTAATTAAATAATATAATATCTCATAAATTCTAGTGGAGAACACTGTACCTCGCTCGGATATGGAGTACACGCGATATGCTCCAAATGAATGGTGTATGTGTAGTTCGGTTTATTATTTTTTATTTTTTGACGGAACTTGAAATAAATCCTTTATAAATCCACAAATAGCCGTATACATTTTTTTTCTTTTAGGGTATTAATACAATTAAAAAAAAAAATCCTGAAACTAAAATTTACACCTTTTCTCAAGTTGCATCAACATCCAACGAATTACGTCACTGTCTGGGAGACATAATGTTATGCGATGAACGTCGAGACAAACCGATCAATAAAGCAAAATGTGCCATTGTCTATTAACGCGATCACCGCTACCAGGATAACGTTAGTAAAAATATTGCTTACTCCGTTGAGAGGTTCCTGCAGGATTATGATTAGGTGTTCTATAGTTTTTCATCACTGTTAAGATCCTTCGTCAAAACTGTACACAAGCCGTTTAGAAAGAAAAATACGTTCGTCGTCCTAGCGGACACGCTATGCGAACAATACGCGTTTGTATTTACATTTTTAAACTTGTAAGTTAAACTACTCTAAACTTTTTAACTTGTATAGTTTAGTTTCTCCCCGTGACATAAAATATACATATTTTACATGCGTATATATATGATAAATACGTGTAGATAAATACGGCTTCAAGTAGGCTGTGCATTCGATTTTGTGTACCTATATGTCTTGTCACAGGTGGATTTATATATTTTATCAAATATTGTTTTGTAAGGTTAAGTCTTATAAATTAATTTATGCATTTCACTTATTCGTTTACGTGTCTTTTGGCAATCTCGTTTATAAGGGAGGTTCCATTTAGGTAGTTTGTTTATTTTTGTCGTACGCATAGTTGGTTCCTTCTTCATGCACCTATCATAATACATTAATACATTATGTATTATTTTCTAGAATCGTTTATAAATTGTAATTAATTTACTCATTTAAATTAAGTTTCGCAGTAATAATATAATATTACCGACGATTCGCTCATGTTTCCAGAATTAAATTCAACCTTAATATGAAGAAATAATAATTATTATGACCTGGTAAACTGTGTTTTCGTTTTCATTGTGAAAGTTGGAATCCATAAAGTGGGCTCAACTCTTAGGGTACCAGTCGTATGAAATTAAACCCTGTTGTATTTGAAAATTAGCGATCCCAGAGGACAGAGGTATTATAACGAGTCGTTTAATATATGCAGATACAAGTTTATCTGAGTTCAAATGTAGGAATAAAATTTAAAAAAAAAACATTTTATTTTCTATGCTTAAAATAAAAATAATAATGTCGTGAAAAATCATAGGTAAAAAAAAATAAATCCGATATTGTAATGGGCACCGTTGTTGACTCCAAAAGGACAAATATAAAGTACATCTAGGGATATGGGGACTTTCACTTGTGTTAATATCAAGTGGTTTTCGTTTTTGTTATGAGAAATAACTTTAAATCTGTTTTTGACGTCAACCTAAAGTTATTGTGTTTCGATTACGTTTAGGAATATTGAAGAATTCAATAATAATAGTCATAATATAAAAAGAGTAATGTCGTAAAAGTTCTGGTAATGCGAAACATCTGGCTATTCTTTAAAAAGTACTTTGATTGTTTTTGGTTTGGTGCGGTCATCATTATCCATCTTTATTACACATACTGAATGTTGTTTTTCAATACTCCTCTTTTTTGTTTTACAAAAATAACGCTTAGGGTTAAATACTAATACTGAAATAAGTTAAAATCCAAAAATGTTAAAATTTACCACCATTTATTATTCCACACAAGAATAAATGTTGTGGTATACCTATAACAAAATATAACATTTTTAAATTTAGTAAGATAAAGTATAGGTTTGTTTTTTTGCAATAATGTAGAATATTATAAGTTATTACATGTACTTAAACTTGAACGAAAAAAATATTGACTAAAATAGTAAGAGTAGCGTGTTAAATGTATCACCCTTTATATTTTATACTTAAAGAAAAAAAGTAACTTATTAACTTTAAACGTGGCGCTGCCATTAGTTTCTCAAATTTCGCACTGCACTAATAGGATAACAAAAAAAAAAATTATTCTCGTTGTATAAATTACTAACCATTAAAATAAATTTATACTTATACATTTTTTTAATGCACTAATTAAATTCCTCAGTACGCGTAGTATACCGTAGTATAGTGAACACAGTTCAGTGCCCGGCGAGGTGTGTGTGATATTTGAAGGACAATTTATTAAAACAAACAAAATATTATGTCATACCTACATGATTTGTTTGCATAACTCTGTAGTATTTTGAAACTTGAATTGAACGTAAAGACAATATTATGTAGGTCAAAGAATATATTTGTTTTGAAAAAAAAAGGTGAACATTGTTATTGTGGATTTCCATTGAAATTTCTGTCCACGATCTTTATACGGGATCCCGATTTATGGGTCTGAGGTTTTTCTGAGGTAGCACTTTACCGTGGCGCATAGTTTATAGTCGTATTTCCATTTTAATGATATTCTAAGTTTTTTTTTTCTTGATACAATGTCTGATTCCGAAGAAAGCGTACTATACTTGGATTTAGATTTGAAAGAAAATAATGTTTTTGGGTTGAGAAAAAACGAATTTATGATTACCCATACGTACAAGATTAGCACATACAAATATGTAATAAGAAATTCTGATTTTTGTGATTATCGGCTACATCCAGAGGCGATCAGGAAGTTAGTGAGGTAAACCTCAATAAATCTCAATTTGAATAAAAATTTACTAAGTTTCAGCTGGTTAAGTTTTTGATTTTCTCGAAATTAATGATTACGTTAGTAAATACAAAACGGATCGCATTCGTTTATAAAACTCGATTGTAAAGCAAACTTTTTCACAAAAATCACTTCAGTTATCTGCCGCTTAGTATAATTTGAACACAATGAACGATACATTCAAAAGATTGAAACAGAAACTTTGGGAAATGTAATTAATTCTTTCGTACAAAAACTATAACTTTGTGTAACCAATGGAAGGTGTTTCGAACATCTGTAAAAATTAAAAATAATTAAGTTTAAAAAGATGATATCGAAATTCATTTGTTAGTTTTAATAAAAAAAAAAACATTTGTAGTTTTCTGTTAATTATTATTTTTTTATGCCATAACTTTGCATTACTTCTTCAATGTACTATATTTTCTAGGGTTGAAATGTTTTTATTACAAAAAATATCTTACTAAAATTTAGAAAAAATTATTATTTTTAAATTGTGATCAATATTTAAGATTAATTGTTCAACCATTTTTAACATGATACGCGTTATGAGACCCAATTTTGATCTTAACTAGATTTTGTTGACTGCCAACAACGAGTATACATTTTTTATTGATATGGTATAAAATATTGAAATAAATATTTGATATTTTGTAGTTATATTTAAATATATCTTGGAAATAATAATTATTTTAAGATTCATTATTCATATCAAAATCTAGTGCCAAATCTGAAAATAATAAATGTAATACCTAAAATAAATGATAAATGTTGGGCAATATTGGTTATCATTTAATAAAAGTTCAAAAGTAAAATATTAGTGAGACCCAAATGTGGTCATCATGTTTTAATATAAAAATATTCACCTAGAACCAAATTTGTGTCTTACGGAAACATTGGAAGAAACTATAAAACCCACATTGTACTCAACATGTTAAAAAATGTTACATAAATTAGGCTTTATTTTAGCCACTTTACAAATTAGATCTTAGTTACGAGTTCATCTATTAAATAACTATCTTGGACAACTAAATTTGTTAAATCTCCCTCGGCTGATTCGTCCATAGTTCAACTCAGTGCATACACCCAAACATTAAATAAATATTTAATATAATAATTCAAAAAATTACTTAAACAAATTGTTAAATAGTAATTAAAAATGGAATTTCATAACTTTTGTTATTATTAATATTTAAATTTACCATATGAAAAAAAAATTGTTAAAATATTGTTCACTTAATTACAATAAATTTAATTTTATCTATAACCCTTTTTTTATTCGTACAAAGCGAGTTTTTAACATTTGTAATAATACATTGAAAATTATATACAATATTGAAGGTACCTACCTAGAAGTATAAATAATACTTAGAACATTTTTAGAAAAATAATATTCAAATCAATTTATTCATGTTAAAAAAACATCTCACCGGATATATTATGTAAAATAAAGTGATTATTACTATATAAGTCATTGCTTTGTACAAGTTAATGTTCACACTTCAGACAAATCAATATTGATAAACGATTAAGTTATTACATTTTTATTAACTATCAGATTTTAACCGAACTACGAGTGATGAAAATAATATAAATTTATTGTGCACGGCGTTATGATAAAAACCTCGTTTGAATTAACACAATTTTATAAGGCAAATGAGTATTGCGAGACGTTATAACATATTATCATCGTGAGTTATGTTTTGACTTCGTCGGAAATTAATACCTACTAAAAAGTGACGTAAAGTAATTAAACATACAATTTGACCAGACTGGTGTTTTGTATAGGTGTGCCTAGACTACAATATCAATTATGTGTGAGCCTTCTATTTCAATATAATATCAATATGTATTATAAGTTGGTACATGTAATGATATTGGCTAACCACTCAGCTAGGCAAAACTATGCACGTACCTTGTCATAAACTCAAATTATATTATCGAATGAAAGAATGTTGTAGCGTGCCCGTAAACAATATGAATATGTATGGGTATTTGAACCCATAATATTTTACTAGTTAATCTTAAATTACCGAACGGCGTCTAAGTTGCACGAAATCAGCAAATTATGACATAATATATATTATTATGATGCCATAATTTTTCAACAGCGTTCAAACGGTCGTTTGCTGACCGCGCATGTTCCAAGTTATGTTGTATATCGATACGTCTTAGATATACTGATCCATATTGTAATAATATATTCCCATGATGACCGGTAAACTATCTTTTATCATTTGGATTTGTCGACAAAGTTAGAGAAAAAACGCATCACATATCTGCAACACGCGCTGATCTAAAAGAAAGCTTTCGGTAAGATTTGTTCTATATACCTAATGTGTTCGTGTAGCGAGTATTATGTTCAACGGACTAACCCATATAATCAGATATTGAGTTGGGCCGGATAAAGGACAATACGAGCAAAAATAAATAAATAAACAACATGCCAGTGCGTCCGATTTTTTACAGTCATTAAATTATTAAAATTTGTTTTTAACTTTTAAAGACTTCTTACTTTCACCGTAGGGTCGAATCGAATGTTTTCAAACCAGCTGCGTGCTTGCACTACATAAACGTGAACATAATAATGCGGCTGTGTAGTACCTTACAGACCTATTAATTATTATGTTAAGTGTCGTATTAATTTTGGGTTTTTCGAAAGTAAGTATATATTATTATTATTATGTGTTTTTGCTTCCTGGCAAAATCGTAAGCATTTTTTGAGATATTTTCTCCTCACGTCCAAATTAATTTTTTCGCGAAATCGTATCGATTAAATAATTTTTACCGTTTTCAATTATTGAAGTTTTGAATATATAATAATATATAATTTATAGAGTGAAAATAACTATAACGAACCATCATAATCGATCAGTTCTTTAATTTGGTGTAGGTTTCACAATATATTTGATTTGCAAAACCCGATATTTATTATACGTTTTCTATAGGTTTCGCAGACGAACAAATGGAAAATGGTGAAAAATATTTTTGAAAATATACGGTTTCGCGGTTAAACTGCAGCTTTGGTAGTAAATGGAAATTGCCAGTCGAAGTGTTTCGACAATATATCGCGATAAAAAAAAAATAAAAAATAAAAAAACCATAAAAAAAAACAGACGCCCAAATGAAATACACCGAGACCCTGCACTTGCCCAAGCTACACTTGTACTATATTTTTTAGACGGCTCACCTCGGCGAAATATTTTAACGCGTTGTACACACACTTGTACTGCAAAGAAATAATTATTATTTATAATACCGTTACACAGACTCGTCTAGCGAAACCGTTGCCTGTGTATACGGGAGACCGTCTCACGCGACTGCTGGAAACGTTTCTGTGCTGTGTAATATAATTATGCTCACGACTCGATCGATCCCTCAGCGATGTAGTACACCGTGTAATGTGAAATCCAGCTCATGTGCACTCGGGATTAATCGCTAACACATCGAGAATGTCCGGGGAAATCACGTCTAGAACTTTAACACGCGCACACGATCGATAGCCGTCGGTTTTCGGCGTGCAATTCTCGTATAATATAGTCGCAGTACGTGTACGTACACGTTTTTCCAGGTTTCCCTGGAAGTGCGGCTGCCATCGTGTGTGGACACCGTGTGGTACCTGTGTGCAGATACAGGATGTAGCTGACAACCACCGCCCCCCCCCTCCCCCCCCATCGGACGATAACCGCCGCGAAATTATTGAATTTGTTTTCGGTTCCGTGAATATCCCACGCAGCACGTTGTCACTCTCCCGGGATCGCTAAACGATATAGGTCAATCATTTAAACGCTCAGAGCCGTTCTAATTGTCCGTTACCATATTACATTATACAACGTCGATCATGTACACTAAACATTTACCGCGAACCTATCAATTGTACATCTGCAAGTGCGGTATGCGCAAAATTAGCATTATATTATTATGTTATTGTCCACGGGTATTGTGTGTAGTTTTGCCCCGAGCGTTCATCGCAAGGATATAGGTACTCTCGCCACCCGACACTGCTTATAACCCACGTTCGTGATTCCGAGTAATGAGCGCCCGTCTTTCGAAGTCCAAAATGTAAAAACGAAAATGGACGAAATCGTCCGTGTCTCGACTATTTTTCCCTACTTCGAGCCCAACACTCGTCTTCAGATGTACGAAGTATTCGCATTGGGCGTTGTGTCGTTTATGACGTGCAGCACTACCATTTTTTTTCGACATTACAATTTATTAATCTAGTTGTGATCGAATCATCGGCTCAGCCATTCGGTCGGACATGACGTCGCGGCGGAAGTGATGCTTTTTCGTTTTTACGACGAAACCAATTCGAAGGATATTTTGTCGGGATTAAGAACGCGAGTCCGCTGTAATACGGTTCACTTAGAATAAACATCGAAGGCGGGAATGTGCGGGTACATTTTATCTCTCTGGTGCTCTATACTCGTAATAATTATCGTAATTAATCGTTAACGCTTTAAGGATAACACTTTCTCTAGTTTCGTACCGAGACCATCTCATACATCCGTGTATTATGTATTTATAGGTACCTACCGCAGTTATAACTACTGGAGGTTTGCCTTTCGGGCGTCGTCGTCGTCGACAAACAAATAAAATAAATAACAGCGGTACAACGAAAATAATAATAATAACAATAATAATAATAACAATAAATATATCTGGCTATCGGCGAACGAACACGGTCGTGGGGAAAATACTCGGCGGGAGGTGCGTGAGGGGAGACACGTGTGTCGATCGTGGCTGTGGTTCTCACGGGCAACGCGCGCGCCGACGAAATCGTAAATCTACACCGAACAACGTGGGTAAATGGGCAATACTGCTGCTTTTGTGCCCGGTGTTGCAGCCCACGAGGGGAGGCAAGTGTGTTTTTATTTACGACTATGAGACCGTTCCCGTGTACCAAACGAATACCTCGAGCGAGTCGACGACCGCGTATATTATTATAACGTAGTCGGCCGAGATCGCGGGGTCGCATATTGTAGCCGGCCTCTCGGAATTCGGGGCCTGGCGAGAGTGAATAATAATATAATTTCAACGCGTGTGCACAACGACACCGCTCGGGCCCCGCCTCCGATTAGCTCTCGTTCGATACAGCGAAAGTGAAAAAGAAAATTCATTTTTCATAACGCAAGACATCAGGTAGGTATAATACGCGTATACCTATACAGCTGATATCAATCGCAAACGCTTTAAGGACGAGAGGCTCGCGATACCGAGTATAAACCATACTGTAGGGTGATTCACCAAGCATGCTCACTCCATTTTTTCCTTTAATAATAATAATGAATTTATTCAAATTCTGATTTTTGGAACTTTTAAACCAGAGAATATACTTTCAAATTCTTGAATTTTGTTGTACTACTTAAGGAGTGTTCTGTGAAGGTCATACAAACTCCTGTTGTTCAAATGAGAACACCCCTATTAGACTTTAAATTGTACAGGGCTCTTTTACTATAAATTAATTAGTGGATATTTTTTTTTGAAAACGCTGATGTACCACATTCAAAATTGGAATGAGTAGTTTCTTAGTTATTAAAATGTTTGTACTAAAACTGGATTTACATAAATATAAAATAGAGCCATTTTAACAAATTATTAATATCGATAGATTAATATTAATGGCTACAATTTTCAAACCTCCATAGCCCCCATATCTTATAAACTCATAACTATATGGACCTTTTATCCTTAGAATTCAATGTAAAATAACCCAAAAACTACTAGTACGAATTTTGATTTTGATTTGTCAAAAAATTTAGAAAAATTATTTTCTGTATAATTTATAGTTTAAAATAGAGGGGTGTTCACATTTAAAAAAACAGAAGTTTGCACCACCTTCACGGGACACTCCTTAATCAGTACAAAAAATCTCGAGAATTTGAAAATATGGCCTAAAGTATACTTAAAAATTAAAAAATCAGATTTTCAATAACTACATTATTGAAGAAAAAAGGAGGTGAGCATGCTTGGTGAATCACAGTGTATACTATGTATAATAATATTCTAATAGCATACCCATAATTATTTTTCAATCGCAATATGCCCTCAGCAATTATTGTGTTTCAATCATACTCTGCAGAGTTACCTACGCGTTGCTCGAGCACAATAGCATTGATTAAATATTTGTATATTTAATTACATGATGATCATAAACACCGGCTTGTCGTATTTTATTGGAGCGACATCGAAACAACAATATGTATATAGAAACGAATTCTGTCCACGAAAAATCTGATGTATAAAATAATAATCTATCGTATGAATAAACTGTCAACGTAAACAAATAGTATAATACTATATGGTACGCTTATTGTGTAAGAGATAAAAAAGGTAATTGTTTTATCAATACCTGTGTATAGTTAATATTGGCACGGTCTGGTGGGGATGAATACGTTGCATAGGTGTATCAGATTTTCGCAGAATTGTTCGGCTGTATTATGTAAATTAATTACCCGACGTCGGCTGGACATTTTATTTGTCGTTTTAATATATTTTAGTCATTATTTAATATTATTATGATATACGGGCATAATATATCAATTCCATCAATCCGCGTCGTCATCAAATAAAAATAAGTCAAAGTCAAGTACATTTTTCCGAAACAATTACCTCTGCGCTGTAGTTGGCACTTCGGTCTTTGTCTCCGTGCACATGTCAATGTGGATCGAATACGAGTAGGTACTTCGAACTACGACTGTTATACGAGTGCGGGTAAAAGTCAAATAATATGGCAGTCCTAGTAAACTAATATACAGGGTGCCGGGGTGGATCACAGTGGTTTTGGCATTAGATTGACACGGGAAAATGGGAAAACACGGTGGCCCACCCTGTATGTATATATTATCATAAGTAGGAATAGTAGGGTGAAAAAACACGCGTCACGCGTGGATTGTGACCAAAACTCGTTCTCCGTCTGTCATTACCATGATATAGGTATATTGTGTGTATACTTATTCTCTGTAATTGTATGCATTAGGTAGGTACCTATAAAATGTATGACAGCAGGGTAGGTCGCGTACACATGCGAGTCGAAAATAACATATTTTAATAATAAACTCCTACTACTAAGGTTACTTACCCCGTGCAGGAGTGAAAAATAATACGTCATAGTTGAGTGATGTGGAACGATTAATGTTGTGACCAAATACCAGATTCTCGTGCGACTGTAACTTTTTAGGCATTGCGTGTTATACAAATCTAAATTGAAACAAGTTATAGATCCGAATCCAGTGAAATAGATTGATACAAATTACAAATTAAAATATTGCACGAAATTAAACGTTTCTGGGTTTCTGCATTAAAATACACATTTTTATTCAACTACCGTGACTAAATTGTAATGGTGGTATTTTTTGTTTATATCAATTAAGATATTAAATATTCTATAAATAGGTAATATTGCATGCTTTATTATTGTACAGTAGGTCCATGTCTTACACGGTAAACTGCAACCAGAGGCTGGTGAAGGTTCACAATATACTCGGAGACCTTCCGGCTTGGCGCTAATCGTCATTATCATAATATTAAAAAAACATGATTTCTTAATATACGCATAAGCTTACAGTCATACAGATGGGATTTTAACAAAAATATTATCAGATAAAATAAATTGGCGAAAAACGGAACTGCATGCAACTCATATTTTTTCAGATATAGGAACGGTTCCGGCCAAGCAGACGCTCAAGACGTGTTACGCACATTGAATGGATGGTACATATTAGAATGGAAAAAAATGACAAAAACCACTTCCGGGTAACTGTACTAGTTCATTCGATTTTCAAACAGGAAATACGTGTTTACACAGATCCTCATATACTTCTGCAGGGTTTGTACACCCGAGTCAACATGGTATATAAGCCAAGCGCAATTGATTCTAGTGGTATTATATTTGTTTCAACGATTTTAAACGACATTTACAAACTTTTATCTCAACAATGTATTTCAATACCCAGAACAAAATGTATCGTACTTCCCTTAATTATTTCTAAAAACAAAATTAATTACATAGTGTGAATGGATACATATCTCTAATCGTTTTACTTCAATAGTTATATTTCCGAGAGACATGATATAACATTATCTAAAACATTTAAAACTTTAATTTCAATAACTTATAGTTTCAAATTTGAATACTAGTAACTTGTAAGTAGGTAATGTAAATATGACTTAGTACAGTGGAACCATACCTATTTTTCTGAAGATGCTCACTGTTTCTTAGATGACTTTATTTATTTTTTGACATTTCTTATACAGAGTTCATTAACAACAAAAAAAAACGATTTTCTTTCTAAACGCTTGAGACTCAAATGTAGTTATTCTCACTAAAAATATCAATAGAATACATTAAATTTTCAATAATTTTAATAACCAATATGTTGTAATATTAGAAGATTCTTAGATTATTATTTGACAAATTTGTATATTAAAATGAAAATAAGGATTTTATTTAGTATATTTTAATTCAAAAAATATTAATCGAAAGGACTTTAAACTTCTCACAATTACGTAGGTACCTTGGTATCTATATACTCGTATTTATTATTTTCTTTATAATATAATGCAATTTTCAAAACACTTAGCCTAACTTTAACCTATACTTTTACATAACACCTATATGGTTATAAGTTAGTAACAATAATATATTACCCATATAATATTATAATAATTAATAAAACGAGATGGCTGATAAGGTAGCAAAAAATGCAATTTTGAACCCTTCAGCAACAGCAGGTTCAACTCTTAACGAAACAAGATGTAATACTCTTAATAATATTTCATTGTTCCAATATGTGGCAGGTAAACTGGAAGTCTGTTTGCACGAAATTCCAAGAAATCAAAAAAGACGTATCCATATGACCACATTTCACAGAACTTCCAAGAAAGTTCGAAGACATCCTAAGGAGTTTCCGGATCGAACCCACGCAAATTACTCACAGCCATCTAATGAGTAAAAATAACCCTTTAACATGCCTATCATGTGGCAGTGGTCTTGCAATTAAGCTCAAAATGACGGGATGTAGTTATTTTTCCGAAACAAGATCGATCTCAAAATTTCCGGAACACTTTGCAGAATCTCTTAGGCACAACAGATCTTCACTTGCAGACACCATTGAATTTACCAGAAAAGCAAAGCTCCAAAACAAAATATAAAACAATTTTACAAAATTCTATAAATATGTACAAACTTAATATCACTAACACTAATTTCTCCATGTATTCAAATTTAACACATCAATACAAAAATAATAACTCGATGATGAGGTGACTACAACAATTAACCAGTTACTATTAAAACGGCATAGCAACTTCCCGGGTTATTTTTTACTATTAATTTGGCAAACATCCCGTTCTTTAATTAGGGTTTTTCAGTTTGTTTCAGTTAGGTTTGTATCTCAAGTATTATTTAAATAATTTTCAATATATTTTTCCGTAACAAATTAAACCACTTTTGTTGGATTTCTCTCAGTTTTCAATTAAAATTAAAAAATACATATCATAAATACATTGGCCTTCAAAATAAAACACACATGCCTCTGAAATTACTGAAATATTTTTTTAACAGTTCATTCATATTTACTTATAAAATATAGATTTCAATTAAAAACTATGTAATACTGATATCAGTGCAGCAAATTTTAAAATAATACGTAAATTATTACAACGTAACCTATATTAATTTTTAGTAATTCATACGCTAGGTTTTTATCTTGGTGTATGTACCAGGTACATTGTACCCATAATACATCAATGGTACCTATAATAATTAACAACACAATTAAATTACATACCTAATTATCTTACGGATTCAGTATATTCCTAAATGCAAATAAGTCCCTATAATGCTTTGTGTTTAGAATACATTGTTTTTACTTTTAATTTTCAATCCATAACAAAAATAGTCGTTGTTCATTAACGAGGTATGATTTCAATATGACATTTAAGTATAGAAATAAAATATTGTGTACTTTAAAAAGACATTTAACTAAATATATGCATAATATATGTTATAATTATAAGAGCTGATATATTTTTAAATGGCCCTAACTTTTTATGGTTTTTTTTTTTTTGCAAACTTAAGTTTACCACTCGTATATAAGATTAATACTTAGCTATTTATGTTTAATTTAAAATGGATTTTACTAATTAAATCGAGGTCTGTCCATCAATAACCTTTAAAATTGCTCTGTTTTGGTATTTTACTAGTTTTTGCACATTTTTTAAGCCAGTGTCAAAAATGCGATATTCAACGCCTCTTGGATAATAGATTTTAAAAATATGATTTTTTGGAAAAAGTTAGTTTTGTACAATGTATTATAATATATAGGTACTTACTATACATAGTATATACGTTTTTAAACTTTCGTAGTTATTAATTAATTACATTTATCATATATATTTCTTATTAAGTTTATTATTCACTTAGACAACAAAGTTTCAATACTTTTAATGTTATTGAAAAGTTTTAATAATTACTTACTATTTTGAAAATATTTTAAACTTTGAATTTTCAATTAAAACAATCAGTTATTATTTTCTATATCGACCTTGGTTAATTTAATAATTAGTATATCACTATCTAATGATAATCTGAGGAAATTTATATGAAATTTATTGAAAAAAGTAGATAGTTATATAATATATGGTCAAATACTTTAAAAATTTTAAGTTGTACATTTATAATAAAATACTATATTCTCCGATGGAAAATTATAAATCAAATTATGATGTTATAACTAATAGCAATGAAAAAACTCGAAGGTAAGTAAAAAAAAAAATAAACTCAATTATTATAATTTTTGTATACATTATATACTTTTGTGCCTTTACTCAAGCCGAAATCAACCATCAGTATAATTCTTTATTTTTTATATTCTCAACAGCAATCCTAACACCTAAAATTCGTTTATTATTCAAAAATATGTACCATAACGTTACAATACAAATCTAATTTGGAAAAAATATACTCATAATCCATATATTATGTACTTACATAATATTTTATTCAATAGAATATTATTACAAATCTATGTACATATTTTCATGTCAGTTAATATAGTACAAAACGATAAATATTATTATTACCTATATATGATTACTACCATGTTATAAATTAAAAACTATCTAAGCTTTTATTCTTATAATAGTAAAATTATTTCTTGTTTGTGGAACATTTATATCAATATTTTTAAGCATTGTCAATACATAAATGTATTCTCTAATATTTTAATTCGACATAAAAGAGAAAGATTACTGTTCTCGTGTTTTAAATAAAATGGGTTTCAAGAGCTTATGAAGCATAGTGTTTTTATGTCTTTGAATTTTATTATTTTTACGACAGAAAAAAAAATACCAAGGAACATAGGTACAACCACTGGTTATAAACACTAATATTATTGTATTTAAAATCAATGACCAATCCCAGTGTTCACACGAAATACTTATATAAATAAGATAATAGATACAATTAATATATATATTTTTGAAATAAGATAGATCATATACGAATATTCATTAATACATGTAAGTATAATTTTGAAGGATAATTTTTTTTTTCATTATTGGTACAATTCCCTCGGTGACATGGGCCATTGGGTTTAAAAATAATTTAAATCGATAGCATAATAAAATTAATTATTCTTGTAATGATATTTTCAAATAGATGTACCCATAGAGTAATATAATAATCATACAATTTTTTCGATCCATTGTTGGTTTCAATCAAGTTAGATTACTAAAAACTAATTATCTATTTGGATAAAACAGCGTTCATTTTAATCTACGAATGTGACGATTAAAGCATAATAATCACAATATATTATGAGAATTACCATTATTTACAGTCAGTAACATCTAAAACCTTATTTCATAGTTGTATTACTCTCGGTTTATAGTGACGACTGATACATATAATTTTTATCGATTTATTATTTTGTACATAATGTATACCTCCTACATCGTTATTCCCATAGCGATAAACTGCAACAAAAATGTTTTTCAACCATACATTTAATGGATGTTCCTCGTATTTTCTTTTTTTTTTACAATAGCGAGAACATAGCAATTATAATACAGAATGCATTACAAGCGCCCGAAACGTTCCCTAGGTAAACTTTACGACGTTATTCAATTGGATATTTTGGGACATGACTAACATATAAATCGTTTTCAGAAAGCACTTCGATAACTCTAATTATAAACTTCATAATAAATTAACCATTGAATATTCCGCATTATAATTTTAGAACGATAAAGTTTTCAATTTCACATTGATTTAATGAATTAGATATATTTAAAAAAATATAAGACTTATTATTAAAAAAATGTTGACTATATTCACATACATTCATAAGGGAAGAAGAACCAACAGAGTACATACTTTTTACATTGAGGAATAATATTTATTGTTTTTGGTAAACGATTTGTATTGTAATAAAAATATTTCAAAAATGAATCTACCATAATATTTAGCACGGGAAATGGAGCATGGAACATTTGATCGTAAACAAGTTTAGATCGAGAAACTTCAGCCCAAGGAAAATTAAACACACGACTTTCTTGTGTAATAATAATAATAAGTGCAATGTATGGTGTTCAATAAATTATAAATTAAAAAGTGCATATTCTATAAATTATTGTGTAGATACATATATATTGACTTACCTACTATAAATCACATATTAAATTAAATTCAATATTTTTAACAAAATCTTTTAAAAATGTTTCAAAATTCTCGTAATAAATTTAGCATTTTAATTATTTATGTAAAATAAGAAGTTTCACAGTACTTGACGGCTGCAAGTCCGGTGCGGAGGAATTAAAACAAAACAACTATATAATGCGGTCTGTGGGAATAATGTTTGCACAGTACTTATGACAGTTCTCTAAAAATCACGTATTATTGAAACATGATGTAATTCTGGTTTAATTCCAATATTATTTTGAACAAACGCAAATATACATTATCTTTTGTTTTATTAGGGATAAGATCGAACATTTACGGCCACGACGTTTCATTGTATTGCATTCAATACACCGCCAAACTATTATTTTAATCAAATCTGTGCATTTATCGGCTTAAATTTAAAATGTATCACCTACTAAACCCAGATTATTCCCATAAATCGATAAGGGGGGAGGTGCAAAGTCTACATCCTCTCCGCTTACTGCTCTCTGATTATCTAGCACTGGTCCTTGTAACTACCTACTACATCCGTTATATAATCAAGTGCCAACTACACTTTAAGAATATCTGCAAACCGCTGAACTGGATAATCATCATCTTATACATAATTTATTTCATCAAAAAATCGACTCGTTTTCTAATTTTGCCACATTTTTAGTTAATAATTAATAAGTTGGATGTTTGGAAAATTACACTACAAATATTTTTGTTAGTGATAATATTCTAGAACTACACTCTAGTTATGCTCATAAACATAAAGTGGGAGGGAGCAACGCCACCTCCAATGCTTACTTTCAACCTTTGATTTTCTAAAACACTAACCCTCGTAACTGAGTCATATACATTTACATATATATATGATTATTAAATGTAAACCGTAAAACGAAACAAGCTTTCAGTTGCTTGGGGTGACTCGGAAATATTTATATTATAATAATATTTTTAAATAAATTATTTTTAGACTATAGTGAATAACTTTAGGCTGTAGGAGGTAGACATTGATGATCATTGGTATTTTAGACCGCCCTGATGATTACTGGTACCAACGTAAGCCAGTCTACACTTTTGAAAAATCTGCAGAAGAACCTCAGAACTGGATAAACGTGAACTTATATTATATTTAATTAGAAAACCAACTAACTTTGTAATTTTAAAACATTGTAAGTTCCTATCTATTACTTTGGTTTTTTGAAAAAAAAGTATTGTATAACATATATTTTTGTTAGTGGAATTTGAATATTTATTATATTATCGTGCATTGTAATATGATTTACTGTCACATCCGATATTTATAGTCGGTAGTTAAAAAGACATTTGGCAATGAATTGAAAAAATAAAACAAAATTTCGTTAACACATCTTATATTATATGAATCAAAAAAAAAAAACTTTTGTTGTATATTGTATTTTTTTTTAAATTTCAAAATGATTACATTTAACCATTTTGGCAGTTGCGCTTTTCTCGTAAAGAACGTACAAATATATCTGTGGTAGGTTTAATAACAATAATGTTTTTGTGTATCAATAACTTGCAGAAAAAATATACGTTCTGGTCGAAAATGACAGTACATGACAGTACCGAGTATTTTTTGAAAAAAAAGTTCTGAAAAATCAAAATAAACTTTTTTTATGTGATTCCATTAATGAATAAATATAAATAAAATACACTTCTATCGGTTGCGCGCTAACATCGCTTTAGAATAAACACCTCGAGCTTTTCGTGGTTTTATCACTATGGTAATAACCAATATATACTATATGTAACAGGTAAGTATGATAATATTATGTACAGGATGTACTGTACACAGGGTCGAACGGAGATACGTATCTGAAAATATTACACTGAACTAACACTCTTGTTCTATTCATTTTTAAAATTTATTTTGTATTTTATATTTCGTCTGTCAATAATAATAAAAAAAACTTACAAACATTGATTTTACCGAAAATAAGTTACTACATATAATGACTATTACCTAGTATATTTTATGTACTCGTACTTATCGAAGCAAATATTATGGCTATTGTACACTATTGTACACCTATATTGCGTGTTATACACTTAGTAAATAATAAATATATTTTAAACGTTTAGAAAATATGCGCTGTAAGAGATTTAAAGCTATATCAGGAAATTAAATTTTGTAACTGTAGACTTCCATGTCTATCATGGTGTACACAAATAAAGTTGGTATTATAGATTATAAATATTTTAATAGAATGTAAAAATTATCTCTGTGTCCAGGCGCACGAAAATCAAAACCGTCGGAATAAATCCACATTTTGTTCACCATAATAATTTTGTGTTCATCCATTTAGGTTATTGTGGCATTCTACTCGGTTTTACTAGGCGGTTGTACAGCGGAAAAATTCAAACGATTTAATGTAGTGTGAAAGGTATATAATAAACGTAGGAGTCGCTGCAGAGCCGTTCGAAAAATAACTTTTTTTCCCCAAATATAAAATTGACACGGTTCACCGAACTGTTAGTCGATATTCCATACCGCAACTATACATGTAGGTACTATTTGATATACACACACATTAAATTATAATAAAAATATATTATTATTTCGAATACAACCGCCAATACAAGACGATTATGTATTATTATTTGATTTTCTACGTTACATAATATTTCACAATTTGTGTTTTTAACATTTGGAAATTTATTCACGAAGAATGATTTTATATATTTTTCTCATGATAACTTACGCTCTTGAGTCTCTTGAGTACCCATCGATTTAGATACATATTTGATGTGATTAAGTGTGGAATTGTGAACGGTTTGATAATAATATCCGAACAGGCTGACTTTTCTTATAATTTATGATTTTTAAATGTATTGTGTATCGTATAATAATGATTGTGAGTATTATAAACTATGTCGAATAGTATAAAAGAGCAACAAATACTTTGGAACCCGCAATAGATATTTATCTAATAATTTGGCAAATTAAAAATGTAAATGCGAAAACAAAGATTGTCTTTATTATTTGGATTATCCAGATTTTTGGATATCTTCCAATTCAAGTAAATGGTTGTTCGATTAATTCCTACTAATGCACAGAATCAACATTTTTAATTAAATAATGCTAAAACTCACTTGGATTGATAAAAAAAAAATCTCAAGCACTGTTTTTCTTTTCAAATTGATAACGTATGAAACGTCGCATTGTTGATCGAACTGACCTGGTGATCATGAGTTAGAACGCTTGATTCGAATTCATAATAACAAATAACACACTAAAATCATACTCCAAATTATATTAGAACAGAGTCTGCTTTTAACCTATTCGTGTCTTTGGCCCTTCATAACAGCGACCTGTTAAACATGCGAATATCAACGTGGTTATACTATAAAAATACCAGAGATATATTATACATACATACAATTTAATTTATAAACAACATACCGATACTAAACAAACAGACAATAGTAATGAATACTTACTAAATATGTATTTAAATTATTATAAATTATTTATAACCTATGTTATATTTAATTATGCTAACAAACATTTTATTTATTACAATATAATTTAATAAGCCACGCTTCGCATATTGTTGTAAATTATCTGTACTCAATTAATATAATTATAATTATGTTAAGTATATGAATAAGTTTATGCACCGTCGATTATTTCATCGGTTAAAATGGTAAATTTTTTGGGCCGTTTCGTCTATAAACACATTGCGTAATAATAAAAACAATAAAATCGCCTTAAGCTGTTTTTAGGTGAAAGTGTAAATAAAAGTGATATATTTAAATATATTGTAGGAAAAGTCTTAAAGTAGGTAGACAAAGTGAATACTATCTCCCAAAGAGTATAAAAACTTTTCTGCTCAATACTGTTTACCGATTGCGCCTTCGCAATTTTATTATCAGCTGATAGGAAAGTTTTAAACGATCCAACCAAATAATCATTTTCAACCTTTTTATTTCCTTTTTTTTTTAAATACTTAACATTTAGCTTAAGTACTTCAGGCACAATTTTGCTAAAAGGTTCACCGTGACAAAATTTCACGTTAGCTTTTATTACATATCTTAACCAACTCTCGTTAATCGAATAATATAATAATACACTCTGAACATTCCCAACAAAATTATCACATTTGAACAAAATTATATGATTATAATCAGATTATTCAAACGAATAATATGTCATTCTGCCAGCTAAATTAATTTGTTTTTTAAATCATTATCGCAATTAATTTGCTTAATACTAGCTTGTTAAGATTTGCATTAAATTTAAAGTTTTAATAATTTTGTTAATGGATTTACAATTAAGACATTCTTTTGAATATAGCCCAACATTGAATATTTTCAATAAAACAATACCTAAAGATGTCTGCTCATTATAATGAGATTGGTGCACAACAGGGACATTAATACTTGAATATTTATAATTTTATTTTTTTGGCTAGGTGTATAATTATGTGGGATTTTATTAATGTCACTATTTGTTTGTTTGTTTGTTTTTTTTTTTGTTGTTAAAATAAATAATAGTAAAGAATGCAACCTAAATTAACTACGCATAGTGTTGTATTTGCACCCTAATTATTTTTTGTCGCACAAGGTGGTAATTTCAATGGAATTCCTCCTCTCACCATATAGCTTTAACATTTAAACAAAAGATAATCCATTTAAAATAGGATAATTATACTTACATGCATACTTATTAATTACCTACTATTATTATAATACTCGAGCTAATATTTAACACAACTTTCCTGACTATAATTAAAAATATATTTTGATCCCATATTTGCGCAACAGGGCAAAATAAAAAGTTACACGCGCGCACGGCTAAATCGAAATGTGTTCTGTAGGTTTTTTAACTCAAACATCGAAAATGTGAGCTTTGCCCACACAAAAAATATAAATTCGTTTAATATATTATTATTAAATACGGGTAGACACGCGTGTCGCTTGGTCGCCTTGTGATTTTATAAAGCAAAGTTCTTATAACAAAAACGCCTTCTCAACGCCAATTTACACGAGGTGGATATCATTTACCATTGAAGTTTCGAGGGAGTATAACTCAACAAACATCATATACACCGGGTTAATATGGCCGTACATCGTTCCTTTATCGAAGACACTACACCTCGGTTGCCGACCGGTATCTATTGAAGGATTTTATAGGATGCGTAAATATTGTTAATTGTTACCGGGTGGTTGACCACCTGGAAACAACATTAATCGACAACACGTTATGACTTCTAACACTCGGTCGTTCTAACGTCTAACAACAGCTGATTCGTGGTTCGGTTTCTCAGCTGGTTATTGATCGCTCCAATCATGTTTTGTGAAAAACACCAGCAACCATCTGCAGATCATAAAAGTGACTAACTTAGTCCTGTATTGTATAATTACAACGGAGTAATTATTAAAAAAAAAAATCTGTGAGCTATGTTGAAATTTGATACTTTGTTTACCACGCCGTGAAATTTCAACTCTTTCATACATTTCAGAAATATGTGGGCTTGATAAAAATATTGACCATATCTATAGTCTCTTCTGGTGTGATATTTTAAATATTGTTTTTTTCAACCGAGACGTCGACAACCGGTAAAAATAAATCAACAGAATCAAAAAACTATTTTTCTACAAAATGAATTATTTTAATAATACCCAGTTATATTATACGATATGTTTTTTAACATAATATTTTTTTTTTCACTAACATTTTCCCTGTGCCTTTTTTCACTATTGCTTTTTACTGTAGGTACCTGTGCTTTTTTTTGAATCCACGAAATTACAATGAACGGCGCTGGACTGAATTTTTAAACCACACCTCAATCATCATCGATGCTTATTCTACCCGTAGAGTCCCATGTCCCAAAAGTTTGACAGACGAATATAATACAACAATTCTGGTGTCCCACAACAAGATGCAATTTCAGTCCAATTACACCCTTCGTCAGATTATATTATACATTTACACTTCAGACCCAAGTTCTTGCCCCTTTCACACTGAATTGGAAATATCAATATAGGTAGATCGTTGTATGCCCAAATGCCTTATAACTTAAGTAGCTGATCACAACGAGGCAAATTGATTTATTACGGTTACAAATAGATTAAAAGTTAATGGCGGTATCAACATACACCACGAAACTATAAAATATTTTGATATTCCCCTGGTGACAATATACTTTAATTAACAGTATTTAATGTCCTAAACCAGACAGACATGGTGTGTTGTGGGTATGGACTTTGGAGTAAGTCGTTATTAATGGCGAGGTTACTCAGACAATACTTTATTATTACTCAATGTGAATTATAAAAATAATAATCTAAGTTTCCGTGTAACAATTACGCTCTATTATCAAATCATAATTGCGAGAAACTCGTACAGTCGTACATAGTCCAAGACACCCTCTGTCCCACTCATCAGTGAATTGAGTAATTTGTAATATAATTCACTGATGATATTCGGGACACGAGCTGACACCATTTTCAAAACATAATATTCTGTAAGATTATAGTGTCATACGACGTCGCTCGCTATGTGTCAAAAGAAATTTGTAGAATATAATATCATATTTATGTAAACAAATTTGGACGGTAATGATCTCACATGATGCCTAAAATATATACGACTTGTGCAACTCGTGTATGCCCTTGCGGTACATGTTATGCAATAATGACCGTAATAAAATACTTTAAAGTATGCGACTGTTTGAAGTAATAACATTAATACAAGTGTTTGTATTTTAAAACAATTTTTTTTTCATCTGTTTTAATTATTGACTAACAATTTGTTAATTTTTAAAGTTTTCTAATGCTTATCATATTAGTATTTCCTCTGAAAAAAATGTAGATTTTAAAGTATGGAAATTTAATGATTCAAATACATTCACCGATAAAATGACTTAAAAATGCAAAGTTAATGCGTTGTATCCACTATAGCTATATACAACAGTAATTTAAATAATAAACCAATACCTAGGTGTTTTAATAGTCAGGGTATCTGAAAAGACTGTAACAAATACCTACAATATTATTTAATGAGGCCAGTAATAAAAAGAGAATATAATGTTATGTAAACCAAATTGGAAAATATTTTTTTTTTAAATAACTTTTAGTCGATAACTTTGTTTCATTAATCTTAAAATAAACTGAGATGAATATAATAATCTATATCTGTGGTAAATCAAACCCTATTATGAAATTTTTCAACACAAAACACAATAGGGCAGACATTATTAGGTTAGTAGCGTAACAAGAAAGAATTAGTCTAACCAGATATGATAGCTTAAACATTAAAAAAAAATTTAAGCATGAAAAACTCGAGTAAGACGCAGTTATTAGATTTGATTACTACATTATGGAGAAAAATCTTGAAAACTCTCCTATATTCCATAATATAATATGTTTCAAAAGAGGACGTAATACCCGCACGTGTAATTTGCTGTCTTATAATCGCACAAGTGCATAACATACGAACATTTACGTTCAACAGATCCAAATTTGTGTTGTCAGCTTAAATATTAAAGTGAATTGACCTATATTATGAAACTTAAAAGTAAAACCAAAATCTGTGTTTCACGTAGGTATTTTAAGATATCTTCATTTTTAAGCGAATTATAAGTATGTGAAATATTAATATTTAAATATTACATTCATAACTAGCTATGAAATTAAAATATTCAAAAATAAAACTAACGAGAGAATAATACCCTTAAATAAATGGTGTTATTACTTTTAATTATTATAAAAACACGAAATTGCCGAAGGCTGAATGAAAAATTAATATTTTGGTCCATTTGAGTGGATTCGGGGGCGATAATATTTGATTGTTTAAATAAAATATTTAAATGATGTTAGAATTTCAATTATAACATAATATTTCATCAGAAATAAATAATATTATTTTTTAGATGTCAGACTTATACGTTTATGATAATTATGCTATAATTTTTTAAATAAATCTGTTCAACATCCAAATAATTTATCAAGAAAATATTAGTACGACGTGAACTTTCATTAGAAATATATTCTAACCACAGAGAATTAGATGGGTGAGTATCAGAATCATTTCTTCACGTTCAATGACTTATCACATAACTCTAATTTAAAGCAATATATTAATGTAACATTGACATACTTAACAAAGGGATACAATTGGAATCTACTATGAAGGAGAAGTTAGTTCTCCGCATGGTTTTTTATCTACTCCATATTATAATTTTTTTTTTTTTTGAGAAAACATAACATTAAAAAAAACAAGACTGATGGTACACCTACGTATATTAATCGCGAAAATAAAAATATTTAATTTAATTAAAACTGAGATCAAATAATAATACAATAATAAAACTAATAATAATACAATTTACTATGTTACAATAATAATATAAATTACTCTGCAAAAGTTGGTAATTTGTTTAAAGTATCAAAAGTGCAGTAATCTACTAAAACTGCTTCACTCGTTATTATACTCACGTAAGTACACGCGCTTCACACTGTCGTTGCCAATTAGTATACTGCAAGTCTGTCAATAATTCGCCTGACTCAAATATTTATTTCTAAGACACCTCGTGCCACATAAACCACCCGTTTAGTTACTATTATATTTTCTCGTCGATCATTAATTATTATCGTCGTTAAACCGTCTTCGGAACGCGCGATCAATATACCGTGATGGACTTATTATTTTTATTGCCAGCGACGGAAATCGATTATAACTCATGAGCCACGTGTCCCGCGTCCAGAATCAAATAATATAGTCGCGGTAAAAATCGGCGACAGTCTGCCGACGTACAATAGCCGTCGTACCGACGTCGGTGGTTGTGGCGGAGGTGGCTACTGGCCGTCAGTGGCGAGAAGGTGTAAAATATATAATTCTATACAGTTAGGCGGCGTAGGTATTATATTATTATACAGTGGCGCTTTGTCAAAAACTGATGCGCCACAACAAATCATGGTCCAGGCGGATGCTCGTCAATGTTAAACTCGAGGCCGATAAGCCGAACAAACACATTAAGGTCGCACTATTCCCAAAGGGATGTTCGGTAAAGTACGATATATATTATTTGGGGCAACCACCCTTTTAAAAATAAAATTGATTGATACGCCTGTACGAGAACGGTTGTGCACGATAAATAATACTGTTACATTAACTCCGGTCTTCTTCTACTGTTTTTCCTCCGTTCGCCGATCCGGCCGACCCTCCCCTCAACAACCCTCTTACGACCACCGCCCCTCCCCACTCCCACCGCTGTACACGGCCGCTGTAGTATTGCCGAATGTGACAAGGCTGATGGGATTCGTGACGTCGACATTTTGATAACAACACATAAGAAACAGCCAGTCATTTGTACGCGGGGAAAGGTCAAACGTATTATAAGGAGCAAAAACGTACTTTCTCAACGGCGCTATTGCTATATTATCGTGTTTTCACCATTATTATTATTATTATTATTATTATTATTATACACGTGGTAATGGCGGTGATACTGACCAACGTAATATTATTTTTAAAAACGCAAGCAAACCATGGCTTTAAACTTTACCATATACTATTATTATTAACCATAACCCCTCTAATAACATTTAAAGAGCATATTATCCCGGACGTGGTTAATAGTAGATACATATGGCCATAACGCAAATCGTCTATGGATTATGTCTTACGTAATAGACATGTAATGTATCTAAAAATAATATACCGACTATTTCAAGGTACACTATGACCGCACGAGTGTTCAATTTATAAGCATACAAAAATGTGTGTTTTAAATTTTAAATTGTTTTAATCGCATTACGGTTGATAATATTATAATGTATTGTACTATAATCATATACTACCAGTGGCGTATCCATGATATTTAGCGGGTTGTAACACCCCTCTCACCGGCCACCCGAAAATTGTTAAATAATATCAACGTTTGAATTCATAAATCATTTTCAGATAAAATTTGTCAAAAATTAATTTTAAACCCCCCCCCCCCCCCAAAAAAAAAAAAAAATCTGTTTACTCCACTGCAGTATTTTACCTACTTTTACAACATGCACACAGTATGCAGTGTTATATTCTATCTCTAACAACCATTGACGATAATAGTATAGTGATAACCGGGTAACTTAAAATATTAAGAATAATAATGAAAATCATTTAATACAAACACGTGTCTGGCAACAAAATATTAATTCCTTTGAATTCTATGTAAAAAGTTTACGTGAGAATTGCTTATTATTTTACAGATGTAACCTTCCGTTGGCTACCGATTAGTTTTAACGGAGAGTATATATTACTAGCCGGACCTGGCACCTGAACCTCTAAACTCACACCGCCGTCTCCTACCACCCTTTAATCGTCCCTCCGCGAGAACAAATAATAATCCACGGTCGTAGTTGGTTGATTCGTCTCTGTAGTATATTGTTTATCAATACCGTTCTGAAATTTTCAGTTATTTGCTAGTGGAGTTTCCGTAATATTGTTAGTGGTCCCTTGTATAATGCAGTCAGGAAAATACTTCATTCTGAATCGTGAGTGTCGTGGGATCTATCCGGTGTTTATTGACGGCCGTCATCTGTCCATGATTTGAGATTCGCTGTAGGTCGTGTTTTCTCTATTCTCTCCGATATGGCAGTTACGAGAACGTTATAAATTTTGTAGTGCTAAACAGTTCACTTTCTTTGGTTATCCGACGCCTGTCCACCGGTGCACGAGACATGATATTTCTTATCTCCAACAGCGAACGTTTTAAGGAAAAAAAAATCTAGATTTAAAAACCACTATGTAACGAGATACTGTTATAATATTTATTGCAACTTTGAAATTGTTTGTCAGTTCGGGTCAGACATAAAAAAAACTTTGCGATTGAATGCAGCAAAATCGATAGAAGATCGCTTTTCGGTGTGGTCTTGGGAACTGTACGCTTGTTTTTTTTTTATAACTCATGTTTTTTCTGCCAGTAAAATTTGTGGGCAATTTTTGTTGCAAAAAATATAAGTTAATGAAAATCGTTCTATTGTTAAAACTAAGACTACCAATTTATGATTTTCAATTTCAACAAACGCTATTATGCCATCGACAATCCAATATAAAATATTATATTCGTCTGTAAATTATACAACTGGAATAATCAGTATTTGTGCCTTGGTTTTTATGAAACGATATAATGCCGAGGATAATGTTTACAAATAATATTTATGTTAGTTTCAAGAGATGGTAAAGCAAAAGATTAAAACAAGTGAAATAAAAATTAACAGGAACAGAAAGTATTTATATAAACAAGCCAGTACATAAAACGTAAACATAGGAAGAAGCCCGTGGCGTTATTTTTGGCGTTACAGATGTTTACTGTAGTTTATAAATGTTATGATTTCATTGTAGTTAGGTACCACTAAACTTAATGGGGATATCAACAGAAGTATAATTTTATACAACAAATATTGGCATATCAGATTCCAAGTGAATACATATTATCTGTAAACAAACGTACTAATAAGTACAAAAAATAAAATACAAATATACTTAATTCTATCAATGAGTGTTATTTAGTTTTAAAAATGATCATTTATTAATTCACGACGAATATACAAAATACAAAAAGTAATATTTTACTGTTTAAAATCTAATTTTTTTAAATTTAAAAACATTGCCAATCGGTAAGGTACCTACTTTTAGAAAACCTCCGACGGTATTGATTGCTATCGAAATAAAATAGTATAAAGAAGTACGGGCAAAACAGAAATCCAATCTATTCAATACACTGATTATTTACGGTCTGTAAGTATAGGTAAGTGCACACTTGAATTGAAATAAATAAATATTATTGAGATAACAACATAGCTGTTAAGCTAAACATGTTTATGTTTTTATTTTGATATTTTTAATTCCTTATGATCATGCTAAGAAGCATATAAATATATTAAAATGATATTAAATGTACCTCCTGTGGCGTGTAAAAATATTTAACCATATTATTTTTATTTCTGTACGCCAAATAATAAGGATACGTTTTCCAAATTAATGTCAGTGGCATTCATAAAAGGAAACAAAGTTAATTGTTTCCTTTGTATGCTACAACAAAAGCAGAGCTTTTGGACTGTGAGCTTTTTCGTCATAATAATAAGGTAGATCAAATAAAGACCTTACCTATAAAGGAGAAAATTGATTTGGCTATTCAGCAGGATAAAATTATATATTTATTCTATAGTCTGTATCCCCTTGAATAAAACAAATTTACAAACACACAATTCCATATCCCCGTGAAAGGCAAAATATATTCAATCGAATTCTGGACATTTTTTTAAAATAACTAGTGCTTAGGTTATGGCATTTATCTCTAAATGGTATAAATGGTAAAGTTTTTCAGTAGTATAAAATATACACATTTGTATCGTCGTTCATAACCCTTCTATAACTATTGTTCTAATTTCTTTTTGATTTTTGTAAAAATATATCTGTGTATTAAGGTTTTATTTATAAATGAAGACAGTACTCTTTAGCTAGTTTAAAATGAAGATAAAAAATAATCTCAAAAGTTAACTTAAAAAGTCTGAACTAGCCAACTAAATGTATATTTAAAAAAAAAAATAAATAAATAATTAATTTCTATTAAGTATTCAAATAATGAAGTCAGTCTTGAAGTATAGGCAGAAAGATGCAGATATAATGGAGTACAAATTTAAAGGCTCGCTCGTATGTAAATAAGAGGAGACAAAGTACAGTGAGCTGACATCCAGTCGTGCGTCGTGTATGTATCACGTACTCATATTTGTTCAGAAATTTACATTCGTCATAATATATTGTAATATTATGTTAATCGTTTATAAAAATATATTTTTTTTTAAACGAGTCTATAACGTTTTAATATTTTTACACTTGTGACGTGCGTGGAAATATTATTATGTGTCTACCAATTAGTGTCCGAAAATAGTATAGTCATGGATTATTTTAGCATTTCTGTTAAAATAAACAATAAGACTACGTTTCCATTTTCATCCTGCATCATTTATTGACGATAAAGTTTTTTCACTTTTATTTTAATGAACAAAAAGGTGTGACAAACAAAAACGAGCTTACAACAAATTATGTAACTTAACGCTCTCATAACATTAAAAGTAGGTACGTACCTAATTAATTAAATTTGTTTCCGAGTAAAATACATTTTATGACTCATTAAAAATTGACTATCTATTGTACAATAGTAATCTTTTTTTTATATGAACGGGGGACAAATAATCACTTTTTAGATTCTTAGTGGAGTGATGAGTTTCAAAATGTATTGGTTTTACAAAAAAAGTGTTTTTTTCTTGTGTGTCTAAAGAGTGACTCTTCCAAAGGTTAGTCCAAACTTTTTATAGAAGAAAAAGGCTTCTATCTTCAAATTACATAAAAATTACTAAAAAAGGGAGTATTTTAATTATTTACTTAAAACCAATTCTTTGAAAATGAATTGTATAAATTTTTTGTAAAACCAGCGATACTTAGAATTTTTTATAAATATTATGCAAATAAGTTGTAGCATTTGAAGGTAGGTAATACAGATAATAATGAAAAATACTACTTATTTACATTGGATTAAAATATATTGGGAACATATTTTATGAACTTTATCAAACATAATATGAATAATCTAAATTCTTTCAAATTTGTGTTAAATTCTATAGATAATAATATTATTGTTTATTATTCCAGTATAGAAATTACATAAGTAGTATCAATGATAATATATCGGAGACTTGGTCAACCATTTTTCAACTTTTTTTGTTTAAGATTTCTTATTCTAATCAGTAATCTCTAGATACCTAAGATACATCTAAACACGAGAAAAATAGAAAATTTTGGTAAAATAATGAGATTATATTATTATATCACGGTTGGCTATTGTACACACCTGAGGTATAAAATGTGGAACAAGAGTAGATGTAGCAGTAACTTTTCCCATAATTTCTCATTCGAACCAGAAAAGCCGTTACTTTTAGTAGGCAGCATTTTTTGAACCTCTAAACTCAGTTGAATTTAAACTAGAGAATACTGTACATATGACAGATATATATATTATGACTCGTATATCAGTTTTATTTTTAAAACTGTAACCACTTTACATATTTATAAGCATAAATATTTGGGATGAAATTTTAATTTATTATCAGCTGAATGCGTACAAAATGCAAAATCACACAATTGACAAAATTATCTCCGAAATATATAAACATTAACTTATACCCTTCAGGAACCAATAAGATTTATTTAAAGTTAACTAAATGATGGCAATTTATAACTTTTAACAACTTATTGTGCTTTAAATTATGACTTTTGTTTAATAAAACTTTTAAACATTTTTCAACGAAACGTTTGTCTTTGGAAAACTATTTCAGACATTATTATGATTGTGTATTATTATTATTATTATTATTATTGTTGTTGTTATTATTTTTAATACAATTTTGTTCATCATACTAAGTCACTTTTTATCTTTAACAATACTATTATAATATTTATTTATATGTTTTTTCCTGGAAGTTCACACACATTGACTTACTCTGCTAAAACTAAGTTGAAGTGTCACTCTATAATAGTTTTTAACGAGAAACATTTTAAACTGCTAGCACAAAAGAAAAGCTTTTGATTTAATAAAGTTGATTCATTTTTCCCCTTTAATTTTTATCGTTTAAAATAGTACCCAAATCAATTTATAGCTATATAATTTGTTACATATTTGATGTGATGCGATTACATGAAATTTTATTTTGAAGATATCAGATTTGATAAAATAAACTAAAAACAGTTTCATATTTCTTTTGAATCGGTGTAAGAGGTTGAGTTGAAATTACATTAATTTATGATAGAAATATTATAATATTATTATAGGAATAATCAAAAGTTAAAAATATTCGTTAATTTTGAAGCGCAGCTACGCTATTAGGTATTGTCTTACAATGTTAAAATTACTAATTTGTGTCAGACTTTTCTATTTCGTGAATGTTGTGAATTTAGTTGTATAATGTTCGTAATACAGAATGTGAAATAAAGAACAAAAAGAGAATCAAAATTCCAGGTCAAATAATAAAAGGCGACAAAATCTTTGTCGAGGTTACGAGACAGCTAACATCCGGCAAAGAATGTTTTGTTACCTTACTAAAGCAGAATAACTCCAGTACCAAAAAAAAAAAAAATAGTACAAAATAACAATGGGGTTTAAAGGGTTGTTGAGAAAAAGAGTCTACGATATTCTAGTGATATTAAAAAAGTCTAACCTACATTATTAGTTTTTAGTCGACAACTGAATTTCAATCATTCGCCGAAAAGTGGATCCTTTGTCGTCTCTAAATTTATTTTCCCTAAATAATGTAATAAACGAAAAGAAATTGTTGTCATCAAATAATACGCCAAAACCATTGTGAGTGAACCTGTACCAAGTAGAACCCGCTCTAAGTAGGACCCGCGCAGATTATTGATTGCACCTATACCACCAATAATGTTTGTAGGACCTTCATTGAAGTGATAAATAGTGTCCACTTTACATCATGATTCAGTCACGAAAATAAATTACAAACGCAAGAGGGATTTAAATGGAAACCTTTTTGGAAAATATTATAATTGTTGAATATCTCAAATGGTTTGTTCTAATAAGTAACATTTCTATGATGGTCAATTGAAAATGCGATTTTCAACTATCAATCATAATGAACTGTAAATAATTAAAAATAAATTTATAAATATATTAAAAACATCGCTCTTACAATATTTAAATATTTTAAACATTTTATCTAATTGTTTTGACAATATTTATTTTTTTGACAGAACTTAAGTTTGCAAAATTAGTAGACTTAATGATATTTCCCAACTCCTGCACTTAAGATAAATTCGTTATTTGCTCTTCATCGGGAAAATAGTAGCTAAAACCTAAAGAAAAAAATCACTAGAAACATAAAAAAACTACTTAAACTATTTTCTTCGAAAAATTTCATATTTTGAAAGCACATAATATGTGTAATTACATAATATTTAATATTATTACATGTTAAATTTAATGCGTTACATTTATCATGTAAATTGTAGGTAATAAAAAAAACTATAAGACCATATTTTACCTAAATAAAAGTAAGATATTTACAACAAAATTTAAGTAAATCTTGAGTCAACGTTTGAAGCTTTAAAATTATTATTTCTTAAGATAGAAAAGTTGAATCTAAAATATATTTTATTCAACAAGAGTTTGTCATAAATGGTACGGTGTATAAGGTATTACGTTGTACCTATGTTTAAAACAAAAATGATAATATTATTATAATAAAACCCTGGTACACAAAATAAAAATTTGGTCCAAGGTAAATCTAAGTTTAACTAAAAATATAATATGTTAGAGAGAAGCTGTGTTAACAAACCAAATTATTCAAGCAGCTAGGTCATTACTCCAACAACTTTTTTCAAACTTTTTGATCCTTGCTTTAAATAGTGTTTAGTTAGGATTATATGGCAAAGTTAATTTGCATACACGTTAAACCTACGATTATAGTATTATATCTTAAAAATCGTCACAATTTCAGTGATCCATCAAACGTATGGTTTAGTAAATGTCTTGGCATCAGAAACTGAATGATTTCCGAATTAATAATAATAGCTGTTCTCAATGTAAAAAGATAAGTGTATTAAATTAAAAACATTCATGTTTTTGTGAAATACTTTAGGTTATCAAAAGTACAACAAACATTGGTATGTAAAGCTAAGTATTATTTTAATTACGATCCGCATGTATATAATCTGTAAGTATAGCCAGTATAATACCTATACTATTATTATAACATTTTCATAGGATTGCATAAAAAGTGATTTTTTTCTTTTTTAAATTACAATGAGTTCATTATAATTTCTATGTATTTTTCTTAACGGTAGGGGCCTTTCTAATCTCGCCTTTCTAATTTAAAATTATTCTGTGGGTACAGTATACCTACGGTTACATCTTGTTTTAATTTTTAATAATTAATTTTGAATAATATGATAAAATGAATAGCATAATTAAAAAAACGTATAGTCATTAGCCAGTTATAATGTTATTGTTTCAATATTTAATCACTGAAAATTGTTTCAATACGTTTAGTAGACAGACAGACAGACAGTAAAATATAATATATATATATATATATATCTTAGGTAAGTATTTTAATGCTCAATTTAAAATTAGGTTAGAGATGATACAGAATACAGATAATGACATAGAAGTTTATGTAATCATTTTCGATTATGTTAAGTCCTTTGTTTGAGTACCGGCATCAGGATATTTCTATATAAATGCAAATACCTCGAAAAGTCGGTTGACTCCTCTTATTAATTAGTGTATTTCATCAAGTACAAAGTTTAGGGTGAAAGTTGATAATTGTTTTAAACATAGTCACTATATTATATGCATACTGAAAAATGTTTTCCCTTTTTGATACTTCAAATGTGATGAAAAATTAAATTTATTAAAAAAATAAAATATGATTTTCATAAGGTTTTTACAAAGTAGAATATTATAAATTTTAAAAAACTAAATCATTACATTGACCTATGGACAATAAATGAATGAAATATTTTTCTCTAATCAGTGCTTGTAAATTATTTTAATCGATGCTTCAAATATGAAATCAAAAAAAAAGTCTATAAAAAGGTCAATCATTATTGTTTTTATAAGTATACAACCAGAATGCAATTAATCCGTAGAATTAGTATAAATATGCACTTACATTGCAAAATCATAACTTGTAAGTACTCGAGTATATTCCATAACAGCTATATTTACCTGAAAAAATAAATACATAACATTATTAAATTAATAAAACAAAAATGCAATTATAATAGATGGAATACAGTTTATAGATACTTGGTTAGATTAATACAATTCTTTTATTTCTCTCACTTTGGCGTAATACACTTCAGAAACTTTAATATTATTATTATTAATTTTAAACCATAGATAAATGGACTAATGGAGTTTTTTTTTAAATATCGGTTAATTAATTTAATATTATTTCTTAAGTCGAATTAACGGCATCAATACAGAAGCAAAAAATAGTAGAATACCGATAAATTATTCCAAAAATCGATTTTAAAAATGCTTACTCTACTAGAACATTAAATTATTTTTCAAATTTTAGTGTTCATAAAAAATACTACTGAGAAAATACTTTAGAGACTTTTTAAATATAGGTAAAATAATATGTTAGGTAAATAATTTTTATTACATATTATTTAATTTTTTATGCAGCAGAACTTTTTCACCGCATTCCAAGTAAATAATATATTTTATAGATAGTAAACTATTAATATTTTTTGTTATAAAATATAAAGATGAGCTCATTTTTTAAAAAATAATTCAAAAGTGACATATCAATGAAAAATATAACGTCCTAACCTCCTGAGCATAATAATATCATTAGCTAATATTGTTTTCAGCAATCAATTCAATACACCAAAAGAAAGACCAAACTGTCGACAAAATTAGATGTTTGTTGCAAAAAAATATATATATAAACACAAGTACTCTGCAGTCTGCAACTGTGCTTTTTCTTGATGTCTCCCAGTCTTCGATAAAGTTTGGCACACGTCAAGACCTGTGTGATTTTCTTAGCAAATTGAAAATTTCAGTTCCGTCTTCTTTCCATCTGAACTTTCTTTCCTACCTCACCAATTGCTAATTTGACATCCGCTATCGTATATCTCTCTCTCTCTCTCTCTCTTTTGTGTCTGAAATACAACCACGAGTACCTAACTAAAGGAGCCGTACAGCGAGCAGCAGTGTGGCACATATCTTCAAAAGATAATTTCGATTTGTCCCTATGACTAAGTAACATGATACTCGGGATTCAGGTAATAAAATCTACATCATGGATCATTAACGGTCTTCATTTACGAGTAGATATAACCTATGACGATCGAAGGAAATTCAATGCATTTCACCATAACCAGCACAAAATTAGGTCTCTGTTTACACAGCGTTTATACTCCTAATTCGCAGAGCACACAAAACGCCTTTGAATAGGTTTAATGAAATGTATAATGTTAGGATATGAAGACGAAATAAATAAATACCTAAGTTTTACAAGAATATTGAACACGGCATTTTGTTTAAACAATACGCGTAGGTAACCTTTAAATATTTTGAAATGCCAATTCAAAACCATCTCTTTGTGCAAATCTAACATTATATGAGCTCCTAATTAAACCTTACACGAGTATATTATAATTTTATTATATATCCTAATGCTTTAAAGCCACTACTACTACCTATACACACTACATGTTTATCAAAATATTCCCTCAAAAAACCTTGCTTTGTTTAATTGCCCAGGAAACTTAAGCGAAAGCTAAAATGAAAATGGTACTGCTATTTATTAAATTCATGACACCCCACCTAAAGAAGCGTAATTTTTAATTAACATAATTATCAAACGAATCTTTTGAAGCGTCAGCGGCTTCTTTTACAAAAATACAAGTTGTATTAATTTATTATTAACAAATGTTCTGATTATTATGAATATTAGACTTTCGTATTTCTAAAGTTACAACATTCCACGTTAAATTGCTCACCACTTCTGAGAAATAAAAAAATGCTATCACATAAACTTATGCCTAGGGCCCTACGTATATAATATGGATAAGAGTAAACTATAAACGAGCAAAATTGAAACTATATACGTATAATAGTATTCTACTGTTCTTATTTCGATGTTTGAGTGAATTGCATTGTATTTTATTTTATTTTTTTACAACCCATAAACGAGTTGTTAATATTTCAAACAATATTAAAAAATAGCAGTAATAAAATACGTAGGTGTAGTACCTAATATATAAATACTCAAAATAAATATCACTATGCGATTTACCTAATAGGTCTCTATATACGATAATTTACCAAATAATGAGTCCTGAGAATTCTGGGCAGCTAATACAGCTGTTATTGGTAACCTCAGGATCATTGATCAACCAATATTATACCAGATACTTCAGGTTAGGGTACACCACCGTACGGTCAGTAAAGGTAATTTGGTTAATGTGGTAAAACACCTTTAAAAGCTATGTATTAGTGATGGATAATTCGCAGTAAGTATAACAGTAAAGATGATTTATATACGGTTACTACCTATATAGGTATAATAAAGTATAGAAATAACAAACGGAAATTCATCATTGATTGATATTTTTTACTAGGACCATTTTGTATCATAGTAATTATCTTGAACTTAAGGCTTTGTATCATGAACGATTAATTAATATTACAAATGAGACGTGCTACTTTTTAGTTAGTACACGGGTAGGTATTTATCATCATTGATGTATAATATATAATCATAGATTTAATTAACCATCTGAGAAATTAGCAGATCAAGACAAACAAAATAGATAATTTTATAATTTACCCTGTCGTTTTTTTTTTTACTGTTACAACAACTATAACACTTTATAACAGTTTGCTGACTTTAAAAGCACCTTGAATACAATTTAAGAAATATAGAACACCTGAGGTGCCCAACTGCGCAAAGTTATTTATTTTCAGAAGTGAAATGTCGACTACTTATGTCCTATACAATATTTATGGCCATAATAGTTATATAGGCTTATGCAATATGTGATAAATTAGTATTAACCTTCTATATTCATAACATTTTTGAAGAACTATATCATATTGGTTCATTTTCATGAATTCAAATCAGAAAAATAATTGTTTTCTTTAATTAATTATTTTATATGGTGTTATAACGTTAAATAATTGCTCATTATTTTTGCAAATATATTTTAAAGTACTCAAAAATAAATTATTAATTTCAATGGACAAAAATTAATAAAATGTTATGAATTATCGAAGGTACAATTTTTATTCAAAATTTAACCTGTTTGCTTTGGTTGATATGTATTTTTATTGCATGATATAATACCGTCGTAAAATATTTTGTTTGAACAAAAATATTATAATTTAGTTACATTCACAAATAACTTTTTTAGTCAAAATTAAAATCGATATTTCCCGCCACCGTTGTCTACTGTTGATACAATAATAGACATTTTTATTAACTCCACTGAGTCTATAATAAACTACCTATATACTCTAAAAGACGATTTGGAAAAATAATTGTGTCTTGCCGAAAGTTGCAGGATTTAAAGTACAAGTGAAACTTGAGTTTACATAACTAAACTATGTTTGTACAATTTTTATCTGAAAATAATTTATAAATAAAAATGTTGTTATTATTTAACGATTTTAGGGCGTTGGTGGTAGGGGGAGGGGGTGAGGTTACAACGCCACTGAGTTACATATTATGTTGTTCAAAACAGTGTAATATACACTGTACGTGCAAGTTACGGTTGTTGTGCTATTACCGGGATATTTTTCTTTTATTTTTGGATATTAATACATTACTATTGTTTTTGAAGTATTTTATACATCCCTGCATCCGAGACGCGGACCATTAGCTTTCGTGCATCATTGTTTTGACAAGGTAAGTAATTTTTCAAAATCGGCAAAGGCTGACAGAATAAGATCGGCTATAAGTAGTACGTGGTTTTTTTTCAGCTCATTCTGTGTTCAGCTCATTAATTTCTAAAAGCTATACAGCCAACATATCGAAGAGGCACCCGAAACACCAGTTTTCACGCGTCTGCCAACCGCAGTTTACTTAAAATGAAAACTGATAAATCTTTGTAAAATTTAGTAAAATAAAAATAAAGGTAAATCGAATCGAAATCCTATCAACGTCGTCCCATTATCTTCACTCTTCACCGCAATACAATATGTAAAATATAATGGAATAATACTGTTGATCATAAACCACGATTTAACCTTTAAGATAGTTTTTGGAACAGCAGATAAAACAAAGTTTTATTAATAAATATTCTAAGATCTAAAATATAATAATTATTATCAAACTACTACACAGCTTTAAATTTAAACTTTAAATATAACGTGTTGCAAGTAAAGTGTTTACATATTATCATCAAACATCTTAAAATGAAATAACATAAAATGGATAATAATAATAATAACTATATTATGATATTATTATAATACACCTATGAATAAAAGTTTTCCTACTAGATAAGAATTAAACAATTATCATAACGTGTAGTTACCTTGTGAATATTATGTATTTTATTCATTTCAGTTATTTTATGATTTTAACAATAAATAATTTAAAAAACACCGATAACTCTTGGATATATATAAAAATCAAATTTATTGTGCTCACGCATCATATCCCGATCATCTATAAAATATTCTTCTTTTTTTTGCTGTCAACGAAACTTGAACAAGAGAATTTTTTGATTTTGAGAACTAAGTGTATTTACAGAGCACTCTAAGACTACATTTTCTCATACAAACATGAATAATGCAATCAGTATGAGGATTTCAGATTCAAGCAGACTATATTATTGACGATGGAACAGATGTTTTTAATAATATAACTGAGTTTATCACACATTTCGTTGTTTTTCGTGATTTGGCAGAAATGCTTATATTATTGGATCTCATAACACAAAACAAAATTATGATAATATTAATGCAGTGCTATCACATCGAATATTGTACAAACCACATAAACCCATACACATAATATATGTACCTACCTGTATTCAATTAGTATTCGCTTACGTTTCAAAAATTAACAAACGTAAGTACACGAAAGTCGGAAATTGTTTTTTCTCTTCAATTAGTAATTAATTATTACTGCTTAGTTTTATACCCATTACAAGTATTTACATAGCGCACCTGACTTTTTTTATTTAACCTCTTTTACGTGATGTTAAAAGGTTTAAAAAGGACGATTTTTTTTTTTGTCCACCATCGTTATTCCTTTCATATTTTTTTTTTATAAATACAGCACAAACGGGTTTTCGTGATATTAAATATGATTCTGTTTTTTCGTCGTCCAATAAAATAAATCAACCTTTCAGTAATAATGGAGGAGGGTTGTTCGAGTTAAACACATAGGTGCGTAAGCATTTAATTCACTAAATAAAAAATAGTAGTTGATATTATCGACTAGAACGTATATGTACTTATTTTCGTGGAATGAAATCTTTGCAGTATCGATGTTTTATTCATGTTGTATTAAATCGTATGATATACTATGGTTTCTTATTTTCCTATGGCTATTATGGCTACAAATAATACTCGAAAAAATGACAAATAATTGAAAAAACAATACACAGATAATAGACAATAGATAATACCTATTATACTAAGTATTAAACGGCTTTTGATCATGTAAACGTTTTTACGTTTATAGATATTTTTTTTTTAAGAAAATATTTTAGTAAATTATGACGATTGATCATGCTACGTATTTTATTTTTCACATTTTATTTTTATGAACCAATCGCTACATCATGGGTTATTTTTTAGCTTTAAAATAGATTTAAAACTACATGCAACATTTTTTTTTTTAAATTTTGAATTCTTAAAATTTTAAAGTTTTAAATGATTTAAAAAGAATAAATATACATTTTCTTTTTTCTTTAAGTTTGACACATAATTTCAACCTTTCTTCCCTACCCCGACTGATATTCAAAACTTTTCAAACTATTTTACTCGTGTTAACTGAACCGGAAGTCTCTGCACTAGATGTTTTAACGATCAAAGACTTTCTATAACTATATAATGTCTCACTATATTATGTCTCGTTAAAATTAATTCTAATCGTAAATTGACTAATTATTTTAAATCTATAAAAACTCTAACCATAGGAATATTAACAATATATGAATATATGTAATATTAACTAATACATTTATATATTAACTAGATGAAACCAACGCTGAACGCATTCTTCTCGTAAAGTCGTAATAAAGTACATTTTTACTAAAATAGTTTCATTTTTGAAATATTGATTTCAATATTTTCATGTAAGTGTATGAAACGTCAATATTATAGTTCACTGTTTTTAGATGTAAAATGTAAAGGATCTAAATTATTTTTAAATTTAGATAGCTGATTTAAACAGTTAAGTGCCATATAGTAAGTGAGTTTTTATAAGCGTACTATAATTGACCTATTATAGGTAAGTGATAATATTTTATTAATGAAAAATAAATAATAATTAATAGTTATATATTTGTGTGCATTTTTGCTAGACCACGACGAATTTGCATCGCATAGAAGGCGAGCTTTGTCGAGAATTTTCATTACCAGAACATAAACGTTGGGTGAAGGTAAATGCAATTTCGACGGTAAGCCTGTTCAAACGGTTCGCATTAGCCAGTAGTCTCCAGGGCCAAAGCAACTTAATTTTCAAACACAAATCCTACAAAAAAAACTGTGACAATTGTATTAAAAACAGAATCTTCTTTTCATTGTCTAATGTGATCTTAATAGAAAATTGCAAAACTATCTTTTTCATAAACAATAATCACCTAATGATTTATATAGGCACCAGCAATTAATGTACAATATATGCTAAATAAATTTTACAAAAATTTGATGAGGAGGTGTACAACATCAAAATAGTTATAATAATGTCCTTTGTCTCAGTACCATACAACGAAACAACTTTAAATTGAAATATTTACAAAAAATATATATAATTAACATTAAAAGCATACTATCGCAAACTAATTTGATCATGGATGTGAAAATGAAGAAAAAACTGTCTCGAAAATAATAAATAAAAATAAATTTAAATTAAATTAAAAGTCACTAAGAAAAATTAACACAAGTAAAAACTGAAAATACAATAATTGAAAAATAAAATTGTTAAGCTTTGTTATGCGGACCCTCTGTAGTAAGTAAACATATATGTAAAGCTGTTATAAACTGTAGCTTACAACTGGCGAAGTAAAAAGTTTACGCGCCTTTGCTTTCTGAGCGTTTACAAAAGTTTTCCAATGGTAATTAATCATAAGTTAAAAACAAAATGGTGAATTATTTGACCCTAAACTGTATGTGATAAAAGAGTTAGTGATACATTTTCCCCGTGGCCCTGTGTTCTATTATATTCTACAAAACTAAACTACTTGAAATACTGCTTATTTAAAATGTCATGATATGTTATCAAACGCTAAATTATAAAGGTACCATTATGGAATAATTATTTAATTGTTTGATAAACATAATTGAATTATCTGTAGTTTAGAAAAACTGTGAAATGCTTACGTACATATAGATTTATAATGTTTGCATTATAAATTATAATATTTGATCTTATACAACTTATTCGATGGAACCTCCGCTATACATAATACTTATCCATAGTTATTTTAACTGATTTATGTTCACCATAAACAAATTGTAAGTTTTAGACTTATGTGACATAATTTTTTTCAAAAATCTATATTTTTTTCTGTGAATTTTGAATTTATATTTGTAATATAGCTATCAAAAAAATAATATAATTGTTACGTTTAATCTGTTTTATATTCAGAACATTTTAATAGTATTTAATTATACTAGTTGTTTGTACGATACGAAAACTGAATTAACCTTTGTTTTCAATCGAACCATTTTATATGTTTCGTTGATATTGAGAATATGACATATGTTGCCTATGGATTTTAACAACGTACATTAAAAAAAAAAACAAGTTTTAAAAGTTTGTATAACAGATGTTGTTATAAGAAAAACCCGAAATCTCCGTTGTATAATATTCTTTTTACATTAAAACTGAACATGTCAATGGGATAACATAGTATATTATAAATCAAAATAATAATATTTTAGGTAATTAAGATTATTATATATTAATGATTTTACGACATCATTAAAATGTTGAAATGTCATTAAGCAGAGTTTTGATAATTTATGTAAAGTCCTCTTATAAAACTAAAAATCTTTCCGTCACAGTCCGTTATAAAATTATGTTTATTTGAAAAAAAAAACTATTCATCTTTAGAAAATAATCCATAAAAGTACTATTTAAAATTTAAATATTAGAAATGAAGTTCTGGACATGTTTGTAAAATTTAAAAATATACTACCTTAGATTAATCTCCAACAAAGGAGTATAATACACATGGTTAATTTTATCAAAGGAATAGAAAGTTCTCCAAAATGTCTAGATACTAATAATTTACTATTAGGAAAACTATGAATATAATAAAGACTATGGTAGCTCAACAATAATTATATTATGTGTTCAAGCCAAAAGTTATTACAGCGTAAGTCAAATGACAATAATACAGATAATTAAGAATATTTAATAATGCAGAACATTGATATGATAATATACTATATAGTATTATTAAATACTAACAACGAAACATTATTTTAAGATATAATAATAAGATGGCGGTCGTACGCTCAATCTGTGGCAACGACCTGAGGTGTGCACCGGCCGTCGAATCTAGCATTCGGATGGGTGACCACCAGAGTTTTTAGCAACGCATCCTTGCAACACATACAAACGTGTTCCAACCAACCACCCCCTCGCCCCCTCCCCACACACACACTGTACCAGGCTAATGACTTTAACAGTTTAAGCCTTAATCCAAATAAAAAAAATAATAATAAAATAATAAAATTGTTATGGACTCAACATTATAGTTACCTACTTCCTATTCATTTAAATAAACACACGGGAACAACGGCAATTAGTTGATTACAGATATACATTGTGCATTTAAAGTACCTGTCATATAATATTAAATTAATAATTATACAATAATGAAGAAATGGATATAATTGAATGTACAAATGTATTTAAACGTATAATTTATAATTTGGATTAATGATGTGTCTAAATGATTTGATAAATATAGAGATGTTGTCCAATGACATGTCTGGGGATTGGTTAGCTGTAACATCGATGTATGTTTGTTCATAAATGGAATTGCAGGGGTTCTCATACTGAGTGGGGATAACTGTTCTGGGAACAAGAGGGAGATGTTTTCCCGGTTTTTGTTTTCTCAGAATTGAGATTTTTATATGCTGGACATAATTTGTAAGACCCAGGGTGAGCTCCTACGCAGAGTACCTACGCATTTAGCCGGGGGATTGTGATCTTTTGGGCACATGTCCTAAAAGTTTTATCTCCGAATTCAACGCAACGAGATTTGTGAGAAAAGTATGACTTCGTGTGACCGCAAGGCTGGTAGAGCGACATTGAGGCTGACCACAATTTGTTTTAAATGGTTTTTCTATTGAAGCGGAATAATGATGTAGCTTAGAGATGATAGAAATATCGGAATTTATATTTTTAAAAGAGGTACACACAAAACGATTGCAATGACAAATAAAATATGTTCTTTTTCATATTTCTAATCAAATGGCCCAGTTTATAGTGAGCATCTGAAATAATATCAAAACTAATAGTTGAATTATGCAAATTTATAATTACAATCCCAAAAGATCATAAACTGCTTGGGAAAAATGTATGAAAATCTGAATCTGTTTTCTTCATGGTATTCAACAATGTTGTCTTGCAGGTGAAACCATTAACATTGAGGTCAGTATATTAGTTTATTTTTAAATTTAGAGGAGTTGGTTAAGTTCTTGATATGAGTATAGGCTGAGAACGTGGTTGATTTATATTTGTTTTCAATCTTGGACTGGTTCTCTCGGACTTTGGTACTGTCGATAAATTGGTAAAATACCTTCTTATCGGAGTCTTTATGAACTTCTGGTGTTTACGCAGTGTTACGGTTCGGAGAACTGAAGATTTTTTCATTTTTTATTATTCAGTCCTTGAGAAATAGACGTAGCGGAAAGACGCCGTTTTGGATCACTATAATCATGTTTGATTTTACCTTCATGTACACATGCACCATATATTGTAAGGATAAATAATAATGCACTTTAGTTTATGCATACAGTATAACCTTATACATTATGAAACAGAAGTTTTTGTCTATTAACTGTTTTACGGTTTAACGAACTCCAATCAATGGAAGGTAAAATAAATCGAATTAAGAATTTAATATTAAAATTCTTAAAATAATTTAAAATGGAATTCGTAGATATATTTCACCATATAAAGGTGCCTTAAAAAAGATACTCGATATAATATATCAGTCGAAACATTAAATTTTAAAACACAATTTTTTTCTTGTATAAACTATTAAACTATCTTATAATTCCTTTAATTTCGATCTACTGTTGTCACTCATTTGCACAGAAATCACATTTTTATTCAACAAATAACAACAGATTTATGACGACACAAGGTTGTTTCCCTATGAAACTATTTGTTGGATATTTCAAAACAGCTAGTGGCAAATTTGGAAAATTAGAGATGTTTACAATTATGGAAACATATACTGTTGATATTTATTCAATCATTTTGCAATGTTGAAACATTATATCGGTACATTTAAATGAATGTTTACAGTATATATATTTTTTAATACAGAAAATAAAAATAAGTGATACATAAATATAAAAATAATTAATAATTTTGTTATGATTCGTAAAATAAATATAATTCACTTACGCTGTAATTTTAATTCAAACGGTATAATTTAATTTATTTATTTGAGATTATTAAAGTATAGTCAGCATGACGTATAATTAACCTTGTATTCAAATTTTTTGTCTTTGAAATTAAAATTGCTAAATAACCGAAATGCATTTGGTTTAAAATGGGTTTATCGTTCATTTCCCCGTTTCACGGTACCTAGTTTTTTTTGCCATTTTCTCGAAATCCACTGGGAAATTCCAAAATTAACCTGTCTAAATAATGCCATCTGTGTCCGATTAATTGTCATTGTTTAGTGCTTAATAATATTTTTGTTTTATTTTGAAGTAGATTTATAAACTAAAAACAATGGTACGTGATATTTTAACGTTTCATATACTGTCGATCAAAAACATAGACGCCAAGGCTATTAAATCATTAACACAATAGTAATTAATATATAATAATATATACAACTAATGATTTTGATTTTTTAAATGATAATAAATTATTATTTACTACACAAATTTCTCTACTTTAAATTGATTGAGTAAAATGTATTGCGTACTAACTATTTCACGTAACTGACTAATATAATTGATTTATGGTTCTAATCATATACCAAACCATTCTCAAAGATTGAAACGTGCGAATTAACGATTAGCTCAAAACCTTATTGAATTTCACTAAGTTGAGTCATACTGAAACAACAAAATCGGTCTAAATTTTAATTAAACTATCTTGACTATTCTCTATAATCACGTCCACTATAAACTTATAGTTTTTATTTTGGAACTTACTTTTGATTACTCAATCAGTTTCATGGCTGAACTAGATTTAAAAATTAAAAGTCAATCAAATTCTCTGTTGAATATATTGTTATTTGATAATATGCTAAATTGTAAAAAGTACCCACTTTAGAAATTTGTTAAAAGTTTTCATGAAAATTTAGTTTGGACAAAATAGAAGAACACTAGATTTTGTCAAATTAGATTACAATCAATAGTGCTTCAGCTTCAACTTAATGTTTCAACATTGTATTTTTAAAATTCATCAAAGCATTTTTAAAGTACAAAACTAAGTTGAAGTTTAAACTTTAAAATTGGTTTATTTTTTGTCAGTTTCTTTTTGTGTTATTAGGTAGATAATAAATATCGATATACTAAAACGAGTCAATAAATCCTACAAGATGTTGACTAAAATTAAAATAGACTCCCTACATTTATTTTTCAGTGGATAAAATTGATGCATTATATACAATTTAATTGCAGTGTAAATATTTAATATTACCGTAAAAGTACTTGTCTCTTTAGATTAAGTAAATAAATACATTTTTAAATTTGAGCACCTATAATTAATATTGAATAAATAGTGTCATTTAATAAGCTTAATGTATGTATACAATCAGAAATGAGCTCTATTTTAATTACATTTGTTTAAAAGTTACAAAATCTCAAAATGAATTAAAATTTATAAAATATTTATATGAAAAAATAAAAATATTTTCCTATATCGTTTATTAATAATGACAATATTATGCACCTATTATGTTTTAAAATACAAATATTTGTTAGTTGTCACCAGTAGAGAGGTTATTTTTATTCGCACGAATAAACTAGAATGTGCAAAACAGTGTCAATTTGAAAAACTTCTATTTTAAAAAGTATTTTGTATTTTTCTCATACGTTACATATATTTTTATTTTCAGTAGAGAATTTGAATTATTTTTTATTTTTTATTTGAAATATATGAAGTGATGTATTTTCCACATCCATGTGTATGAGCTCCAAATTATAAGCTATGTATTTTTAGAACAAAATTTTAGTATGCTACTATTTCAATTTCACACCATTTATCGAATTTTTAAATGGTTTTAAAAAATAATGTAATATTGTTCTATTATAATACAGGTCCATTATTGAATATTTTATATATTTAATTAAGTAAATGTATGTGTATGCATAATAATATTATGTACGTACACACTTTAGGAAAATTAAATTTGTCATAATATTATGCATATTATGCAAACATTTAGTTATTATGTAAAACAAACTCATAAAAACGTATATAGATTATAGGTATAATGAAAAAATAATAAGAAAAATAAGAAACTTGACAGATAGTGTTAAATAAAAATAAAATACTTTTTTATTAAACTTTAATAAAAAAAAAATTATCTATAACTAGTTCAACAGAAAAAGAAAAAGAAGGAACCTCTCGGTGACGATGGATTTCCGTTGAAGATCTCTAAGTTGTATACCTACCTACTGATATGCCGTCAAAAGAGTAGACTACAGCTGTGGACTTATATGACTCACAAAGAAGGCATACTATTTTTAACTATAGAAAAAAAAATAGTATAGTTCTTATAAGTTCATCACGTTAAATAATTAAAATAATACCTAAAATACGGAGTGGACTGAAATTATTTTTCAATTGTTTAATCGATTACTATAAAACATGAAATTTCAATTAACACCGACATAAACAGGACTTACTAAACCAGCTAACAATCATTTACTTCAACATAAAAAATAAACAAAAAAGTAAGGTTAGACTATTATACATATGTTGTCGCATATAAATGTACAAAATTACATGTTATTTAAGGACAGATATGAAGTCTTTCAGCAAAGAAAGAAATTTAACCATTAAAACTCTAAAGATTCGAAATATGTAGTACAAGTGATGCAGCTTAAAATTAATTACACAAAGCTTGAACAGGTTCTAAAAAGTTAAAGGAAGACGAGCGAAAAAAGGTTTCTCAAAAAAATTGACAGACTAAAATTAAGATGGATAGAGCAACAGACAAGGAAAAATGAAAGAGAATAACTTAAGAAGTTAAGAATTTACATGATAAATGATAACTTGACGGTGAAGAAGAAAAAAACTATAAGCACTTGGGTAGAGAGGTTATTATATGAAAAGTTATTCGACTTTATTAACACCAAAAAGCAGACATTCTCTGCACATAAAGTAGGCCACAGTTTTGTGACAACAGCAGATGCAGGTGCGCTGTCATATTAAATTCGAAAGAAATTATGATCGCATACTAAGGTATTGTGGTTTTTTCTAATTTTATACAAATAAATCAACAATCTTTCCTATTTAGTTTTATTTAAAATTACTAAAACACACACAAAATAAGGCAAAATATAGATAAATATGTATACCTTAATAATAACTAAAACAACAATTAATAAAGAAAAGTTCTAATCTGCTAAAAATGACCTTTCAAAACCCAGAGATTTAATACTTAGTAACGAATTTACAGGATATTTCATCGGAGTTATGTTACTGTCTCAAAACCTACGAATAACTGTTCAATTTATAAAAAAAAAACCATTAGTGTGATTAGGATGACGTTATATTATTTTATTTCATAAATAAATATTATATATAATTATATATATACAATTATACATTATATATATATATATATATATATATATATTCATAAACCGATTCGAGGTAATTTAATATTATTACCTAATAATCCAAATATTATCTATTCTTAGATATTAGGTGCATATATTAATATTCAAAATAAAGTTTACCAGAAACCGTTATTAAACTTTCATACCCATTACACATTTTGGTAATCCGTGATAAGAATCTGCTGTCAAAACTTCTAAGATGTTGACGATTACGCAGTTGAAATAATAGTTTCTACCTCTTTAGCTTAATATAATTTCCCAAAACTATAACATTAATAATTTCAAATTTTAATTACGGCAATTACATAAAAATTAAAATCATGAATAAGCACATTATGTAAAATGTATCAACATTATTATTTGTTATTGGAGATACCAAAGGCATGATATTTATAGCTTAAGTATTGATGATTAATTAATCATTAGAAGTTACTAATTACTAATTAGTGATATAGAATGATCGGAGTTAATATTAGTTTAATGCAAAACAATTACATTTTATCCTTATAAATGTTAAAGTATTATACTTTTTTAAATTACAATATACAGCTTAAGTGTTTCGATACATAAAAATCGAATTTAAGATGAGTAGTTTTTGAGTTATAAGTATTTAAAGTTTAAATGAGCGGATAGTAGCTAGTGGACCAACATTTTGCAGGGGGTAACAGTATATCACTCCACTTCACCTATCTAAATTGTTCAATGCTTATTATTTATGAGTTATAACTTATAAATATGACTTACTATGACTTGTTAGTTTACTTGTTCAAAATTCGATTTTTATGTAACAAAATATTTAGAAAAATATTCTGCTTCGAAATATGAAATTAAAACTGCATTCCGTCATTCTAAATAGTAAAACACTTAAAAAATTATTAAAATAAAAAATATTTTAAAAAAATATATATTTTTCAAAAATGTTGTTTTTTACAGCTAGAAACCTTGTATAAAATTGTTTTCAGAAACAGATACTTTTGGAAATAATAAGCGTTCTATAATAAAATAATCATATGCTATTTATAGATCTATCTAAAACATAATACAACAGTGTATAGACTATAGATTGTGTAAAGAATAAATGAAATAATAAAATCAGCCAAGTATTTCTAAATAAACAGGAATCAAGCTATTCATTGTATTCGTAATGTCCTATAAAATAATATTTCCATAGGTATTATGACCAATTACTAACAGTTTAGACTGTATAAGACTTATTATTTTATTCTAAAACAATAGAGGCCAGTCATAGAAATAAAATGAGATGTATAAACTTTTGAATTACAGACTACAGCCATTATAATGTAGGTATTGCATTATTATTATAAGTATTATAGTACCATAATGATTTCAAAAATGCTAATTGTATTGATTCAATAAATCCAAAATTTGGACATTAATTTACAGTCATATTTTGTATTGTTCGACTTATTTTTACAACAATTTAATAAAATCACGAAACAATTAAAAAAATATAAAATAATAAGCTGTGTACTGAGTATGTATTAACACATGTCACCATTTCCTCAATCATATAGCCCATAACTTATTATGGAAGAACATCAATATTAAATTTATATAGGTACACGACAATTTTGAAAAACTACTTTAAATTAAACATTGAAATGAATAACATATTTGTTTTCAAATAATCAAAGATAATTGTTCTATATTTTCAATGAAGAAAATGAAATTTTTATGTAAGTAGTTATCCAAAATAAATAAATTATAAATTATGACTATTTAGCGCGATAGCCTATTCATAGATTATTTTTCGTTGTCGAAAAAAAATACGTGGTAACTGAACACAAATGATGAACACAAAGCATAACACATATAATTGTCATTGAATTTTATTTTATTTAAATAAAATAAAATAAAATTATATTAAGTATTTTATAATTATTATATTTTTTAATACCTGTAGAACATTTAATCTATTATATTTGGATTATTTCTAACGAGATGAACTTGTTCAAAAAAGAACCAAAAGCTCTGTTTGATTGATGACTGATTTAAAAAGCGATAAAAACCAGGACGTGTCGATGATTAATAATAAACCGTTATAATTCCACTCTTAATGAATAGTCTTTTTTTTTGCTTACCAAAAATCCTTGAAGTAAAGACACCCCGTTGTCAATGACAGCATGCTAATTAATGTGTATCTACTACTCCTCCATCACTACCCTTAGGGAAAAATTCGATTAAGGATTTCCACTGTGGAGACTTTTCGAAGAAAAATGATTATTTGGTAGAGATTAAAACGAGTTGACGAAAAAATTTAATAAATTAATCAATAATAGAAAAAAGGTGTTTCTGATACCATATTTATTATAAATAATAGGTTTGTATTAAAACTTAACTCACATTAAGACCGTTGACTAAAAACGTCTTTATAAACTGCCTTACATAATAGAAAATGTACACACTGAAAACTCAGTAATGGCAAAGTTCACCTAATGTGTTGTATCTACAACCTATATGATGAACAAAAGCAAAAGTGTTCAATATTCAAAACACAGTTTGCTACTAATTAATTTAAAGTTTAATAAATTTTGAACTTTAAATAAGTCTAATAGTATTGAAGTCACTAAAATAATCACATTTTAATAACTTATACAATATATTAGAGACCAGAGTAGAAAGCAAACAAAAATACTTTGTTTCATTTGATAGCCAATTTAAGACAATATAGATTAATATTGAAAATGATGATTCTCAGTTAATTATTTAACACTGTTTTACCAATTTGCAATTTACTATTACTCCAAATTCTCGAAGCATTTTCAAATCCCTAAATAGGGTTCCTATACTTGTAATTTTGCAATAACATTTTCATTCTCAGAAGTATCATGTATCCCTTCTATAAATTAGAGAGTGGACACAGGTGGCATACATTTGTTTTCAAGGGATTTGCGTATTTTAAACAGTAGTTATACATAACGTTATGATTATTTAAACTAATTTAAAATCTGTCAATGTTTGTTAATATATTTTATAGTTTTTTTCATATTTTTACCTGGCGTGTATAATAATATTCTACCTTCATTTTTAAAATTTGAGAATTCGTTTATAATTCCACTATATAATGCTTAGATAGAAAGATTAAAGAGTTAGGTCTAATTTTAATAACAACTTTTATTATTTGAGAAACTTTTATTAGTGACATGAAAATACATTTAAAAAAAATAACTGTTGATATCTATGATTATTTTACAGTCTCTCAACAAACAAACATTTTGGATCTCGCTCTATTCCAAACAAATTTAAAACCATAAAATAATAACTAAACTTTCTTAATTACCTTTTCAGACATTCCTAACTTAGTACTAACAACAAATTAAATTTATACAAAAATAATTAATGAAATCTGTTTAAACTTATTGTTTACAACAGACTATGAAGCACAGCTAAAAAACTAACATTACCATAAAACAACAAGTATAAACAAAAAATTTACGTACAATAACAACAATTTAATTTTATGTCTCTAATAAAACCTTAAACTTAAATTTATCAGAGCTCACAAAAAAGTAACAGTGATATTTGTTTAGCCAAAATATTACTCAAAACTAACTGACACAATCCCTCTTTAATTTTAAGTTTTAACCTTTCTGACTTGTGAATTTGTTGTACGTTTAGTTTTAATGCAAACATAAAAGGAATAAATCCAATTTAAAATTCCAATAGTAATTTAAAATGAACACCACACAATTATTGAATGAATTTATATTTTTTAAATATATAAAATTAACATTTAAAATATTACCATTGTTTACGCTCGTAGATATATGTTTAATGTATTAGTCATATATTATGTCTATTATTTATATTATATATAAATAAGTCATGTATAAAACATTATTCCTACAACAAATAAATAAAGTATAGTTTCAAATTTAAGTTTAGTAGTTATTTCGTGAGATCAAATTCGACAAAACAACAATCAAACACAATTGCAATCGATGATAGTGTAAGTTTGAAGGTATAAAAAATATAACCCAATAAGCCTAACGAAATGTCCGTCTATAAAACTAACAAATAACAAGTTTGTAGGAGAGACAAACATCGAAGAAGTCTAAAGTCATCAAGTTTAGTCGTCCATTTTGCTGTCACCCATAGAACGACTTACAGAATAGGAAGGATGGCCCTCATTTCCATAGCCATATTTTCTACCACGACATTTTATGTTTATTTGGTGTTGAAATTGAAGTCAGAATTGTCGATGTAAAATTTACGATAAAAAATAAAATTATTAACGTCCATAAATAATGGTCACATACTCTATGACTTATAATATGTACCTACCCCCAAGATAGTATAATTTTGCAAGGCCTAAGTAACTGAACTATGTATTTATTTAATGAAATTTGGAGACAATTAAATGACTAATAAAAAAATTAATTTTTCGAATAAAACTATTTTTTTGATAACCGCTCTACAACCCATTAGGTCAATATTTTTAATATCAAATAGGTTTAAAATGTAAAATTATAGACATAGATATTATAGGTAATGGGTATACCTTATACAAAGTGTGTAGTATAGATTGCAAAAAATAACACTTTTACAATTTTATAACTAGTTATATAAAAACATATTATGATCTCGGTATAACATTAAATATTGGGATCAAAATTATAATAGAAATTTAGGCGAACCGTGCCTGTGGCGGTGGTTATAGACAAGGTAACGCAAACAATAAGAAAGCTATAAGAGGTTTCTGCAACCACTACAAGTCGACAACCACAGGATAGTGAAGGGCCGACGAACTACAAAGAAAATATCAGAGGGTTGCATAAAGCATAATCCAATTGATTTTTGATAGGTGGTTTAAAGGCGAATGCACTGATTGTATTTTGTTATGCATTTCGCAACGACTTATTGTTATTTACATTATATTATAACGAACACATTGAACAGGGCCCATTTCAAAAAATATTTTATTCTTGCTTTTTAATTATTGATTTCATAATAAAATAAATGCAATTCGATCGTAACAAGTAAATAGTTAAAATTATCATGCAACCAAAAATTATATTATAACCACATTCAGGTGCAAGATAATTGTTTTTATGTATTCCCGTCAGTCATAAAAATAAATTATGTCTCAATACAAAACACTAGATGTCTAGTAGCAAAAATATATGATATTTAAGAAAAATATTTCTATACGTCTTTATGAAATAGATTTTTATAGTAATTATTTATCACGACGATCAGCAAATATTTAAATTGATTACATTTTTATTTAAATTTAAATCATTTTTTTTTTTTTTTTTCTTTATTAGTAATACACAATCTGTACACAATCGACACAATAAGAGTATGAGCTGAGACACAATAAAAAAACATGAAATTATGAGCTAAGAAGCCACCCACCGATGACACTTATGTTTTTTTAAATTTAAATCAAGTGTGAAAAGTTATAAGTGACAGAGAAAACCTCATAAAGTTGTTCTACGCTCATCCAAATTATTTTTAATTCATTCAATATTTGGTATTATTTTGTATCTTCATAGAACTACCTTGCTTTAGAGTTTAGAATATGAAACCAAAATACTTTAGATAATTATATTATAACTATATATAAGTTATCAATTAATTATAAAAAAATTAAAACCATGAAAAAAAAAATTGATCAACATAAGAGAGTAAACTTGATACTCAAATATCTATAAAAATGGTAAAAATATTTAGGAAACTATATCTTGTCTAAAATGTACTAATATAATTCTTTGGTATACAATTTTTGCCTTTTTTATTTGGGGGGGGGGGGGCTGAGGAAGTTAAAAGTAAGTTTTAGTCTCCCACAACTTTTTATTGGGCATTTGTATAATTCTATATTTCATATAATCTATATGATTTTAATATAATATGAATAACATACGACGTGAAGATAATTCACAATAATACTCAATATAGGTACAAGGTACATATTTACCAAAATACATAGATATAGTAGGTATACCTTAACGACTTTACTTTATACTTCTCACGACCATTTTACTAAGGTTTTTTAAAGATCTTGCAAGCCCACACAGTATCTATAATAGCTACACTCAATGTAGAGTACACAAGCAATATGCAAGTAAATAAATTCAATAAAATAAAATAAATAAGCGTCGCAGAGGCGTATGAAAATGTCACTATTCCTACATGCAAGGTACCTGTGAATAATAAAAGTAAACTGACCTTTACGAACCGCCTGGAGCGCCTTATCAGTTATCGAACTTTAGATGACAATATTCATATTATGGGGGCTTGTTCAAAACTCGTTTCACTGAAATTTTGAAGCCCTGCAGACTGCAGTACTGCACATTACAAAAACTATATGCCAAAACGGTTCGGTTGACATGAATCGGAAGTGGCGAGACAATTGCGGCGAAAGTGGACATAGACGACAGAAAAATGATCGCGGTAACCGAGAAGGTATATTATACCGTGGTAACCAAGCAGGATTATTATACCACGGTAACCGATCGGGTATAGTATACCGTGGTATACACTTGTGATATGAACGCCGCCGGACGCCTCGATCGATCTTACGATCAGTATCCACCCTCCTAATCTCCTTTTCAATTTTTTTTTTATCGTCCGACAACATCCTACTATCCCAGCTTCGAATCTCAGCCGTCTTCGTATCACCTCTCCTAAGTACGTATTTTATATATGAACAGTGTTGTGCTATGCACCGCCAGCTGCACCTCCAGCCCGACCACAAGCACCGACCGCTCATTTGTGAGCTCAACTTTTTTTTAAATAGAACGATACGCATTTTTTACTGTTGTCAGGCCACGTTATATAGCAATAAATACACATTCATTGCTTAAGTTCCTATTTCGGATCACGTTCAAAAGTACTGACAAAAAATAGAGGCTGTATGCTTCGTATGCCCAACAAAAATTCCATGTGAATTCCATTTCACACTTTTTTTTATTGCTACACTGTTTTTTAATAGGTACCTATTTCATAAGCCTTGTGTTTCGAGGTAGAAAATATGCATGATAAAGTAAACCACCGAAATAATATCATTACAGAGAATTCACTTTCCGTATACAAGAAGAGACCAGAATATTATGCGGTTTCCGCAAAACATTGGAGACAGTACAATATTTAATTACCATAGGTAGGTACAACGTTGTACCTATTGTGTAAAATTCCGATTTTCGTACTTCCCTCGCGCACCCCCCCCCCCCTCAACACCATCACACACCCATACACTCACATGCGCGCAATGGCTGTTGGAAAACCGACGGGAAGGAAAACTCGGCTATTAATCAAGGTATAGTCGTATCCCGAGGTGGACCTTTTTTTTCACGAACCTTCTCCCCCCCCACTGGTAATATGCTTCTATTTAAAATGTTCATGAGATTTACAACTTTTAAAATTTACACCATATAAAACAAAACGAAAAAGACTACTGCAAAGTTTGTATGGTTGAAAAAGAAATATAGTAACTTTTGCGTGCTGCACAAAAAAAAATATATACTGAAAAGAAAAGCACCTAATTGGAATATAAATTCAAAGTTATACAACACTCGAGTGTTCAAATAATAACGTAAAGTTAGTTATTTATGTCTATGAAATTAATCCTAATCTAATATTCTTTGGCTTTTCATAATATTAAACAAATGCTATTTATTAAAACAGTATAACATAAATGTTGAATAGACATAACAATGGATCACGTAGGAATCAAACTTAGAAGTTTGAATGTAAAAACTATAGCTAGTTACACTAACCTTCTCTGATTTGAGAATTCACACTAGTTGTAGTCATAGGGTATTGTACAATATTTTATAATGAACAAGTAAAAAAAAAGTGTAAGAAAAAGTAAAACATAAGTCATAATAATTATGTACTCGTGCAGTCGTGTACGATGATCAACAATCAACCCTAAACTATAATAAATTGTAAAAGTAAAAAATCATAACTTTTTCAAATTAGAATATATAGTATACAATACATTTAAAATCAATCGTATATTTTTGGTCATTTTCACGAAAAATATCTGGAAACAACTCTCTCGCCATCTGTGTTCAATATCCAATAGATACCGGTGCGATGTAAAACTTTTAACATTCAATTTTCATTAAAAAAAATTACAAATAAGCAAAGACTCATAATAATTGTAATAAGAACCTCATCGAGCTCAAAACTTAAATTTAACTCCTATATAACTATTTATATAATATATAATAGGTAATTATTACATAAAATATCGGACACCTGACACCTATAACAAGACAGCTGCAATTCAAAATATCACCCTAATTATTCTTCCAGCGATTTGTACCTAATATAATATATACTTGTATATATTTTTTAATGTCAGTTATTTATATAAATATTAGAATAGGTATCATTTTATATTCATACACTATATTTATCTGAATTTAATCTTATGTTTTTGTTATGTGAGTCGAATAGTTTAAAAAGTGTTAGTTATCAAAAGTAGTCATTACATATCAATAACTCACGAGTAAAAAAATATATTTTTCAAAATATAACTAACAATTCGTGATGTCAAAGATATTTTTAAAAGGAAAAGTAATTTTTTTTGAGTACCGACAATGTTTAGAACATTCTACTGCATAATGGTTTTGTGTAATTAAATGAATGTAATATAATGCATAAAATTAATTTAAAATATTATACATAATTTATACAACCAGTATAATGATAAAGATTATGATAATTTAATAATGGCAATAATAATAAATAAACAAATAATAAAATAAAGTATTCAAAAAATGTATCGATAGTACATTACTAACGTAGATAGCCAGTGGTCCGGCTGAATTTCAAATAGCTTATACCATCCCATTTTAGTGTTCAGCCGATAAAATCCCATTTAGATGAATGAAGAACTGCAGACTTATTCAATACGGTAGTCATAAATATTATTTATTACATAGTTTGGCAGGCACTTAACTGGTTTGAGATATATACACATTTGGCATTGGTTTTAGAGATATATAAATATGTAATGCACGTCTACAGGAATAATAATCAGCTATAGAAAATATAATATAGATTTACTAAAATAATATGTTTTTTAAATTATATTTTTTATGAACAATTGAACACTTATTACCCTCTGATTAGAAAAAAATGAACCTTACAAATATTATGATTTATTACTTATAAAAAAAATTAAATCATAAGAGACTAGTACATTGTTTATAAAATTAAAACCAAACCAGGCTGAATATTATTTTCAAAAATGTCCTGTTATAAGTCTTGTAATTTAAGGCTTGTGATATTATACCATAAATACTCTAGTTAAATTTGATATATAAGACTCCGAAATTTCTGAATATATTACAATCAAGAAAGTTATGTGGAATTTGCTTATATAATTCATGAATTATGAATTTTATTATATAATAGTATTCATAAATTTATAAACAAAAGAAAAGATGACTATTAAAATTAAATTATAGTAATAAAATAAAAATAACAAAAAATACCATCTGAAATAAGTAGTTTTCATAATTTTGTAATTACTACCCTTTTTTACAATGGCATTTATTTTAGTATTGATCCAAGTATATATAATTATATAAAACCTAGTTCAAATGGTCACCGGTTTTTATTTGTATTATTTTTGTCTCGAAATAATTACACTCAAGCACCAACTGAAAAATTATGAACAAATTAAAATAATCACCATTTTACAAATTAGAAAACGATCAACGAGTTAGCCAATCGTTAAACGACGTAGAGAGATCAAATAAAAAAATACTTTGTTGTTCAATTTATATCTAGGTGGGTACCTACCGTATCTATTTCTATATTTGAGATTCAAGAATGGTTACCAGAATCGTTTACGTGAGTAAGACTCTGCCAGGATATCAAGATTTTTCAAAGCGAAAGTATTCAAGGCCATGTGAAAAATTGTTGTTAGCTGCAAATCGGAGATTACATTAGACTATAGGAGTGAGACTTTAAACGACTTTTCAGGTGTACCATCAATCACCCTACTATGATCCTCTACATTACGAAGAGCAGACAATATATATTATAATATAAAACTAATCATTATACAATTAGTGTCAACAATTAAAAATTAATGCTTTTCCCGTGCAACTAGATACATAATATGGCACTTTCCAACAATATGCATTAATTTTAATATTTTGTAAAATTAAATAATTCGTTGAGTGTGTATAGCTTCAAAATAAAATGTATATTAAATTAATTACGTAGAGTACATACGAAAGTAATTATTTTGCAAAACTTAATATGATATTCATAATATCATGAAATATAGATTATAGGCTGTATATCATTTTGCAAGACTCCATATTTATACAATTTGGCTAACTTTTTATAACTCACACTAATAAAACATTTTAAATGACAGTCAATGATATTTTCATATCAGTTTATATAATAATTAATTTTATTCTAACACAATACTGCCCAAGTTTTTATCAGTGTTTTCGAGTACACCTCCAAAAACAAAATAACATTTTATACTCCGAAAATCGAAGTAAGTGCCTTTAAACTTTGAGTATCTATACAAAATTCGGTCCATACTAAGCTCTAGTTTAAGTGATAAAATTAATAGTTTTCATCATGTTTTGATTTTTTTGTCTTTTTATGGCAATATTTTTCTTACAGAAGGGAAAGCTATAAATTACTTTATTAGTACCTAATCGCCATACACAATTACGTATGTAATATTTTAAATTAAGTGCATACCTTTTACCTACCATATAGTTACGGTGTAAAAATAATTTTTTTCAGCATTTATGGTAGTTTCCTTAAGATTAAGAGTTAATACAAAGATTTAGTGTTGATGGAATAAAGAAATTTAAGCAACCATAGAATCCCAGCTATAGCAGAATAGTTTTATGGATACATCGACTTATCATCGTTTTATAATTAAACATAATCACTTTAATACAAACGTAGAACACCCGCTTCAGTGGTAACCCAAATATTTATATTAATATCATACTTGTATATACTGTTTTTTTATTACTTGTTTTTAAATGAATTTTGATTTAATATGAAATATTTAATTTGGGATACTCAAAACTAAAATTTGAATACAATAGACGGCAGTACTATTCATCCTTCATTCAATACATTTTGAAAGACTTGATTCGATTATTCATGAGTACTATTATAGTACAAACTACAAACACTTGAGTAAACTAAGTTTAACTTTTTTTTTAGATGTTTAACTTATACATCATTTTTCAAATTCAATGAATTTCCATTGCCTCAAATTAATAAATAATTTAATAAAACACTGTATTGAAGTGACCCGAGTTCCCAAGTCTTAGTCACTGTAGTCTGTATTTTGTACGCAATTCAAAATAATTTATTCATAGAAAAATAACTTGAAGAGTAATTAAGTCCTGTATTATATATAAGAACTATATTATAAATTGTGTACTGATTATAATTTAAAACGATAAATATACACGTACTTTTTCAACTATATTAAGTTATTATGGTTCGTTTATTATTATATAACAAAAGATTGAAACAACGAAAGTATAGTAAAGGATTTCAATCGAGAAGTCAATCATTAAAAGTAGTGGTCTAATAAATCATAAATACTCCTCTACTTGAAATTTAAAGTTGAATCGTAAATAATGGGTAATTGAAAATGTAGCAATAGATCACAAAAAGGCTAATATACAACAAATTAACGCATTATGATTTGAATTAAACAAAAAAATGGAAAAAAATTCGGTGTCAGAATTGTTGTAATAAAAATATGAAAAATTATTCTTAATAGAACTGTGATTTTTTTATCACCTAAGTAGGTATTACGTATATTAAAATAATATTTGTGTTGTTGATTGTAATAGTAGGCTAATCATGATTAGGTACCATCCGGAAATCCCGCTGGCTATTGACGCATCGCCGACGGTTTATGAACGATTAAGAGATAGTTTATAAGGTTGTATCATTTTCTTTTGAAAAATATTATTTCTAAAATTAAAAACTAGATTCGAAGTTTATTGCGAAAGTGAGTAAAGAAATTGTTGATATCGTTCATCGTTTATCATATATTATTAGTAGAGAGAGTATTTAATGTAAGTAAATTATATTTTATTTTTACTGAAATTTAGAATGTCCATCAAACAAATTCGTCAACACTGTAAGGTTACTTGCGGTGCCTATAAATATATGGCATAGATGATGGCGGGGTTAGTGACATGTTTGCGTTAAAATAAATTATATTGGATTTTGTATACAACAAAAAAAACACAATTTTATATACCATTTAGTGACAATATTCCAATGACCTCTAAAGATGTTTTGAAGATCAACAAGCCAAAAACGTCATTAAGTTTAAGACATCATAATATTGTATATTATATATGGTCATATGGATGCTTTATATTTTTATTAATTTAGAGACACATCTAAGGTCAGTCCTAGGCACACCATTTTAAAACCACTACCTAACAAGTGACATATCGTATGAATGAATAATACATATCAAATTTTCAAGTTCTCAATTATTTTAAAATTATATTATTGCTAATGAAAAAAAAATAGTGATCGACAATCGTTCGTTTTGCTTGTTGAGCTAACATTTGACATTACCGGCAAAATAAAAAAAAAAAAGCTTAATAAATTACAAAGACAAGTCACACATTTCTATATCAAACTTTATTTTTATTATGCAAGAACCTACATATATCAATTTTACATGACAAACTTTGTATATAAAATGGCCAAACTTATCTATTATATTGCAACAAATAAAAACTGACTTCAAAATAACACTATACGAATTAGAATAGTAATCATAACTTCCCGATCGATATTTTTGAACTATTATACATAAATTATATTTCTCAATTTATCATCAACGTTATTAAGCTATTCGAAAAATACATTACTTATAGGTACAATTCGTATAATAAAATATAATAAATCAAATAAGTTCACTGGAAAATAAATATTATAAATTTAATATAAGAGGTAATCTCTTTTGTATTGTATGCTACAAAACGGTTCTATACGATTATTAAGTCAATAATAAATCGAGGGAACTTTTTATAATTGAGTCGACTCAACAACAGTTAGGTATATGAACACTAAATTATATTATGATTTCATACATTATGGCGTATGACGCCCATGTGAACGTGTTTTTATTGAAAAAAATTGGCATTCAATAAGACTTTTGACTTTTTATCAATTGGACTAACACCGGAACTGTACCCGGAAAACTAAAAATGTTTACTCGGAAGTTCTTATTCTACAATAAGGGTGGTACTCGTATTTAAAATGTCGATAAATAATGGCGGTGACATGCGTAATACAAGAACAGGAGCCGAATCTAGCCTACAACGGACCACGGTATGCGATAAATCAACCGCGGAGTTTCCAGCCAGCATAATAAATATTCGGCTCAGAGGAACTTTGCAGATGTCCCCGGCCCATAAATCCCGCCCTACCCTCTGTCCGAATAAGGTGCCATATAAAATAAACTATTTCCCGTGCAGACATTCGCCAATAACCTGACCGGCAGTTCTTCTTCGCACACACACTCGTGCCACTTGGGGGGGGGGGAGAGAAAAAAAGAGACAAATTGTTTTTTTTTGCTCCTGCCCTTTTTTCCGAATAAGGGCACACACAATATTAAAAATATGAAATAAGGTAGTCGATGGCGACATACCGGGCGTTTTGATAGAACACATACTTTATAAACTTTTGGATTTTACCATATAACACGTTTTATGCGCAATAAAAAAATATAAAGATACACCTAAATATTTTATGGAATAACAAAAGTTGAAAACGTTACCACGATACAAATGAGGTTTTATTGCTTCAATTTTGTTTTTTCACAGTTCAAGAGTTTTATGAACTATTTTTAAGTTATTACGCTCAACAACTGTATATAGCATAAATCTCAACACCAGTAAAAATCCAATTATTAAATTGGAATTTAATAGCTATTATTTTTAAATGCATCAATATATATTATTATACAACATTATATATGAATCGCAATTAACAAAACATAGACACTTTTATAATGAATAGACTAATAACTTTAAATTCCAATAACTGAGAAAAACATAGAAAACGACAATATGATTTACCCACTTGATTATTCATTAATTTGGAGTAATTGCGCATAATTATTCGAAAATTAATTCTCTAAATATTATAAAACATTAAATTATAAAATATACTGTAAACAACATTGTTATAAATATTACAATTTATTAAGTGCCCATACTGTATTCAGTATTATACACCATTATCTAAAATTTATTAAAATCCACAGTTAAATATTAACAAGTCTATTGTCTATACAACAATTATTCATTATTTTGACATTATTAGCATGCACAATTATTACGACATCAAAGTAAAATATTTTGAAGGACAATGTGTATTACCCACCTCAGAACGTCATTAATTCCTTGTGGTATTCGTGTCCAGGTCTGAACGACTTAATAATTATTTTTAATTAGGTATACTACAATATTAAGCACACATCTCGAGTATAAGATTCATTCTGATTACTCTTTTATATACTTACGAGTTCAATGAATAAGACTGCTATTTCGATTCAATATAAAATGTCAAAAGTCAATTACCTAAAAAAAAGTTATAAAAACCAATTAATTAAGATTATATTACAGTAATTAATAAGTATATCAATTATGTTATTTTTTGTTAGTTTTGATAATTGTAATAATTATAATTCAATAATTCAATTTTTATAAATATTTTATATATTAGGCGTATAAACTACCTAACTATATTTAAAAAATCGTTATTCATATTTTTTTTATTTGAGCACTTAAAATTTTACAAACAACAAAAACACTTTAGTAAACTGAGCTCTACTTAAAATTATTTTTTAAATGGGATGATTTATCATTGTTTTTAAATTTATTAAAAAACTATGAATACGACACCAGTACACCACCACACTTCTTGCTCATCGTCGAATCGTCGCGCACTTTTGCGTTAAACCTTTTTCACACAATAATTAGATTTAAATATTACATTATATTGTACGATTCCACAGACTGCTAATTATTTTCTAAGTCTAGATTAGGTATTTTCATCGACTAATGTGTGTTCGAATGTGTATTGGTACTTTTTCGATCTAATCACCCAAATAAAAACTATTTTAAAGCAATATTATGTTTAAAAACAAATACATCGATAAAAGAGACAAAATGACGTTCATAGATTAAACAGCAGTTAAAAAAAAAAATCAACAGATATTATTTCGTTTTGACATATTTTATGTCGAGGTCGCAATCCCAATCCTAATCTCCATGCCTGTGGCTGACATCTTATACCATACTTCTACCAATGTTTGTGCTGGTACCCGCACTTCTACTATGTTTATGCGACCACTCTCGGGTGATCGTCGTGCATCTAAGCTTACCTTTTTTTTCTTTAAATATTATTTTAAAATGTTACACGAAGGAAACCTATACTGCAATTTTCTAAATATTGATACTAAATATATGGTGCCGATAAAATGTTTAAAAGTGTTGGTACCAAAATGTACACATATAGTGCAAGTATTACGACTATAATATCACACTCTCCCACAGCATGTTATAGTGCCATAGAGTGTACTATTGAGCACTCTTGTCTTCCATTTTATCATCATATAACATTACTCGGGATTATGTGTTGTGCGTTCAACACATATATTTTTGAAATGAGAAAGAAAACTTAATGTATTGTATTAATATTATATTATGACCTTATTTTTTAAACATGTTACTATACAAAGGTGAAGCCTAAATTTAAAATAAAAAACTTTCCCTATTTCTGTAAATTATTCAAACCAGTAAGGGGAGATAAGTTTTAAATACTTTTTGGGGAATTTCAACGTGTCTTTATAGTGACAAATTATCATTAAAATTCATTCTGTTGACATATAGGACATGTTTTGGCATCAAACTTTTTAAGAAAATCATTGACAGTTACGAAAGTCGTACTGTGCAAGTACGTATAGTAGATTACGTCTTGTGTTCCTCATTATTGAGAGTAGGTCACTGTAATGGACGCGTTCCATTTGAGTTGAATAGTAAATTATTGCATACGAAAAAAGATTCTGTGCAAAGACAGTAATAATTGTATAATATCAGTATATGTGGCTTGGTGTGGAGCGGTATTTTGCTTGTGTCACAAACGTGTTCTAGTGCCAGCACCGGCCGGTGTCACTAGTTCCCAGATGGGTGACCACGTTCGTAGTGACAAATCCTCACCACACATAAACATGTTCCGAACTAATTGTAACTTCCCCCTCCATAGTAAAAACCAGCAAATAACCATGCATTTGATGCCGCAAATCCTATTAAAACAAATAAACGCTTTTGTTAAGTTACCTATTCAATTGGTTTTTATTTGACATCATTATATTACTGATGATTATTAATAAACAAGTCAAAACGCTGGCGGAAAATTAATTTATGTGGCGAAAATCTTAACTACATTATATACATACTATATTACAGGTATACTTTTAGTTTTATTTTTTGTAACCGGTGTAAAAAATTTTTATCGACATTTAAAAATAAAAGTTTAAAAAAAACAAAAAGGTCAAATATCTATAAATAGCTCAAAAAATTGTAAATTGTTTATCGTGTACTGAAGATGTTCACCTAAACATGGTGAAAATTTCAGGTAGGTGTCTACGGTTTCACCCTCCTCGTTAAATGTTTCACGTCAAAAAAAGGATAGTTAAATCAAGGTTCCGCATTGAGTGATATTGATTTTTCTTACAATAAGTCAATCACCTATGTACATTTCAAAGTATGGATCCCTATTCCCTACGGAAAAACCACTGTCAAATTTTAAAACTGAAGTATTTTTACTGCTCCAAAAGGAGACGGGACTCCAAAAACACACACACGACATCAATATAAGACGACTTATTTGAGCATATTTTCCGCTCAGAATCCAAAATACATATTTTCATTCACAGCAAGACTATATTTACGTATTATTGTAAAATAATACACACATACAGTACCTAGGCACCTATAGTTGATGAAAGTTATATAACAAAAAATAGTACCACACAGTTAAGAACGAAACAACGGTGACGACTGTGGATTGACGAGTGTAAAGGGAAACGCGGTCACTGCCATACTCAACGTCTCGTTAAGATAAGTCGCCCCCCCCCCTCAATCCAACCACTTTTCAATATTCAGGCCTCGTCAATGCGACGGCTTGACCGCGTTTTATCAGTAGTCAGTACACCTAGGTATATTTTGTAAAATATTCATAATGACTTATGCTTATATAAATTATTTTAATATTTTCGAGTACTTTTATTCATTTCCTGTAAGGCTGTGTCAATGTGATTTTATATTTTTAATTAAAAAAAATACGATTTACAAAATGTATTTTATGTTAACATCTCTATCGTAAAATTCAAGGAATTCGGTGCATTGGTTTTTCTACATTAAATGCACACAGTCGGGAGGAGCATATTATATTTTTGTAGGTATAAAATGTACGTTTGTAGTGTTTGTACACAGGATACGAGTGCATACTTTAAAATATATAATCTTTATTGAGTACATAATTTATAAATTAATATAATTATACACTATCGTTTGCGCCATTAGTGTGTCAATTTTTTTCTTCCTAGCTTCCGTAGTTTTGATCTAATATAATAATATGCATTTCTAAAGATTCGAATAAAATTATGAAAGTAATTAAATAGTGTTCGAATAATAAATTTTAAATTATTGTGCTCGGCAGTTGTAATCATTTTATTTCCAAAGACATAAAATTATGTTTAAAAAAATGATGTATAAAGGTTTGCGATTTCTTTGTACTTAAACTAAAAAAATTTCAATACAACCTTAGGGCATCCCATTCTTCATAAATTATAATCCAATCCAATTTTACGTTTTTTCAAACTTTATTCCCTTGAAATTAGTTAAGCTAAACTCGATTAAAAATAAGTGTATAATAATCATGTCGGTAATTAAAAATAATTTGATATTTAAGTATTAATTTTTCGTTTTTCTATTTTTCATGCTTATATAACCTTCGCAATAAAATCGCTCTTATGTTAAAAGAAAGCTTATATTTTATATATATATATTTTTTTTTTGCTTTTTAAAATAATAATAGTAGGTTTATTTTGATCATATGGATAGATAACATCACTAGGAACCAAGAAATAGCATTATAATAGCATAAGTAATTTATAGTTACAGACAAGCGACATTAAAATTCAGATGTGCTTTGAACGCGTGGGTTAGGGTTATTAGTTTACCTATGTAAACCGCATAATTGTTTGTAATAAACATTAAATTTAAATGTTCTTCATATCTATCACATTCTAAAAACGATTTTGAGTATGAATTTGTTCATGGGATTCATTTGAGTGTTTGCGAAGGATAATGGTATGCAAGCAAACTACCGGTACAATATTGAGACTTTTAATCTTCCTAAAATTAAAAAATATTAATGTACAATAGCTTCATCTTACCAGATCGTAATTATATCGTAAGTATATTAAAAATGATTAAATTCACTCATAGACATTTTACCACACTTATCTAAAACAATTTAAATCAATAAAATATTTGAATCCATTTTTAGAAATAGGTTAATTTTAAAAAGAACCTGACACAAATAATATGTCATGGAAGCATATTTTCTTTTAGTAACAGTTTTAAATGTTTCTTTTTATGACTTGCACCAACATGCTCTATAGTAGTAAACTTTTTATTTATTTGGTTTCATAACTCAATGGTAATATTGAGAAGTAACTGCTTTCTAGGAAAGTACGATACACACAACCAAATTTTAACTTTCTTTACATAATAAAAAATATACACAAAACCTTTACTGATTTCAGTACCTAAGTTAAGCTCTCGACTCAGCACCAGCTAGTGTTATAAGAAGTCTTATTACAGACATTATACATATGGAAATACATTATCGGTTATTTTAAAAACAATTTTTAACACTTACAAATAATATGAGTTTACATTTTGAAGAACCTACTAATGAGTTTAGATTTTTTTTAACCTAGTGTTTATACAATCTGTACATCAAAAAAAAAAAACTACAATAAGCATAAAGAATGTTTTAGTTATGATATATGTAGCAGCTTGAGTATCTTGAGGTAAGAACCAACCAGCTAAGGCACATCGAAGTGAATTTACAAGTTTGGATTTTTGAAGTTAAAATTGTGGACTGGTAATAGTATTATATTATGTAGATTTATTAAATTTTATCAGGTAGATACCTACTTATTTAAAACTTTTATCAACACAAACAAATAAAAAATACATATTTAAATTATACCGTAGTGAAATTTCACTGACAATCAAACTTTTCATGAATTATGTATCTTCGTTACTACTGAGAATTATTAATTCATTATTATCAGATTTTTAAACACAGTATATTACGTTACACGGCTGAAAAATAATAACATTTTTTAAAAAATTGTTTGATTGTTGTACATTTTTATTTGGTCACATGCAAAATAAAAGTGCCCTTCTGAGATTTATTTTAAAAAAATAACTTGTGTTGATATGAATAATTTTTTTTTGTTATTTTAATTATAAATAATATTTAATATCATATTCAAAACAATAATATGTCATGATACTAAGCAAAAGTCAATTACGTATGTCATGAATTTCAACTATAATTATTTGTATGGTTATTTGTGATTATCGCGCAAATTTAAGAGAAACTTATTATTGTTTCAAAACTTCTAAATAAAAGATCCAGTTTTATGCGATTAAATATACCCTACATAAATCGTTTGAAACACGTTTAAACTATAAAGAGCTTTTTCCAACCAAAAAACGTATTGCGACTGTATGGCTTTCTACTCTACTAAAAATTGAGACACTATAAGTTCACTTTTTTTTTTTAACTTTTTAACAATGTTTTATGATCGTTAATTAATATTTATACTTGTTTGCTTTTCGTCGGTACTTTAAACTATATCGTGCGGATAGGTAATCAATAACTATTCATTGCCTATACAAATGAAATGTCAAAAGTCAGGAAGGTAATGAAATGTACGAGCATATTTATTTAAACATGATTATGATTGGAATATAACCGTCTTGTTCGTAATTTATTTATGATCATAATATATTCCCCTTTATACCTTGAATTTTAAACGCGAATTGAGGCAACGCAACCATCGACTTCCTCCACCTCCCCTAACCACTGTGTGTTTTCTCTCATCCGTTTTCCACATCCTTGCACCTCAAACCTACTCTGCACACTTTATCAATCTGCCATTGTTTTGATCTCCTCCTAGACCTCCTTCTGAGGGAAATTAGATTCCTCTGTCAATGCCTACGTATCTATATTCTATTATGGTATTAAAGTCTATTAGAACGTCCTGAATATAGTAATAATTATTATTAAATGCTCTACAAGACAAAAAAAATGTATTTATTTTAAAGAAATAAAATGGAGGCAAGACAAACATTCCACCTCCAAATCTAAGTGTTCGAGATCATTAAAACGAAACCATTTCTCTTAAAACAATGACAAACTATATAATATGGTCCACGTGGTAGTCACTTTAATGATAATACTCCAAAAACAAATCGAATTAAACAACAGTTTTACCCAAGCGTGGAGGTGACTCACATTGTTGTATTATAATATTATAAGGTAACAAAATAGTTGGATGGAATAAGTAGAAATTAAATCTGAAAAAAACATACGTACAACTTAGTATTATGACATTAAAATATTATATCGTCGACAAATATTAATATAAAGATTTTTTTTTAAAAATGTCTCGAATTGACAAAAAATTGGACTTCTTGCTTTCTTTGCCCACGATATTCTTTTGAGTTAAAACTTTATAATAACCTAGAGTTATTTTCCCGCAAGTATTAATAGTGAGTTTATCAAAAGATTTTTTTTTCCTCGAGATGAACGACAATGATGTTTAGCATTTTCGTTGTCATTGTTATTCACGATAGAAGCGGAGGAACATTTTGCTACTGCGTGTTTCCGAGCTCATAAGCACTGAAACGTCCGGTGTGTTCATTCGCGCACTACCGGCTTTTTCTTTCGTGTTCCTTCTGAGGACACAAATGGAGCGTACCTAACCCGACCCATAGACAATAATCTAACAAATTCAACAACGCCTTTTTAGCATACATATTTTCTAAAATATAAATTATAATTATTGTGCCACGGTATACAAAACCGTCTAGTATAAAACCTTGTTTTTATGTCGTATAATCAAATTCTAAAAGTACTGAAATATGTACCTACATTATAATATTGTTTAATCCCATAATCCTTTATTGTATTGTTTTATCGTCAAAGGCAACATTTACAATCTGTATATACAATGTACCATCATAGATAATACTATTACAAATTAATGGATAGGCCACCAGAATTTATCACCAGAGAATGAACATATTTTTGATATTTTGAGCTATCGAGGGGTCTTATTGATTAGGCATATAGGTCAATATAACAAACACAATTAATGATAAAATCCCTTGCTGGGGCAAATTCGCTATACTATGTATAAAAGCGGTCTGTCTCTCATCCGCATTCCGGACCACAGCCCCTTATTTTGTGTAGGAGTGGCCCATCCATTCTTTTATTATTCGTGGTACCTATATACATAAGCAACCCAATAAGTAAATATTAAAACATTTTAACAAGACCTAACGACGTGAGTGGGCATCCATTAACACCACTTCCAATTAATCTACTCTCTTTAAATTTATTTTTGAAAGACACGACACAACGATATGTAAGATAATAAATAATTAGACAATACAAACCAAATATTTTTTTATTAAATAATACATAATATGAAGTGCATGTCATATGTTTAATATGTGTGTATGAGTGAAATGTGTGTTTTTTTTTTGTTTTTTTACATTTATGGAATAGAACTTTGTCCGTTATTACTCATTAATAATTGAATACAACTGATAGGTAGAGATATAATCACCAAGAGATACACAAATCTAGAAATTGAGCTAAAATTAGAAGAAGAAAAACGCGAAAGCTTAAATTAAAAAGGATCGAAGTATATAGTTTTATATTTATCGATTTAACCCAAAAGTTGAGGTAACGTTTCAATTTAATTTTCGACAAAGGTGCATTCCAACGGGTTTCTTCAGGTTCCCTGCACTCTACTAACCTGCTCCTGTTTATTATTCTGTAGAACTCGAAGTCTAATTTACTATTACCAACATAATATACAACACATGTACACACTGCCCGTTGTACGGATTTCGAATAATATTGAATTATGTTTTGATAGTAAAAAAAAATTAAAGTTTCGAACAAAAACTAATTATAATGAGATAATTAATTGTCTTCATTCTAAAATTAGTTTTACAAAATATTGTATTAACTTAATAAATTTTTTATCATAGCAGTGGTGTTCTCTCTGTATAATATTATAATATGTAGATACCAATCTATTATAAGATGTTTTTGAATAAATAATCATTATTATACAACTGAAATCGTTAATGGTAAACAAAATGTTTTGTTTAATTTACAAGATAGTGTCTTGTTCGTGCAACCCATCAATAAAATTATTACAATTAATCCATATTATGTTGAAGCGAGTATAACATACCTCACATATAAAAATAAAACACAAATGAAAAATAGCGATTAGACCATCTGGCGCCGAAAACCTATTAATTTCGTATCACGCGTGCTCCAGTGCAACCGCAAATTTTTCGAAGTATTGAAATATTTATTTCTACTTATAATACAATCAATATGTCAATGCATTGATGAATGGATTACATGTTTTGATACTTGTCTCTATCATTGAGAATACAATTGATACGGTGTATGCATAAACTGTGTAGTATAATATTGTATAATGTGTACAAAAGATTACCGCACAAAAAAAATAATCTACAAATGTAAAAAAAAAATATTAAAAAATGACGTAGTACAGTACAGCTGTGTACAATATATATTTTAATAATATTTTAAACTAAAGAAATGGATGATACTAAAATAGTCGATATATTTAATATGAATATACGATTACTGATGGTTCTTTTTCTCTTTTCTTAAGTAGCCATGGTTCTATAATTTTAATGCTGTACCTTACATATTAGTTTTTATAATTACAATATACCGAGTATCTACCTACTTATATCCTTTGGCACACTATTTTCTTTTTATTCGTACAATATTGGTTTTTTTGTTTTTAATTATCAAACGAACGAAAAATAATCAAATTCTTCTTACCTAAAACATGTAGTAGGTTTTGCGTAATGGACTTAAATACATTGAAACTATATAAATTGGATAGTCAATCCACTAGCATCTGTACACCAAGAGTGATATGAATTTAATTTACATAATATCATACTAATTTTGAAGTACTTGAAACTCATAAAAAAACATTAACAGCATTAGTTTGTGTTAAATATCATAAACACGAACGATGCAAAAATGTACATCGAAAAACGAGATCGATAAGTTACATTAACAATGAATCGAAAAATTGATCGTGAACTTAACAGTTTGTATGTAATTAAGGAACAGGCCACATATTCTGAAAACTTTACCAATTTAAAAACTACATAATAATATACTATTGTCATGGATAAATTGTGAGTGTACATTTAATTTAAAAATAATAAACCCACTGTTCACTTAAGCGATACAGCCGTTAAAAAAATTGGATTATTAAATATTGAATATTGTCAGTGATCAGCTATTATGTCAATACCAGTCTTCCTTTTCTGCAAATATAGACATTTTTTAACTATAAAGTTCCATTTCAAAATAAAATTCTATAACACATGTCAACATAATCCATAGTAGGTAGTTGTGGTTTCGGAAATGCACATGTATTAAACCATATATTTAGTTATATATACGCAGGTTTTGGTTCAAATTTAACATAACCACAATTATTTAGGAAAGCCTACAAAGGATTTACGACATTATTATTTACGCGGGGGAATTATATGGTAAAATGCATGGTCTTAAAATACAACAACACTATTATTTTCATTAAGTCCATAACGAAATAAATTAAATTCGTAATTTAACCTTAGTAGTGTCCGTGTAAAATCGATTTAAGTGTCGTGTATTTTCAATAACTGAAGGAGGAAGCAACAATCATTAAATGTTCACATCGTTAATTGTTTTTAAAGAAAAATAATGCAAATTCTTTCATTTTTTGCTTGTATTAAATCTTTGTGTGGCTTCAAACGCATTAAAATTGCACAATTAGGTTTGTTTTTAAATAGTAATTCGAAATTCTTTAAAAGTTTGTGGATAAATGCATTTCAAAAATGTAAATTTACAATATTACTTGGAAACCATATTTTAACTTCTAAAAGAAAATACGCAATGTTAACAAAATCTTATGGTATGAGTAAAACGCCCCAGCGCATATCAAATACTACATTGGTACTTCACCAACCATCCTAAAACAAAACCAATAGTAACTACCAACTAAAACGTGCGAATGTTTACTACGTGCTACTGTGGCATCGAGAAAATAAAATATTTAGTTTCTTCAAACATAATTATTACTCATAAAATAACTTGCAACAAATTATTACTACTCCGTCAACACGTAGTGAACATTCCACAATATTCCATTTAGTACCATTAATTTTGTTCTATATGAAGGGTTTGATGTATTTGAAAAATAGTTCGAGTTTGTGAGGCGATCAAAAGTAATACTCAAAAGATTATTAGAACATTTTTTTTTTAAATTTCAATAAAACATTTTATTACCTACTCAATATTCTTAGATTTTTGTTATGTTTTTTTTTTAATGCACTGTAAGAATTTACTTTATTACTGAACTCGCATTGTGTCTATATTACATATTATCCATTGTGCATCTTGAGGATCTTTCAATATTTTTTTAGTTTTTATTAATGAACTACTAAACACGATGGAATTTCGAGATCCAACCTGTTGAAATATATCCTAACCTCCAGAATAAAATATTATTCAAATAAATTAATATGAATTACACTTCCATCAGCTTGAAGCCATTGGAGTACAAAAAAAATATAATACAAGGTCGCATAGCGTAAAACATAGATATTGTTGAAGGGGCGTTTTGTACAATTTATATACATATTTTTGTTAATAGTTTAGCGTCTTTATAAATAAGAAGTAATATCCATGGCCCTAAAACTGGCTAAGACTCAACAATTTTATTCAAACTAATAATCGAACCCATTTAATGGTTGATATAGACAGCGTCCCGAGTTGTTGATAAGTTTCTATACTTAAACGTATGTTTGATTAAAATGTCGAACATTCTGAAATTACCTAGGATCAAGTTTTGTAGTGGTGGTAACTATACAAGCATAAGAAACTAGGCGATATAATATTAATGACCAGCCTCATAATAGTTCGATAAACAATGTTTGTTTTAGACATTCTAAAATAATTAGCCTGCTATTACTTATTTAGTTCACCCACTCAATTCACATAAATATCATTGACCATGTAATGGGTAGCGTTTAAAGATAAAAGTATATTAATAGTATTACGTAAAAAAGTGATGTAAATATTCTAATTTTAATTTTCTTTTTATAAGGTTCAGTCACTTTGATCACGTCTTATTCTAACTGTGCTCATTATTTCACTGAAGAATGTACATAGTACTATTGATTGTGCCAAAGAAATGAATTATCCTATAAATGTCACGGCATTTTAATAATTTAAAAGTATCAATAATGTATAGTGTGATATTATTATCTTTACTGAGTGAATATTTTAAAGCATAATTTGGTCAGCGTTACACATTGGAGCTACCGATTAAATTAATGCGAGACCCTCAATACTTATATTAATACGGTACCTAATAATATATTGTAAGGTTGGATGAGCTCCAGTGCAATAAATGCTTAACAGAGGTGACCTATTGAATTTGAATAATATACTAGTTGTATAGTGTAGACACATCCCACAGGTATCTAATAATTTTGGCCATTTCGGGTATAATAATTAACAGTTACCTACCTAACTACCTAAGTATAGTGTAGACACATCCCACAGGTACCTAATAATTTTGGCCATTTCGGGCAAAATAATGAACAGATATCTACCCAACTTATACTTAATTTTATACATAAAACTAATAATCAATATACAAACAATTCAATATTATGTCTTTCAATTGTAAAATAATGTATGATATTATTATTATTTTAGTACCGTATCTTCTGTTACAAATTAAACAATTTATATTTTGCACTCAAGAAAACCGATACAATTAGAGTAAACGAGACAACGCATGTGTTAAGGCTTTTTATAGTTTCAAGATATCTATAACAATAATAATTGAATATTGTGAAAAATAGTATAGTAATGCAAATATAATAATACTAGGTTGCCTTATATTAAAAATAAAGTTTATAAATACCTTAAACTATAGTTCAACAAACCAATATAGCAATAACGATTATTGAACAATTATGATGTTCTTATTATTCAAAATGTACATCCATTAAAAATAACTATTTTATTATCAAAACATTAATTATAATTTCATGCGATTATACTGCATACGCACCTATTATTTATTATTAAAGTACATATTCTGCACATTTGTCATAGAAAATTAAATATTATAAATACAATTAGCTGTTAGGTAGGTACATTCAAACAATTAGGACTTTAATAAATATATTACACACCACGCACGCAATTAATGCAATACGTTTCATAAAAACGTGGTTTACACTTAAAGCTTAAAATAATATTATATTTTCTCGCAAAATTATCCCATACTCAGTTGCAATAATTTTGCTGAACCTAAATAATTTATTTATGAGTACATTAAAATGTAAAGTATACAGCAATAACTCACCTTTATAAAATAAAAATGATGATTATCGTTAATAATTAAAAGAAGAAAAACAATCAATCAAGTATGACTACACTTAAAATATTAACATATTTTTAAATAATGACCACTATATCTACGACAATAATGATAGTACACATTTTTTTATTCTCATACGTTATATTATCAGCTCTTCATTGTCGAATACATACACGACTAGAAATTTAAATTTTAGAGAGTGAAATTAATTCAGATCCTTTTGCGAAAAGGGAAATTTATATTTTTGCAGTCCTTTGGATCTATTGTCGATATTTTTCCTCTTCCGTGGACCTAACATATCATATATACCAATCCCATCCATCATCATCTTATGGTTGTTGATAGTTATTTTTTTTCGGTTCTTCCTTCTTTTTATACCGGCAGATCATTAATCTTATTTTTCTTGTTCAGTGTCTGGATATAAAAAGTAGCACTGAGGGATGGGACTGATGACGAAGGAAGGACCGTAGAAAATAAATGTCATTTTCAACTATTTTCACCCCCTGCGTTGGGTAATATAACATCCCGTACGACTTTCGACCTCTGCAGCAAGGTCGAGTACCTCTACTTTTTTAAATAGTTTTAATACTTCCGGTGTCTCATTCATCAAATGAATCACTTTATGAAACGCGGTATGGTATGTTATTTAAATGTTAAAAAAATATTAATTTAGTTTTTTTTAAGAAATGTATAAACTATAAATACAAACGTTGTGTAAATAACGTTATAATATACCCCCCCCCCCATTACCGTGTCTTTCTGTAAACATCGTTTTACTTCTACGGTTGTTTGACTGATTGGCGATTTCCGCAGTTATAAAATAATATTTCATAACATAGAATCGAGGCGAGTAATTAAATTCTAAATTACAGCCTATTACAGAAGACATTATTCTTTTATAGTTCTATTACTAATTGCAGTATATTAACATTGAACGTTGAAATAAAAACCATATTAGTCAGAGTACCCCGAGTAGGTATTTGTGGCTGTATAGGTATTAATATATATAACTCCACATTCATTGTGCTATTGCAGATCCTTAGAGAAAATTATTTTATATTATACTTAATCTATGTACACTTTCTTGGTATTAATTATACATAACAAGTTATAAGAACTTAATAGAATTACTACTGCTCTAAATCTAAAATAATTTATAGCAAAATCATTAAAAAACAGTTTACCTACCATAGAAATATATTACTGTTTACCACACACATTATTGTTGTTAATAAGCATATATAATAATGACTATAATAATAACTCTAAGCGCATAAACTAATAGAATAGCTCACAAGAAAACAAAACATTTTTCTCATAAAAATTAGTATAGTATTTTTCATTTTGTTTTCTTCTTTACTCTCAAAAGCTTATCAAACTGAACAAACATCGTTTTTATAATACAATATAATATATTTATAAAGCTAATATAGATAATGGACTTTGTGTAATTAATGTCATTATTATGATTTCAAATCAAAAACACATAACGCACAAACAAAAATATAAACCGAATTGAACCCATAACGGTCTACGCTGTGCGTTCCAAAACTGTCGAGTGAAAATATTTACGGTAAAGCAAAAACAACTTTCCAACATTTGTATAAAAACAACATGATCATTGAAATCTAAGTAAACTTTCTCTTAGCTTTTTCTTAACTCATCTAGACATTTAAAACAAAATATTATATAAGGGTACAAATCTCATTTGCTAACAAAAATAATAAACCTTTAACTTTATAAATAACAATAGATCATCTTTCAAAATGTGATAAATAGTAATATCAGTTCTAACTTCACACTAATACTCAACTTATGTGTAACTATTTCGATGAGTTTGTATTTCATTTTCGTAATGCAACTAATTCATATAATAATAATATTCAAATTATGCACGAGACCATGAATATAAAAAGTTAGGTAAATACAAAAACTGTAAGTATCTCCATTCCACCATTCCCAGTTTTTTAATTCAAAATTAAGGTTTTAATTATGATAAATTATAATAACAAAACTATTGTATTAACTATGATTTAATACTGAGGACATTAAAATGATTTTAAAATTGTATTTCAAATGCATAATAATTACTGATAATGCTCCTTCAACATATACTCTATAACCAATGATCTGTCAGGTTACTCTTTTTTATTCAGCTTATAAAAATAACAAACAAACTTTTTTGTCCAGTTACAAAAAGCATATCCTGCACGTGTGTTGGATAATAGAAAAAAAACAGTCGGCGCCATAGTTAATCTACCAAAACGGTTGTTCCCTCACGTCGGCACGTTATACACATCATCATGTCTTACTATATATTTGACGTAAAACATAAAAATTAATGTTTAGAGTTAGTGTACTTTTTCAACGTGATAACCGGAAATAACTTCAAGTTAAAATAATGTTTAGTAAATATATGCGTGTATAGTGTATGGGTGTGTGTTTTTAGTACAAAAAAAGTATAGTAGATGATTTGAATCGTAAGCTATAACAAAGGGACGAGGTACAAGATGTTCTACGTGATTATTGGACCACTGATTCGAAAGATTCACTAAATTAATTTAGTTTTTTAGGATTATTATAATGAATTAAAAAGCAGTTTAAAAAACATAAAATCCAGAACTTAGCTTCAAAAAAAGAATAATTTAAATTTTTAACTTGTAAATTATAAATTCTTAGTAAAAAAAAAAAAACAGTTTTTTAGTTCAAATATTTTATCTGCTATAATATTCAATATCCGCATATTTTAAACATAAAAAAAAAACAATTGGGTAACAACTAGTTTCCTACAGTTTTGAAATCTCAAATAAATAAAAATATTAATTTTTTTAAATGTTTTCAGAATTTTTATTAATAGTTTATTCTATGCAATCGAATAGCATTTCAATAATGAATATTGCTTACAGAACACAATGTAAACATGTATTGATCTAAATTGAAAAGTATATTTATTAATATCAAGTGGTCTGAATTATGATTTTCTAAATAAGAGAAACACTATAAAAATAGAATTTGATCAAAATGAAATTGATGAAAATTTCATCATATTCCTCAGTTTTATAGTTTTCTCAAAACTTTGGGGAAATTTCACAAATTATTTTTTTAAAGTACGGTCTATATATCCATTTTTCATTTGATAAAGTACAAATTCTTTTAGTGCACTTCTGTTACAGAAAAAGTACTTGAAGGCATAGAGGAAAGTTCATAATTATTATTATAGAAACGATGTGTAATACTAACTATAGTTTAAGTCTAAAATCGTATAAAAACAATAAAAATAACGAAAACACTATGACGATATTGAAAATATTACATTCCTACTAATTAAATCTTTACATTAAATAATGACTTAAATAATTGAATACATTTTTAATAAACTGTTCGATATATATTTTTACTACCTATCTACTATATAAAAAATATTGGGCAATATTATGTAGCGTAACTCAGTTAAAAATACAATCATTATATGTTCACCATTTTTTCACACGAAACCAGTATCCATTTTATATTTCCGATTAATTTGTTTTTATATAATTTATTATAGCCTAGTTTAGTATCGAACATTTTGTCTGGTTAAACAAGCATGATTGGATGTTGACTCAGTGACAAAAAAACAATATTTACGATCACGGAAAACATGTAAATAAAGGTATTTTTAATATTACGTAAACTAAATACCCTTTTTCCAAAAAACCTAATGCTTAAATGAAATATCGTTCCCTCTTGTTTTTTACGTGTCAGTTTAATTTCGACACGTGACAAACCCTTAAATAAAAGGATTGTTTTCTATTGCTAACCGAATAGGTAAAAACGAACAACGAATATAACATAATATATGAGAATAAAATAAACATTTTCGATGTAAAAAGTTATTTAACATTCACTTTTTGAGGATACCAAAAGTAAAATAGATTACCTAACATTTAAATAGATGCAATCGAAAAAAAAAATAATAACAAATTCATTGGTAATTTTATAGTACATACATACAATAATAGAGCTAATAATAGTTTATTGTGTTTGATGGCCACAAGAGTGGTTAGGTGCCTCTTAATCATATTTCATTTTATTGTGATTAATATTGTCAGATAAAAACAATAATAATTATTATTATAAAAGGGTTTTCGCTTATTTTTAAAAGAAATAATACTTAAAAATTGCTGATTGCATTTTTTTTTCAATTATAAATCTGGTTAAGCTTATAGAACTCAAGCATAAATATTCAAATTGAAATTCAATTCTATATTTTAATATTAGAATATGACATTAAATATATAATAAAATAATTGATTTTAGTTACTTTTATAGGTAATTTGTTTTTTTCTCCTTAAAGTAGGTAATCAGAAATAAATCACTGTACATAATTCTAAAATAAATCATTACAATTTTTTACAACAACCAAATTCTAAAAAAAAATTCTAATTATTTCACGAAAAACTCCTAAAATTTTTTATACATTTTAGAATTTTCTAAACAAATACAAAGTGTATTAAAAAATGAACGATCTAAAACAATTCCGCGTCCACTGATACAAAACAATTTTTTTCAAGAACAAAAAATTGCTCCACTCAGACTCTAAATACATAGCGAGGGATTCACTTACTATGAGCCAGTTATTGTAATGTGTAATGAAATAATCATATTTTTATTAAGCCTTTCACAGTTATTTCTGACTCTTTGTTTGCGATTTCCCGAAATATCGTATAATATTCGAGTATGATATATGGATACAATAATTCACAAAACTCTATGATATATATAATATATTATACAAATAAATTGAATAGTTCTATAAACATGGCATTGTTGTGTTTAATGTTCAACGATGTATTTCTGTATTTATTTATTTGTCTATCTCGTTTTAACCTAACAAAAAAATACTAAAATAATTAAACAACAATATATATTCGACAATAGTCGTAATTTTATGTTTTAATCAATATGGATTTTTATTATATTGTCATGAAGAATAAATACAAATAAACTAACCTAATATAATATCTATTTTTAGTCATGTCTATCGGGACTTATGTTTTAATCCTATGAAAAAAAAAATATATTCTTGATATAAGCATTAATACTGTACCTACAATATTAATACTGTTCTATAATTCACACTAACGGTAGCATCTAAATAGAAATAGAATATGATAAACTTAAAAAATAATAATTACATGGTCCTCATGATATGATGTTTCATAGTACCTATGTGACAAAGTAAAAAAAATTTTACAATATTAAGCAAATGTGTAATACCGTATGAAAAATAGCAAAACCACGGCCTAGGGTTCTAAGGTTATGTTAGGTTACAATGAGCTAACATTTTTTTATTTTACAGAATTTCACTATTTCTTGAAAAAGCAAGCTATTTTTACTATATTTTAAAAATATAAGCTATTCCATAAAAAAATTGCAAAAGATTTAAGTCATGGTACCTTTCATTCAAAACACGAGGTTTTTAAATGTTTGCTATTGTTCATTTATCATTAATATTCCATGAATAGTGTTCATTGGTTTTATTCAAAAATAAAATGCGAAATTGAATTAATTATTTAAAAAATACTTTATTGAATATAAAATTGTCATACCCCAGAGAGCAGTGTTTACGAGGTTTCCTTTAGATGTTCAAATATTACATTGTGAATATTACATTTTGAACAATACATATAAATCCTTCAAAATTATATTTAAAAATATAAAAATCAAAACGTTTTAAATAATGGTTTGTTAACAATAAACAACATTTTGTATGAACTGAAATAAATAATTGAAACCCAATAATGTATTTTAGAGGGTTTCGAGAGTGTTTATACTTCTTTTAATAATTATCGTTGTATTTGAGTATTTATTGAAGCAAAAAATACTTTGAAACATATTCATAACAAGTATCAAGTATATATTATATACCAGGACACTAGTTAAATAAATTACTAAAATGTCTATTAAATTATTCTATGATGAAAAAAAAAATACCATACAATTTACAAGACTATAACAACATGCAATGTCAAGTACGGCAAATCTTCGTCCAAAGTTTGTTCAGTTAAACGATAATTTCAAAACCTTCAATATGATTTCCCAATAGGCAAATAACTCAAAGAATTATTTACTTCAATTTTATTTTAACTCATGCAAACATAATCCTATACTGTTATTTACATTTAAAACTTAGCAAACATACCTATACAGTATACATTTTACATGTTCTTTAAATACTTTTATAAAATATGAAATAATATATTTTATAAATTCGTAAACTCATTAATAGTAATAATAAATATATAGGTATACCTAAATAAATACACTTTAATAAACTTTGAATTCTGAGCAAGCTAATAAAATATACCTATCGCTATCACTTGAATTATCTTTTTAAAAGGATGTTTTTGAGAGTTAAAACTAACGTTTTTTTGTCCACCTTTAAAAAATTCTAAATATAAAACAAATTTAACTAAACATGGTGAAGATTTTGTTTAAAACGAGTACATGCTGACATTTCATTATTATTTCTTTACTACGCATTACATTTTTAAAAACAATTTATTTTTAGAAATTTAACAAACGATTATACTTAAATTAGTTTCTAAATTTGTCTCGTGTTATTTTATATAAAAAGCTATATAATAGCTATATAATAGCCATATAATAGCTATATAAGCTAATATTGATAAAATCACAAAATTAACGGTAAAACAAGTTTAAAAGAGTCTGCAAAGTGCAATGTAGTACAAATAATTTTTGAATTTGAAACAAAAAACAATCAACATATTCTTGAACGCCGAAAATGGTTTAGAACATTTAACTATATACAAGATCAGAGGTGGTGAAGGGTTCGGTTCCGAGTCATATATGTATATCTTATTATTGGACGCCTATTCTTCCTCTTATGTTAAAGTCAATAATATTGAAGTATTTCAATTTTTGTAATTTTACTTACCATAATAATTATTTCTAACATTATATTTATTTAACTACACAATACCATTTTTCTAGTATTTATCTTTCCCACACCTATGAAACAGTATTTAAAAAAAAACAAAAACACATAGTTGTGGAACACAATAGTCCGTAAAAAAACAAATTCCAAACTTTATAGTTGTAGTTATTTGTTGATATATTTAATACACATGTTAATATTTCGGTCTAAACGAGAATTGAACAGTGTCCAAAACAACAATGCTTTTGAGTTCATGCCATTCTCGGTAGACTTAAATTAAACTTCATATATATATTCTCTTTTATCATTTTACACCTAATTATTGTTTTAGTGAGACTTTTTTAAAAATAAATACATTTCTAGTAAAACAAAGATTCTTTATCAACTCCACTTGAATTAATATTATTTTTAATTTTAAGCCTTAAAGAAAACTTAATTAAACAATATGTAATTTTAATATACCTATAATAAGTAATAACGTATTCACATATTATATAGCCACTAGCCATATAGGTATTAAATTATAAATCAATATTTAATGTCGATTTGTGTTTGCACACAATACACTTACTAAAAATATCAAATACCCATATTTACGCTCAGGGTCAACAAACACTTTTATTTTATTAATATAAATTCTTAACACTCGCACCCTTTTGCATCCATTAAAATATTCTTTCATTAGAAAATCTTAATAAATATTCCTAATAGATAAAACAAATTGTAATAGTTTTAAAATCAAATCTGTTATAATAACTGTCAACCTTACATCATACAAGCTACTATTTGCATAAAATGTTTAAATGTATGTATTAAAAATATTTCTCACAGATCTAGCACAGATTCAAAATAGGTTCCAATTCCACCTGATAACCTAAACAATGATTTCAGAAACATTATAAACTATACCAGATAATGTGACTTAGAGCCCGCATTTCAGATGACAAAAGTTTGACCAAAAGTTTAGCTGGGGTATTGAGTTCATTAAAATATCTTAATTACACCACCTAAACTAAGTTAACCATTCAGTCCATTAACCAAAATCCGTCTTTATGACTTTGGAATCTTATCGTACAATAGTATTAACATGCACATGTATTTTCAAACATTGTTTTTATATTATGATATGATTTGAATTTTAGCATGTTAAATTATAATTACAAGTCAGCCAAGATATTTTATGAAAATATTATTAATTTATGTAAATATTCTTATAACAAATGATATAACATATTATACGCTTCTTGTTGTAAGTACAAGTAGTATACCGTTCAAACATATTTTCATTAGTTATAGTAACCAATCATATCAAATAAACCTGTTTATTCGAAAATGTTCATGTATTTATGATCTTCGACATAATAACTCCAAAACTAAAATATTCTGAATTACAGTCACTTTAAACATAAATGAAAACGAATGCTCTGCAATCAAAAGCTCAAGCCTACCCACAAATCCTTCACAAATCGTCACATAGAGAGATGAACTGACCTTACAAGGTTTTTATTATAGAGAAAATATATGCACACTTCCATGAAACCTACAACAATGGTTGTAGTTTTCTTCCATTAAACATCATTAATAATAAACAATAATTAATAATCTTCCTTCTTCAATTGTCCAGAAAATTTGAAAAAATTATCACTCTAGAATCTAAATTCGCCCACACTAAAATATCACATTTTTTTTAATGACCAATTAATTCAGAAATATTTTCACTGACTGCTATGAATAACCTCAAAACAGAGAAAGTTCATAGCTACCTGGGCCGAATCGCTCAATCGGAACCCCCGGCTCCATCTTGCCTCCATCAAATTGGTTGTCGATGCCAATTTACATACCGAGCTATAGAAGGTCTTAACTGATCGTTCAATCGTTTTTTTATGTCATACTTATGTCTGTTAAAGATGTATTATGTATTATACATTATGTAATCCACATATAAATTAATATATTCTGTAAATCGCTTTCAATGATCACTGCTAATGCAGCAGTGTGTATCATTAAACATAAAAATATTAATTTGCTATTACTTATGACTTTCTTGCAAGAAGATATTATCATAATATTTAAATTATAAATAATTTTTACTCTGAATTCCGAGGTAGATATTTAAAAATCATTTGGTAATTTGATGATCAATTATTATTTTTAAGTTGTAAAACTCCCCTAATTATGAAATAAGTAGGTAAATGAGTTGATGTGAAAATATTTTTTCATTCAAATACATAAAGCATACAAATAAATAAGTTATTATTTTTTCCTTGCCATATTATTTTAAAGCAACAAAACTCGGAAAAAAAATAAGGTATTTAATATTATTGTATAAAAAAAATTAATCTTCTTATAAATATAAAGTTTTCAGATTAACATTCCCACTCATTATCTTTGCAGTACTTTCGTCAAATTCAACATTTAACTAATGAGAAAAAGCGGTATTTAATAAATTCACTCTCTCTATATAGGTGTATATATATTATATATATTATAAACGCACACACAAAATAACAGTCTTATTTTTGTGTGTCAAGAGTTTACAAAGAAGTGGTTTTGGATTTTTTTTTTCAGTTAAATTTGTTTACATGCTCTCCTTATTAGTGGTATTTAGCCAGTATTTAAGGCTTAAGAGTATTTGTTTTAAGTATAACAATAAATGAATAAAAATAAATTTTTTTTGAGATATATAATTTATAAAATATTAATACTATGAAGTTATTGGTAAGTGTTTGTCCTTGAATTTCGAGGTACGTGTTAATTTGCTTAATTATAAAAATGAAAATTTAAACAGAATCCAATTAAATAATTAACTTGATGTCTGCCCAAACAATAATCCAGTGAGTTGGACATTCGAGGTAAATGTTTTAATCGTATGTGCTAGAGAAGAAATAAGAACAGTTTCATTGCAAAATTAAATAAAAATTAAAAATTATTAAAATCAAAATGTTTGTATACATAAGTTATTTGACAAAAATTGTCAGAGTACTGTTTTCTTAGATAATTGAAGAAAAATTAACATTTTATTTTTTAAATATTGATGAGGAAATTGCTGAGATTTAAAAAATTTACAATATAGTTTCTTAATAATAAATCTAATCAAATAAATCATTCGTCGACAAAAAAATATTATTGAAAATGAGCAAAACAAAAATATCTTTCACTGTGGATGTTTTATTTTTATCAGTATGCATTCCTGATCATAATTTACAATCTGAATTAAAATCGATGAACAATATAAGACCATATAAGTTTTTTGGTACTTTTATATTATACTATGTTAGATTGCACATTTTAGGCCCTCCCATAAGATTGTCACACACCTCGCTTCGACGCTATATTTGCCCAAGCGACTTCCTTAATAAGTAAGTGAAACGTTGCGATTTCATATAATACCAAGGTAGCAATTAAAAAACGATGCGAAAACGACGGACGACTCGTGCGCGATCCGTTGTGCTGATCGTGCGGCAATCGTGTATTCGTGTCACATTAACTGCACGGGAGTTTATTAGTTTTTGACGTTTCGTTGTGTAGGTGTGATTCTGGTTTTTATTTTAATTTTAATCGGTTATCCTATTTATTTTATTCACAAAATATATCGACATTTTAACTAATTGATGAGTTGGTTACCGTAAAATATAAAGTTTGTCTTGTCTTTTGAGTTCTATGGTTCACCACAATTTTCAATACTAACTTATACTGTAAGACTGCTTATTTATTATATTGATATAAAGTCATCGTGCTTGTTCTACTTTACCTACAAATAGGGTATATATATACTCTATTTTTTCGATAAGAATAAATGCGAAATTAACGATTCGTGAATAACACTGTGATGCTTTTTAACAACAGTTCAGTGCCATTAAGAAAAATTGCACCAAGGGCATACAATAATGTACATAAAGTTTCCAAACTAAGGAGGGTTTTGTATAAAACTATTAGAGTTGTACTCATTCTATCAAAAATTGTTTACGGATATAAGAAAGACATACTGTAAAACCAATAGATATCACTCAAAATCTAAGAAAAATATTAAATATTTAAATACCTAACACCCTGCAAAAACCAGAAAAAAAAATATATAACGTTTTATTACGGACGTAAAAAACTTATCTTGAAAGTATTTGTGTTTTATTTCTTATACAAAAATGTTTACTTAGTTGAAGTTTCTATCATTGTTGATCTAAACAGCTATAAAAATCATAATAACTTAATATTACATATTTAAACTACGCTAATGTCATTACATGTTAATATGTTATAATATTAAAGCTATAGATAAAAGCTTATAAATTATAATAGCTACCAAATTTAGCTGGTAAAATATTGTTAATATGGTTGATTTAAATTTTTATCAGCCATTATTAAAACCTATAAATTTGTGTAATGCGTGGGTCATTTAATTTTGATCTGTGTTATAATTTATAACTATAAAGCTAATATAATCATATAATATTCAACTGGCTATATCGATATGGCTCCGGGTGTAGTTACATATAAAATGTACAGAATACAAACGACCAGTTAAATAATATCGACAAAAATGTCAGAGATTGTTGACGAACTAACGGTGGAAGGGTAAACGAGTAGTCCAAACAGATAACCTTTATTGCGTGGGCAACCCAACCGAGAACTACCCTAGAGACGTGTGCTATTAAAGGGTGGTCTTGGGGTAGGTGTATAGAGCTATTAACTTGAACGCGGATGCTATCCATCATATAACCCCACCGTGAAATCGTGCTAGTTTTTCGCGCTTCGTGTACCTACCCCCTTTCAACAACTAACAATTTTAGGTAATACGTGTTAATGATGCACGTACAACCTGAAACAGAAATACCACTCTGCCACATTAATAGAGCGCTTTAAGAACAATTGCATTAGCTAAACCTAGGCGGTAAGTTAATGAAACATACAAAATAGAAATTATTTCGTTATCAAATAACAGGAGATTTAAATAATAGGTAAGTATCCAAATTAATGAATTAAGATAATATAAGGAATTTTCAATATTTATTCTACATTGCTAACATTTTTTTTTCTGGAAGATCATTTTGATAATCTTGACTAATATTTAACAATTGTTTATAAGGAAATATGAAAAAGGATTATTCCATATCGTAATTGTATACTGTCAATATTATTTTCGTACGAATAAATTGATTCTATTTTATTATTATGCTAATATAATTATTTTTGAAAAATTAAAAGTAAACTGAAATGGTTTATTACATATTTTGCTAATTTTTTCATCCTGTTTGTTTTTAATAGCCTTGACTCCAAACAATATACCCATTTTAATATTTATTACCTACTGATAATAGCGTACTTATGGCTACTTACTTTATTATTTGGTAAGTCAAAATGTGAACAGTTAACTTGAATATTGAAATAATAAATGGTGCCAATGTTAGCCAATCGTCTAATTTCAAGCTTGGGAACACTGCTCTAAATACTCAAAATTCAAGTTATGGATAGTAATACAGAAGGTATCCATCCCGGTTTCTTTACTTATACCCAATATATTCAATACCAAGTTAAAATCAATTCATCATTTAAACGGATAAATGAGTTACTTATATTTTATAATAAAACTGTGACAATGTACTTGAATACCTATATTTTATTTCATTTACATAGACAAAGTGACACAATAGTATATCATATAGATTTATTTTTGTCAATATTAAACATTAGTAAAATTATTTTAGTACATAACTCAAATTTCATGAATCCAACTTTGTAAATAGACACTATTTAGTACTCATTTAATATTGTTATAAATAAATCCAATATTTATGGAACAAATAATAGAGACAGTAATATAGTGATATATGTTAAAATAAATGAATAAAATAAGATTTTTCATTTTTTATATGTACCAAAACGATATATGTAGAATTTAACTTGTTTCCCCAAGTAATTATGATATACTTTCTTACTAATACAGTAAAAGATTAAAAAAACTTGAATTATGTAATGCTTGCCAGTTAAAAATATACAACAATTCATGGTATACAACAATACTGTCTATTATAGTCTTGGCTTAAAGTCAATAATAACTTATTTATAAATGAAAATTGCTCGTCTTGGGTGTAGGAGTTAAGTAACAAATAGCTGAACGTTTGTTTTTCGTACCTATAAAAGACGTAAGCTAAAAAATTACAATGTTATTCAATACCTAATTAGATAAATAATGAAATTGAGGAATGATTTTATTTATTTTTAGTTTTGTTAACCTTGTACAATAAATAATTGTGTCTTTTCTTAAATTTATAAAAATTGTATTTATTAAGTTAATGCTTCGATTAAAAATAGAAGTAGAGTAATAGATTTAAGTTTATATAATGTTAATGAACCTAAAATGTCCATAATAGAATGTAAGTTATTCTATAATATGTAGAGTCTCAAAAGTGAATACTTAAAGATTACTAATTTACTTAAAACACAAATCAAATTTTAAAGCATTGTACTATTTTTTTTTTAAATTCATATTATATCATAATACAATTAATCTAAAAATCAATATCTACAGCCTATATAATGGTTTGAAAATTCAATATACATACTCTACTGAATCTAAATTTTAAATATTGTAAGAACTTTTATTTACTTAAATTTAATAAATATAAAATTAAACTCAACTACAGACCAATTGTACATAACATATTTTTCACTGATTATAAAGAGCATTAATTTGAATTTAATTTTTAAATAAATTAACATTTTATTTTTTTGATCAACAGACTTAAATATTTTAAATCTAAAATAAATGTATTCTCAAAACAACACTAACAAACAACAATTTAGATCATGAATACCGCATTTTACCAAGTCTGATTCAAAATATAACTTAAAAAAATATTAAATTTGCGGAATTTTGAATTAATAAACTTAATTCATTGTAGATATTATTATTATATGAAACGATAGTATTACATATTTTTTTTAAATATGCAATTTGTTTGTTTTTTAAATATGTAGTATTTACGGACAGTATAGGCTCGGAAAATAATAAATAACTTAGGTACATTAATAGTTTTTTTTCATTTTCACTAAAAAACAAAAACGAACCTACAGAAAAAATATTTTTAAATTATCATAAAACTATTATAACCTCATTTGTCCAAACCTCACGAAAAAAAAAAATTATAATAAGAAAAAAATTAGGTATTGTTTTATTTACCCCAAAATTAAATAATCCATGAAGATAAAACACAAGTGAAAAAACATACCCTAAAGTTAGCCTCGGTAAGGTATGTCCTAAATCAGTCTTCACTAATTTCAAAATAATTACTAACAAAAGACAAGCAAAGGGTTGTTAGAATCGCACCCGTAATTCAATAGTTCGAGGAAAAAAGCTAAAGATAATTTTTTTAAGCATAACACACGAGATACTAAACTATTAGAAACATTTCTGAAAAGATTTAATTCATTTAAATTACATTTTTCGAACATTATCATTAAAATTAAACATTTATGTCAAAATGTCTAGTAGTTGGTAAAAAATTCCAAACATTGATTTTATAATACAAACTAACATGTGTACCAATTGTTTTTCAACTAAAGAGAAGAATTATTCAATCAATCAAAATAATTTGTATTGACAATGTAAAAAGAAAAAGAGAGGGTTTTAACAGAAATTTATTTGATATTCAAAAAACAAATAAAACTCGGTCTGGAATAATACCACTAATGGTCACAGTACACCCCTCGACACAAAAAAAGCTCCTAGTTCCTACAGAAAAAAAATATCCTGTGAAACTGAATGACGCATAAACGTCCCGATTACGTTTCAAGAATGCCAATTATCATCGGTGTTTACCCACATTACAGTATACAATGACGATTGACGAGTTAAATTTAAAGTATCCAGTGTTCAATTTAAAGTATTATAATATTTAAATAATAGCAATGAAACTAGATGAGTCCTCTAAACACAGGTATTACTTACATTATAGTATTATACACATCATATTTTGTTGTTAGTTTTCATATTATATCGCATGGTTTTTTATTTCAAGTGTTTCACAAAAACCCATAAACAATTTTCCAAAACATAAAAAATACATATTTCCTCCCTACGCTTGACATTAGGTTTATTTTCCTTAAAATGCATTCACTACATGTTGGCACATAATAATAATAATATACGGACAAGAAAATATATCCTACAATAATTTTAATGGAATATTTTTAGTATCAACTCCTTCCATTCAAAAATAATTTTTGGTTTTTGAATTTACATACTGAAAAATCAATTCTTATAACATCATATATAATTTAAAATTATTTGTTTATAATTTATATAAAAATATATAGTATTTAATGTAATATCGAAACATAAAATCTTTGAAATAAATTAGACGAAATATGAAATTGCAGATATTATTTTACGTAGGTACAATAAAAATGTTTGAAACAAATGATACCTTTACGATCTTTTTTTTATAATTATTAAATCTTAAATCATCCAATCATGAATCATGAACCATGATTCATATACCTATAATTTGTATTATACTGTATTTGTAAAATTATACAATATTATCATTGTTTAAATAATACAGGTTTTGATGTATCTATAATTTTCACCGAATATTATATTGTTTTTAAAAATAATGTCTTGAATACCTGACATGAGGGTCTAGTACGAACTGGCGGCTTACATTTCGGAGGAACTGCGGAAGGGACCACCATATGGTTCAGAAATATGGAGTTCACGTGACGCACATGTAGACGGTTGATTCATAATAATATGATATGTATATATATACATACTTTTTTTGATCTATACTTGGCACACGCACCCCATTAAGAAACGCACCTTTTAAATTCTACACGTTTCTAAACACAACCGGTGCCGCAAGGACCACGCACTAATACTATTGCTGCAGTATTACACATTATTACTTATCTGTCTTGCACCACAAATAATCTGAACGATACCTACTGTTGTAACACACTTTATACCTAGCCACCTAGCCACACATGGTATAAAAAATAACGACCGTTCGTCTACTTTTCGGCACATGCGAATTTGCTTTCACAGAATAGGTACAGCTTTGGCTTGACAAGTAACGTCATATTATAATAATAAGAAAAACCGATTCAATTGTCGCCTTTTTCAGAATATATACAACATTGAAGTATTTAGTACAACTACAGCACACATGAGAAGTCACACGGGAGTAAATCCGTTTCCATGAGCAGCTGTAAGTCATAAATTCTTTTCAACGAATGACAATCTAACGAAACGACGAATGGAATGCCAAACTGGAGAAAACCCGTTTTCGTATATAAAAGGTTAACTGTAAAGTTCAAGTTAAAACGAGACACGGGAAACAATACAAAATAAATAAGCAGAACACGTTAATGCGTATAGTTCATTTTAAAGTTTTTTCGCAATTTCTTCGATATCTGCTGACAATTTACAAAATAGATTAACGTGTTATGCACCACATTACTTTCACGCTTACTTTTCAATCTATAAAAATGAGATGAGAAACACAATACATCAACTACGTGTTTGAGTTAAAAAAAAAACAAATGTTTAAAAATGTTTGAAACAAATAACTTTAAAATGTTACCTATCTATATAGTTATCATAATATAAATCTCATACGACATTGATAATAATACTTAGTGGTTTACTAAAGTAAGTTGTCTGCAGTATATGTATAATATAGTAGAGTAGAAATAAATAAAACTCAAACCATTGTGTTCTACGAGTTGAAAAACTATTCACGTTTTTATCATCAATAAACATCAAATTGCGTAACTCAAAACTATATCGTAATTCGTAGGCATTATAACAAAAGGTACCAAGTCACATTTTATTTGCTTATTCAATCTGAACTCTGAAGTCATTGAAATTAGGGTAGAAATTGTGCAATTTAAAAAACAAAATAACATTTTAAAAACCTAATGGAACGTAAGTAAACAATTTCAGTTTTTTTAAAACAAAATCCTCAATTTCATCATAGTATATAAGATTTTTTTTATTTAATGTATTTATAGTTTACACATTTGAATATTTAAGATCCTATTTTTTAATAAATGCAGCTAAGAATAAAAATAAGGCATTTATACGTATTCTGTTCAGTTTCATCCGCATTGATTTTACGCTGACATACGTACAAAATAATTTTTTACCATTATTTGTACTACTTTACTACACTCAGAACATTCTCCGGTTCGTTATGTTTGTTAAAAAAATTTATGATATACGAAATTTATGGTTGTTTCAGTACACAATACTTACAGTCTTAACATTTTTTTCTAAATTTATTTTAATCTTTGTTCATAGAAATATAAAAGTGTTCATAAGTTTAAATTATTATCAAACATACTTTTGACGAAATAAAAATATTTTAAAACAAAAGTCGTGTAATAATAAAAATAAAAAAAATAAGCTGAGGAAGGTAGTTAGTAAAAGAAAATTAAAAGTCGCAGATCGTCTAACGACGGACAAACGTTCTACGGTTCATTAACGTGTTATATATAATTATTCTACCTACATAATTCCTTTATAAATCCAAGGCACACACACAATAAATTACAAAGAACAATTTTAAAACAAAATAACTAGGTAACAATTTGAGCCTTGCTTTAATTAAAATAAGAACCGTAATGATATGTTAAAACTTTTTATAACGACTCGGCATTAGCATACGAGTAAGGGAAAAAATACACCTATTTTCACTCCAATATGTCAAACCTATATGCAGCGCGTAAGTTAATAATATTGTTAAAAGGACGTTTTTGTGAATATTAAAATTCTTTTATTTTTTTTCTAATTAAAACTATTAGTTTGGGAATATGAGAAGTTAAGCAAAATGTAAAATTCACACTTTATGCTACAAAATTAATTAATTAATTAAAACGAATTTAGTTTTAATATTAAAATGTAAAACCAAATAAACGCATAATAAGAGGTAAGCGTAAACCTAGTATAATATTTACATCAATAGATTCGTTTTTAAATCAGTATCGAGAACTTTGAGAATTAAATATGAATGAAGTAGTGTATAACATATTATATACTGAAGTAATAAATCGCTTATTATTTTATATCCTTACAACCTTTAGTGAAATGCGTTTTTGATTAGATACAATAATTGATTCATTCAATGGTATATTTTAAAATTGTTTTAAGTTGAGTTTAAACATACAACCAATAGTTGTTAAATTACTTGTTTAATTAATTTAATTATTACTATTGTGTAAGTATAATTTAATTAACATGTAAAAATGACACTTTACAATTTTTTTTTCGAAAATTAAAACAACGACGAACATTTAAAATAATATATTTATACATTATACTGCAGTTTTTTAACTTAATACGTTGTAAGAACCAAACTAAATTTTAATCTATGAAGTTGTTACAGGAATCTTTTTAGAAACACTGCTTTTACCACAAATGTAGTACTTACTCAATAGTCTCACACCAGACAAAAAAAAATACAATTGTAAAATTTGTTCAAAATATAAAATTGAATTTAAAACAAAATTTTAACGAACTGAGAAATTTACTGTAGCATTACTTAACATAGTTTTGAGTGAAACTGTTATATATTTGGCTTACAATTTTGATTTGGTTTTAGTGTCCATCTCCATTAAAAAGTATCTCCATCAATAATAAAAAAAGACAGCCTTTAGTTTTTCTTACACATCGTTTTTCTTTTAAAATTTACCAAAATAAATAATTATTTTATGGGTAGGTATACGATACTCTCCCAACCACAACTATACAACTAGATAGCCGGACTTATCATTCATATTAAAATCTGTAAAACGGAAAATTCTTCTCTCAAAGAAACTCGTGTTTACATTTTACATTTGATATAGGATTATAACCGCACACATATAATAACCACAATATTTTGAAATTCATTATTTGGTCTTTGTCAATGTACATGGGTGCCTTTGGTAAGTATACTCAGCCGTTTTACCAACTTTAATATTTTATATTACTGGTAAGGGAACCAGCTATATGGTTATAGTATTATATAATATGTATCTGTAGTCACAACAAAATAATGACAGTGACATTTTTAAATTTGATATTTATAATTAATGGTAACACGGAAAATAACAACAAAAAATCGGATCACTATGATACATTTTGTATCATATAAGAATCTATTCAATTTAAAATTTCAATTATTGCACATTTTCCAAACAATATTGAATCAAGTTGATTAAGCAGTTTTTTTTAATTTATAGTAAAAAAATTGGAGAATTTTTTTTTATTTAACAAAGCTCTTATAAATTACGTAGAGTACTAAAATATTAATATTAATCAATTTAAATTTCATGTCACTTCAATCGCTGGTTTACTTTGGTTAAAATAATACGCACATAACATACATACTATAGTGACAATACACGAATAATAATTGAGAATTCATGATAACTATTCAACGTCCATACATTAATATCCATATAATATTCTATGCTGATTTTCCAAGAATAATATACGATACGAAAATTGTGTAAATTGAATTATCTACAATTTAAAATCAATTTCCCACCAAAAGATTGCCATTTAAAAGTTCTAGAGCACATTTGCTTTCCCAAAAAGTGTTTTACGAAAACACATATTATAAAATCAATAGCTTGCTCTCTACCCACTCAAAACCTAAAAATCAAATAGGTCACAGAAAAGTTTAGAGCAACCAAAAGTCGATCATCTAATCAAAACGCACATATTCGTATACCGAAGAAAGAAAATTACCAATTACATGTACATAATACACCACGATCACTGTAAGTGACACACCCACACATTGCCGGTGGACTGGACAATTTATCGGTCCAAGCATTAATTCTTTATTCGTACACATTGTTATACAATTCACGCGCAAACTTTTTACATGCGCACTAGAAATTTGTCGGTATTTTAAAACAATACACATTACGATTAAATGTAATGACAATCGATTGAGCTAAGTACCAACTAGGGACTAGGTGCCTAGCCATCTATAAAACCAAAACAAATAATATTAAAACCTAATGATACAACAACATAGGTGATTTACTTAATATATACTTTACCAAAGTAAATAATTACTTGTGAAGACGCAATTACACACACAAACAAGCACACACACTGTTCTCACTATCAGACTTGAAGTAAGTACGCAATGCCGTAAACATAATATTCGTACAACTAAAATGATGATTACAGGTTACAATTCATTTATTTATTATAATGTTTAACAATGAAAAAATAATATATAATTAGTAATGCCTGTAATACCTACATTGGTCATGAACTTCTTAGTATTTTTCTGTATTTTAATTTTAAAGTTTTGTATCAGTTTTACAAGTAGGTACTGATTCAAAATAAACCTAAGAAATTTTCGAACAATTGATCTATTAAGCATAGTAAAAAACTATCTCTATTACAGACAATTTTTTTTTCACTAAATTGTGTAGTTTAATAAAACATGAACAGTTACGATAAAGCATAAAATAGCCGAAAAGAAAAAATGAGAGTGTGTCGCCGTCAGTAAAAAATTCAATGTAATAAATACAAATTTTAGAATATACAATATACTATAGACATAATACAATTACTGGCATACTTGGGGTAACAGATAATACCGTTTAATGGTGTCATTTTGGAGCAGCAAAAAGGGATAGTGAATAAGCCGTACAGTACCAACAATGTAGGTCCTATATATGGGCTTAAAATCGAGAACAGTTTATAGAATTGTATCTACTTAAGAAGCATAAGTTTTAGAGTAATTGTCCATTACCTTAAATATAACAGAATTTTTGCAAAATCTTATCAACTCTTGAAAAATTCATTCTTCACTCAGAATCTTTTTTAAAAATTGATCTCAACTTTATGTCATACTTCATTTTGGAATAATTAAATCCCATCACTGTTTTTTTTCACTAATCCTAAAGTTCCAAAGTTCAAATGTATCTACAATTCTTTCTGTAATTACATAAACGTCCAAAATATTTTAAAGCATATAACTTCTTATACCTAACAAATTGTTCTATATATTAATTAAATACTCTTAAAAGGCGTGAAATTTGTGTAATCAAGTAAACTTATTACAATAAATAGAAAATAGTGTTTGTTTTTGTATTAAATATATGTGTTGTGAAACTTTCAAGGTGATAACATAATATTACAGAACTTCTTGTCTTATGTTATTGTTTATGTAGGTATTTAGATACCAAATAGGTAAAAGTACAATTATATGTATTTTACATATTTTGTAGTATACTAAAAGCAATACCAGATATAGGATGAACCGTGGAATTATACCAATTTATCACATATCAAACTCAGTAAAATAGAAAACACTGGGGTAGCGGGACCAACCCATGGACACCCTAAACTGATACTCAACAATTTTACGATAAAAAATATTTACATAACCATACCCTATAAAAAAATATATGAAGTAACTACGAATAAATATTAATATATACACATATTTTTATGGTTGAGGGAAATTTTGCATACTGTGAACAAGAGGCCTGACAACGGTTGTATATTGCTACATAATAATATTATGTTCATGGAAATCATTAAATATTCTGAACATCTTTGTTACTATAATAAGAATTAATCTAAATCTAAAATATTGAAAAACCAATAAAATTTAGCATTCAATATTAAATAAAATGATATTATATTATATTTTTAGGCACCTAAATTATCCGCGATGGCCGTCCGATGAAACGCCAGCAACAGCAGCATCGCCATAGTGATACGGCATAACATCATGGCCGTCTCCATCACTTAATTTCGAGCATATCACAAAACACTACCGTCGGACAACGTACAAACCATGTCGTTAAAAAATTTCTCGGAAATGCATTTTATACATATAGTATCACGGTAAAAATGGAAATTGAAGACGCCGCGCGTAGTCTATCGTAAAAAATATTGTGTTTTTTGGTGACGCGCGACAGAAACGACGGCAGACGAACGAACAACACGAAAGCTGCGGGAAAACTGGCGACGGTGCACACACGCGGGTAGCAGCCACCGCCGCTGCTCCATCAGGAACTGTACCGGAAACATCACGCAACGCCCCTCACCCGCTTCCATCGTCCACACCATCCACCCGCCATGACCACAACCACAGTCCCTGATTAAACCAGCTAGTGACCACCCTCCATGGTATATAGCATTGTGAATTGTGATGTACACAAAACGGTCGGCATATTATAATTATTATTGTTGTATTGGTGCACTTCCAAAATTTATTTTGACACCGAGTCTCATTATGGTCGTTATAAACTCTGACATGCTAAACATAACATGATATACCTGAACGGACGGGCCAACAGCGATTTTGTTCAAATACTCGACAGTATAATAAACGATAAGCTTGTGATTTTCCTGGCCCGTTTTTGACACTATTATACGTCATATAGACAATCAAATGATATCAATCGACCAAATACCGAACCTATATAGAATATGAGGGTCCACTTGTTTTTATCATTAATTATTATGGGTGCAAAAAAAATGAGCACGGTGCATAATTATAAATAAAGATCTATAGTAGATATTTATACTTAAAGCATGTTGTGCCTACTATTCAAAGTTTAATAAAATGTTTTAAAAGGTTAGGTTCAAAATCGAATAGATGAATTTTCACGACTAGTCAAGAAGTTATATTTGTTTTTATTAAATACACAATATAACACATATTAAACTGAACCTGATTACGTTTGCTTAATTAAAAACGCCCTTTTTTAATATAAGCCATTAAACTTTTTTGTTTGATTAAAATAGTAGAACCTTGACAATTTAAAACACAAAACTTAAATTTGAGTGACCAAATAATAAATATATTATACAGTTCTAGCCTCTAAATAGAATATAATATCAACTCACGTTCACATTCATCGCACGTAGGTACTTAGTACATATTTATTTAATTAAAATTTTTTTTTAATAATATTTATAAGACTGAAGGTAAGATTTTCTAACTGAAGCTATCTACATCAACAAATATTTTAGATTATCTACCTTAATAACTATAGTAGAAATTTATTTATATTTTAATTTTCTTATTAAGTAAATATTGATTTAAATTAACTAAATAAATAGCTTACAATAGTTTATCATAAACAGATTACTTCTAATGAAAAATTTGTCAAATTTTAAATAACCATTAAATCACCGTCGCCATTTTCAACCAACGTACCAATGCATCTTTAAGACTAAAATTTCATCGTTTATTGTAATTTGTAGGTAACTCAAAAATCCTACTTCAGAATATAATAATTAATATACACAGCAGGACACACTACACTTAACAAAAATGTGTTGCAAAATAATAAAAATATGGACTTGTTAATCTCTATTATCTATTTTGTACCTATTTCGGTATAATAATATTATATTAATAATTGTATCATTTATTCTTTTAATAATGAACATATTGGTCGATTGTAATGTTGCAACCAATAATTAATAACAATTATTTGTATGTGTGATTATTGATTGATGTACGGCTCACACATATTCCACGCTTATACTATACCTCTGAACCCATAATTATATCTAATTATAATATAATAGGTAGGTCGTAGGTATGCACATTGAATACTGTTATGTATATATCACAACATACATATTGATTTACATTTGTACAATTGTACTTAAAAATTAATTATAATTTATATATCGTTATTATAAAAGATAAACAACTAAATAGACACACATACCTGACCCCTTGGATGATATATTATTAAAATTATTGAATAATACAGCCTGTGTGATAATAATTAAAACACATTGTCACTTATTAATGAATAAAAAAAATAAAACAACAAGTCATACAAAAACCTTATACAAATTTAAAATACTATTTTATAATGATGATAGCCTTGTGAATATGTATTTTTAAATTATATTCTAGTCCTATATTGTTATGAGACACGCTTTTAATTATATGCATATCTATAATTAAGTACAGGATGATTCTTTTAGCAATAAACACTCATTATTATTTAAACTGTATTAACTTTTCTTAAATAAAAAGCGTGCATAACGCGTATATTGGCCTTATTTTTTACCCTTATCTTTGATGGTAAACCCACTAGCAATTTTGAAGTATAAAACGGCCCCTATAATTGTGATTTCCTTGATAATCAGAATACTTTTCTAAAGATGTCGATGTATAAAATAAATAAAATATTATGAGTAGTTTCTCTTATTGACAAGTATATTTAATGTTCAGATGAGCTTAATAGTATAATATCAGTGTAATATGCCTCTAAAGTTCAAACACTGGAAAAAAACTTCGATGGTATAAATCATGAATGAAACAATTCTATAATGTTGGAATATTAGATTTTTCATTATTTTCTTTGTGAAATGGGAAAATAAACCGAAATAGTGACTAGTAGGCGTGTTAACATTCTCACGCACAGTCGTGTAATAGCTATAGGGTTTGACTGATTAGGCTATAAAACCACACCCGAATTCCTTTTAATTCGTATTAATCTAATGTTAATCTATTTCACAATATTTATTTTTACTCTCTGGTCTAAGAATAGCTGAGTAGACTATGCGTATTGCCACAAGTCACAACTTTTAAAAATGTCTACACATATCTTCACTATAACAATTCTCATAATTTATTGTACTCACAAATAATTGTATAATAAAATAAGTATGAAGTTAAAATACCTAACTACGTGGTCAAGATGAGTTAGTGGTCGTATAGTGGTCTAGCAAAATACCGAGTGCCTACAACAATAATACAATATTTTAGTCTAAATAGTTAGTAGGTATATTATAGATAGATAACGACGCACAGCAATATCTAATTAATCCATTTATTAAATTTAGCAAATTTTAAATAACATGGTTCTTACTTATACTACAATTCTGCGCTTAAACCCAGACTATTGTATCTATTCTTGTTGGCTTTTTATTTACAGCTTTCATCACTCTGCTAAATTACGTTGTCTACATTGGCCAAATACAGTTAAACCAAGTACATTCAACTCCAAATCATTAAACAATAATACAAATACATTTTTTTTTTTTGAAGATAATTAATTTAGATTAAAAACATAAGTTAATGCCAACCGAATATCAATCGTATAAATTAGTATTCCCTGTATTATTATATATTTTAAATACGTTTACTCGGTGAAATCGTAATGGTTTAATCTATTTTGTGGCGAAAATTGATTCAAACATGTCAACATATAGTCACAGTCCACAAAACACTAATTTGTCGAACCAACATTGGTGTACCTAAAACACAACCTGATAGCTACCCATAAAGACCACAAAATATTCGTACTCTACTATACTATCTCGTATATACTATTTGCCTACTTTTTTCTCTAGAATATTATAAATTATAATCCACTTTCATCAATTAAAATGTGTACACTGCACAGGTGATTTTTGTATTAATATCTAATTATTATTTTTTTGGGTGGGAATTTTGAGTAATATCCTCACTTTTAATAATTGTATGTACAATGTAAGTACCTACTATAACACGTAGGTATAAACTGAAGTATTAAACAAACAAGCAATTTACATTTTTACGCTGCATTGCGTATTATTTATGACATCACATGCATTCAAATCAGTTTTAGTAGACTACCTATAGTGCAATATATTATTTTAGTTATATATTATTTTATCTAGGTACCATTTCAGAATTACATGATGTAACGCGTGTTATAATTTATAATTCTAGCATAATATGTTCTATTTCTAAAACGACAGATAATTATGATGGTTAATTTAAAGGCATATGAATAAATAATTTTTAGTGTTACCATATATTACGGTTTATAGTTTCTAGTTTCCACTATAGCCCTAACTTTAAATTATGTTTTTATTTTTTGAAAACACAGTTTTAAATTGCTGTGTTTAGTTGTGGATGAGATAGAAATCTGAAAATCTGATACAACGCACAGCATAATATAATTATGAAAAAAAATGTCATCTTTCAAAACGTACTGATGTCCGGTATAGTGACCAAAATCAATAGACTACAACTCACTGTTCTATGTATAGTATCTATTACCTAGTATACTATATACATCTATAGTTTTTGAACAAATCAAATACGGGGCTTAATATGGAAGGTTAATATATAAATCTATTGTTTCAAAGGTATTAAATTCAATTCTGATGAGATTTATGCTGAAATGTCACTCTATATAGTATTAATTACCTAATATTATTGTATTCCTTAAGTTGTGTTCAATATTGCCTTTAGTCTCCTTTTCTTCTTCTCCCTGTTCTGCAATTCAAATAATATTGTTAGAAGTTCATATTGTAATTTGTAATGACTAATGTGAATGATGCCCCAGACACGATCTTGAGTAGGAACTGTATAAATAAACAGATTAGTACATATTATTATACTTAATATATGTATCATTGTGATTAATGTACACGTCAAGAGAATAGTTATATTTAAATAAAACTTAAATCCTATCGCCTATTATTTTAATACAATTTTAATAAAAATATGATGGTTATACTAACAATAACTGAAATTATTCAAAGACTGTGATTATTAATTCAACAAAATTATGAAAAAATATAGAATTTTTAAAGAAAATAATATCAGCAACGTTTACAGAGAAAATCCAACTGACGAATCTTTACCTGATGGTGCCAACTTAATTATTAATACAATTTCAAAAAATTACATTAATAGTTTTTATAAATAAAATATTTTAAAATTTAATAATTTAAAAGAACATTTTTATGATAATAAAATATGATTATAATGTGAATCAGGTTTGAATAAATGTAGTTCTTAAATAATACCTAGTATACATTTATATGTAAATTTATTATTTTGTGGATTCAGTAATAGTATGACCTTAAACAAACAATTTATTTATATGCTCACTTCTAAGGAAAGTGATTAAAATATGATGTTCAAATCAAGACAAATATTAATTTCTATTTTCATTAAAAACAAATATGCTTCAATCATATTACATGCTTTCAATTCTAGCGCTCACACATTTACAATATAAACATCTTAATTCAATTTAGTTTAAAACATATCATAAAATAATTAGTATTTCCTCTTATTTAGGTATTGACTCTGTTTCCGTAAATGTTTTATGGATAGAACTTCTATTATTTAATATATAGAAGAGTTAGTGCCGCCAAGAGGTGTAATCATTTTCTTTGAAACCACTCAATAACAATTCTGGTAATATTGGAAACACATCGAAACGTTTTATTTTATATATAAATGAAAAAGTTTTTATTAATTTAATTTCCTCCAACTGGCGCTATACAATACCGGTCGTGTGAGTGATATTGTACACCCTCCTAATGACAACAGCTTTGGTGCCTACCCCTTGACGCACTCCGTTGCACAGACAAATATACACACAATTGTCACCCGACGGGCGGTCGGTCTACCGCGTCCGCAGCCAGTTGACAAAGCGATCAGATTTATTATAAATTATATTATAATATTTTACATAATATCATTTAAAGGGGTGGTTGGGTCGTCGCGGTGCGTGTGACAACGGACACGGGACGCGCGTACATTATACGGATGGATCGTCGTCACGAGTATCGCTGCAAATGCTAACGTTGGGGAGGAAGGGGGTGATTTCCGACTTCCCGCAGTGATATTTTTTTTGTTTGATCGATCGAATGGATTCTGTTTATTCCACATTTCCACGATTATGTACATATTTTAAATGTACGAGTTACAGCAGCCGATCCTACAAGAATCGAGTGGTGCACCGGAGGGGTGGTGTCTTATTAAATCGGAAATAAGCGATTTTACAAGATGAACTGCTTCTTCCGGAAAACGATTCTTAGCCGTTGGCGATTTCGTTGCGCAGCAGTGCGGTTTCTTTCATTACTTCGCCATTTTTCATTTTTTTTTTTTTTGCTGTTTTACGAAATTTTCTCAACTGCTGAAGAATTCAAAAAATTACCTCTCTAGAGTTCAAACTTTCAGACCGTGTTCAATTTCCAATCTATACAGATTCTATACGAAACTTTATGCTTTTTAACTACATTGAAATAAAAATTGAGTACGTAAGCATAGGGTTTTTCTTATCCTCGTGCGTTTGTTAACAATTTTATAATAATATGTATTCATGTAAATAATAATAATAACCTCTGAGTAAAAAACTTGATACTGTTTAAGGTTTAATTTAAACAGGAAATTTTTAGAATAATTATCTAGAAGTTAAAAAATTAATTTTTTAATTTTTTTAACAATAACATTTACAACAAATCCGTGATGATTCGTCGTTTCTATTTCAAATCAAAAAATAACAACTCTGCAAACTACAGAGATATTTGAAAGTATGTTGAAAATATGCTTAGCATTTTGTAGTCCAAAAAAAAACTACTAAATTGTTTGTTACATTTATGGATTATATTGTTTAGTTATTTTTCCGGTTATTCATCTTTGATATTTTTATACTATTATTATTGTCTAAAATAAAGACGTCCGGTAATCAACCGACAAACAGAAGTACACGAACAATATGCATTACCTCAATCGTTTTTACAAGATTTTTCTGCGAACACTTTTTCGGGAAAAAAAATGTCAAAAGATTCATGTAGCTTAGAAATCGACAGCTGTTGGAATTCATAAAAGGTCATGTTTTTTATCTTCACAGTATGGTTTCCAGAAGGCATAACGAGAAACCACCACCGACCGTGCAGTATACGAAAAAAACAAACAAACACGATTTGAACCGATACAACCAAATTAGAGTTACTTTTTTGAGGTGCAAAGATAACTCTCAAATAATGTATCACAATCAGTGGCGTATTTATGAGCGTATGAGTGTATGGTATTCTGCCACCCCCTCCCCAAACCAGAGAATTTTTATATTATATTCCTAGGTACCTACCTACATATTTTCTAATATTTATAATAAATGGAAAACCCAGTAGAAATGCTCTGCCATATGGCAGGTGTGCGCAAAAGTACCTGGTCATTGAGTACAGATCACTGTAAGGGATGTGTTAAATTTAAATTTATGATAAATGAGTCGGTCTTTCAGCTTATATTCCAAAGAATATTTTTCTATATATTTAAATTGTTATCATAGTAATTATTTTCTTTTAGTAAAATTAGTAAGTACCTAATGGCTAATACCACTGTGCGGGTTAACTAATGTTTGACAAAAACAAATAAAATATAATACATGTATTACATTGCTAACCATTATTAACAGCTGTACATGTGTCATGTGGTAACCAAAAGTTTCGTGTCCCAACCAGTAATATTATTTGAATTGCAACAAAATAAATGAAATCAATATGTTTGTTTAAATATCCACTTTTATCAAAATCTGAAGTCAAAGTATTAATGTCCTTACAAAAATTATGCCATTTACATTTTTGAGATTTTTATCTTTCATTAGAATTGTATAGAACCATCAACTAATTGTTTAGCTATACATACAACTATAACTCTTTAAATAGAGACTTATATAATTATTCCTCAAACTTGCAGAATTGCACTACTTCCACACGAAACCAAAAATTATCAATACGCCACTGCTGATTAACATGGCTCATACCGGGGACCTATTCTCGAACAACGGAATTGCATAATATTATATGAAGTATATTAAGTATTTAACCCCTGTTTATTATTTATTGTTTGTAACATATTTTATATTGTAAGATTGATGGTAACTAAGAAAAATAAATGTTGATTGAAAATATGTGGAAAAACAAGAATTTAAAATTTTAATACACCATATACGAAGTGGATATGATAAAGTTATGACAGTTCGCTTGATTTATATTTTTAGGTACCTACCAACCCCAACTCCCCATGTTTTACATAGAAACAATTACATACAATTTAAATGTGAACAACAAAAAAGAAACGTAAAGCTCAAATCATTTAAATTTTGAAATTTGTCTAAAGCTAACCTGAAGTAGTACCTTTGTTATTCTGAATTCTAAATAGAGTATAATATACTTTATAATATTGCATTATATTGCCACAGTTTTCATGTACGTGCATCTATACGTACATCATATTACAATTCACAATTAATAATGAACGCAATTTGAATTTATACACTCTACGTCTCTGCCACTCTGATCCCAGTATCCCATCCAAAAACAGACCACCCAATAAGTGGGTAAGCCCCCGAACACTGTCTTGCTGCAGTTCATGTCGGTTAGCTATACCCAATTCCACAAGATCTCTCGACGTTATAATGTCACTATATTTTATGTTCGAGTTTGCTCGTATATTCCACTGCAGTAATAATACACGCGTATTATACATTATTTGGGAACACCGCAAATTGCAAAGATACTTTTGGCACGTATTATATTATTATTATTATTATTATTATTATTATTATTATTATAATTATTATTATTATGTGCAGACGTCTTGCCACCTAGTATATGTAATATTTTGAATTGGCTATTTCGAAATTCCACGAATCACACGCGCGATTCGTCAATAATATTTCTCGCCAACGTGCGAGTTGGCCTCGTTATGGATATCGGAGGTAGGATACGACTACGCCTGGTATAATATACCTACCACTGCGTTGTTTTATCCGTACACGTTGTAAAAAAAAGTAAGATAAAGGCAGGAAAAATAAACCCCGCATGGGAATATCCCGAGCAATACGCACCCCGATCACGAGTTGACGATAGCATAGGAATAGGTAATTAAGCTGCTCTAATAGTCCCTGCGACGCTGCCTTGTCATATTATATATTAGTATATGCATGCATACAATGTCATGGCATTGATGTTTATTATTGACGCCAACACTTATACTGACTTACAAGTTACAACGTTCACATCACGCACGTTGCTACTAGCCCGGATGGAACAACCACTCGAACATCCGAGAAAATATTATACAACTGTAATCGCGGACGATGAGCTGCAGGTCGACTACCGGGCGACCACATGTCTACGTTTTTTGTAATTAATATTTTGGCACTTTGTTTGTAGTACCTATGTATAGTACATATCTATTTTTATGTGTATTTTTTTATTAAATTTTTTAATTTAATACATTTCAATTGATATGCACACAAGGAGTAAATATAATTAAAAAATGGTTTTTTCATTAAAAATAAAACAACACGATGACGTGTCGTCTAACCTGTCTGAAAAATTAACTAGGAGTAAAATAACACAATAATAATAATGTTTCTTTGAGTTGTTATTCAATTTGTCGCTGCCATTGTAAATAATACAAACGGTTCTATCAAAATTAAAATAAAACAACAGAAATTATAAATTTATTTATTAACATAATGTATTTCTTGATTTACCTATATGTAGAGCAATGTATTGGAGGCAAATTAGGTCTTGTTGGTTTTGACCAATATTATGTGCACACCTGGCACCGTTGTTAGATAGAAAAAATTAAGGGTTGGTTGGTAGAAAAAAAGATAAAATATGAATATTCGAGGGTGGCGATAAACTGAGTCTACACCATTGTTTATAGGAGAAGGTATGATGTATTGGGAAAAAGTTAATCTCGAGAAGCCGTATGATGTTTCGAAGCTGGCGCTATATAATATAATATACAGTATAAAAATCGTTTATAATGACATTCAAAGGACTGGAAAAAATAGGTCATAATAACTAATAATAGTAATAACAACCAAAATTTAAGAAAAAAGTTATGCAGTATTCATAATATAGTATACGCTATATTAAATTTTTATCACAAAATACTAACTGTATAATTATTATGTATATTATTGAAAAGTTAAATGTATTTTTCACCAGGTACATTACATATCGTTATAATTTATTAGTTTTATTATTATATAATATTAACATAAATCTGTAATTTATTTGTAACATGTTTTATTTTTTTTAATAAAAATCGTACGGCATATTTTCGTTTTCACTTTTTAAAAGTTAGTTTTTGAACTTACATTATTAATAGCCATATAATTTGACACCGATTGTTTAATATTTTGCTATATCTTTAAATTTATTCTTGTCATAAACCGTCAATAATGTGACCCACGTATATTACGCGGTCGTCGTAAATAAAATATTGCTCTGAATTCACCAAAAATAAACGTCATATATTATCCGGTATGGTCATCTCAGGAACGTCATAACAACCGATAAAAATTAGCATGTAGTAGAAGTTTCGCGGGGACCTTTAACTGTATAGGTTACTAAACCCACTATGCCACTACAACAGGTGACAAAGGATTTCTACTGTATGATATTGACGTTGATGGTTGAAAGTCTCAATATGTAAGAAACCAATACACCAAAAATATTTAAACTGTGCTCCGCGGGTCCCAGGAGCGTCTCAAGAGTTGGCGAAGGGAGCCGTGTCAAAGAACCAGAAACCAAAATAAATGTAGGTAATATAGGAACCTACAATTCATTTAAATATTATTTATAATCATTACAGTGATTATGGAAACGATGACAAAAAATATGCGACCATTTGAACTAGTTTTATTTTTATTGTTCCAAACTCATTACCTATTATTATCACTCGTATTGCATCCAAGTATTATTTCAATTTTTTCTTGACGGTTTGGTAGTTGTCAAAATATTGTGAACACACAAAGTAGCCTCGGGATGAAAGCATTTGAATACCTCTGCATTATAAACTAGTAAATTATGACCATGTAAAGGTGATGTAAATCACACGTGGCTGATCAAAGAGACAAAATACCAAAGTCTACATGTGTGGTAAGTGGGTATAATATTTTAAGCGATAAAAATACTGTTTTGTGGTAACGTCGTCGAGTGAGTACCGAGCAAATATACGATTATAATTCATATTCGATTATGATCTATTTTCGATTGTGCAAGTGTCGGCGATCGACCGAGTAGACTCAACCGCCAACCACGAATGCCGTAAAAAGCCTAAACTCTGAAACGGTGTTTTCCCAGTGCCCCTAATCCCATCAATATGGTATTAATGAAAAACGTATAGGCACGCGTTCGGTTCGCTGCCAGAACAAAAAATCATCCATAGCCCGGTCGGATCGCGAGCAAAAGAAAAAACTCAAACCCGACCCAGTAGGATCGGCTATGTCGATCTTACATACCATGTAATGTATCATTTTAAATCATATTATTATTATTATTATTATGTTAATGAACCTCTCTAATATGACAATAATAATAATATATTATAAATTGTAATTCACGGCCGTATGGTGCCAAGTGTAGCGTTCGCTGTCCGGCCGGTTCATAGCATTTGGTGAAGTCCGACCGTGTTCAACAGCGGTAACATACTTTTAGGACTCTAGAATTTGTCGTCTCCGTCTTACAACTGCGTAACATAGCGAATTTACGCTCAGCAGATCATGTCTAGCTTCTTTAGTTTGAAAATAAGAGTGAATCAACATATTATGAAACTTGATGGTAAGAACATTAACTTTGTTTATACCTAAGCGGGTTTTTCACTATAATTCAGTTTTTGAGTGAGTTATGAGCATTTATAAACTTTCTAAAAAATTAAGCTATCGTAAAAAACCCACATACAAATTACAAACTATTTGCGAGTACACAAATGGCCGTGTAGCGTGCTTTTAAATACAAATAGTTCATCGTTGGTGTTAGCTATTTCATACTATGACTTATTCCTGCAGGGAATGTCGAATATTTTAAACGACTATTTGTGTATATTGCACATGTTTGCCAGCAAATAGTGTTATGAAAAGTTTTGAAAATATAATATCGCTACTCGATGATCGATCAACTATTATTATTATATAATTATACAATATTATAATGCATTACTTAATACTATGGCACCTATAATAATCGCGAGTTGAGTCTGCGCACCCGTTTGATTCGAGGTAGGTACTTAGATTTCAAAGCTAATGAAAAGTTTTTTAATTTATTTTCAATTTTTGCATTTTCATTAACAGTTGAAAATGTCGCAGACAATATGCAAATGGAGATATTATTGATTTACAGAGCAATACAATATTAAAAATACATAATAACTACGTTTTCAATTTTTTATTCAAAATATATTGACATAGAAACATATCATGTAGTTCTAATTTGCAAAACAACACATTAAAAATTATGTAGTCTCCCTTTGATAGTACCTATTTACAATTGTGAGCATATTTTTTCAGGAATGAAAATTGTAAAATCAAAAACTAGAATTTGGTTAACTGACACTAACCTAGAAAACTCACTGATAATTTCATAGTCTCAAATACAACCAAACATAGACTAATTAGTTTCTGAAAAACAATGTCAATTATCACACTAAAAAATAAAATAAATAATTTGTAATTCAAAATTTAAATATGTCAATTTAAAAATTAATCATATATTATGTTATAATAATAAAAACTGAATTATTGTATAAAATACCTAAAGTTACACGTTTTCGCTACGAATGCGTATCGCTAGATTTTTAGGAAACAATATGTGGGCTTGCTGCATAAAAAGGTTAAAGGTTTAAAACTTCTGGTATAGACGATATAATTTAAACACCTACCTGCGCATTATTATATTTATCATAACATTTCACAAAAGTATTCGTCTTTTACCGTCGACAGTGGTTTTATATATATATATATTGTATACCTATACTACAAACCTACAAAATGTAGGTTGAAATGTAATTTTTTTACTTTAATTGTCATCAAGCTTGTTCTGTTTATTTTAATTGATTTACCAGGAGGACATTTGAAAATGCTTACCTTGATATTTATGTTTGGGCTGTCATGGCTGATTTTCTTAATGAGCGTGTTTTTCAACCTGCCGAACAGTTTTCATTTGTGTTTTTATATATTACGCGATAAATCGAACTCTTTGTAAATAGCTAGTCATTGCAACTCCCTAAATTGAGTCAACAATTAAGATAAAACATTTACTTTTTAAACTTTTACATATTATTATGTTAATAGGTACACAAAATAACAGTTAATTTTTACCAAGCCCTATTTATGTGCACTGTGCAATGAAATACGAAATTCTTTATGCTCATGGGTAGTGAGCACTAAAGTACAAAATTATAAAACTAAAAACGCACAGTGCACTTTTACCAACTTGGCGACAAACAACTGCAACTACAACTACTCGACGAAAGTACAATGATGATAAATTTATAGCACGAAACATATTATACTTGTGTTGTATACATAGATTAGGTACCTATATGCATTTGATTGGGTATTTTATTATTGAGACAATATATTATGTCGGTACGTATAAATACATCGATTTGAATTGTAAGTATTAAAATTGTAGATGGAAAATATACTTTAAAAACAATTGCGGTAAGCCGGTAAGTGGTAACTACCAACAGCGAGATACAACTATATAGGTACAAGTATAGGTGTAAAATATTGTATTTTTAATTAAAGTAGGTACTTACATAATATTTCTGAATATCGCCAATGCCTGTCCGCCGTGATAATAATGAGAATGTGTACCACCTACCTAAATATATATATATACATTTTATAATCGCCGTAAAATAGCTATAACGACACTTGACGGATCGTAGCTGGCGTATCGTAGGCGATGAATTTAATATTTAAAATGCATTTTTTTTTCCACCTTCTTACACCTGTAGGTACATACCGAGTTTTTTTTTTCAATCCAGTAGAGAGTGTATTCATATAGTATTTACTAGATGTAATCGTAAATACATCGCTCGTATACGGATCGATTAATATTTATTACGCTCGGTCGTTTAATTTTAATTCGACGGGCGGAAATGCCTGTACATGGTACCAATACTACGCATAGGTATAGGTATGCGTGTAGAAGGTACCTACAGGCCACACGTAAACGCATACCGCGCACATACAACACATCACAAACGTGTTATATACCTGTATACCACGACGATACCGCAATAACTGCACGGCGTTTATACTTCCAGTTGCTGAACTCGGGCAATGATCAGTCAATTCGCCGTAAACAAATAATAGTAATAATAACACAACACTCGGCCGCCGCGGGCGCGTTTACCGTGCACGGTTTTTTTTTATTTTTCCGCGCCGTGAACGCCACGACAGACTGCGCGGCGAGTGTGTGGGCATGTGTGTGTGCACCCACGATATAACACCCGCATGAATGGGTGGGTGAGGGGGGGGGGCCCGCGGAAATATATACATATTTCAATATAACAATTTAGAACCATCCGTCCGTGATGTGTTCGCACGCGCGCGGGGTGGGTTACCCGCCACGGCACCCACCGCCCGCTCGCGCATGTAGAACACGCGTATATAATAATAATAATAATAATAATAATAATAATAATAATAATAATATGTGGTGCAACGCCTTTGGCTTTGCCGCGCGGCCGGCGCAGAACCCTTTATGACAAATAGGTCACTAAAACCATTTTATCTTGTCCCCCGGTGAAAATTTACACCACATTTCCATTATCCCCGCTACACATATCTCCGTGTAATGCGCACATGTATTCCAGTGGCGGGATGAGTTTCCTCCGTAGACAATATGATCCGACTATTACGCGCGAATATTCGCCGTGTATATACGCGAGGTACGTAAACACCTATATAGGTACCTATATAATATATACGAGTGTGTATCGTAGACAGAGACGAGTTGTCGTGCATAATATATATATATATATATATACACACACGTTATACATATAATATTATATTATTATATACATTGTATGTGGGCGGCGCGTATACGTACAAAGCGCGCGTTATTATTGTATCGACGAATGCGATTCAGCTGGTATTACATAGGTAGTACGTATCGTCATCGAGCGATTGTTTCGGATGTGAACACGCCTGTGTACACATATACATAATATTACCTTCACCTAGTCGTATGGTATGATATTATTATATATAAGCCTTGCCGAATTATAGCCGTGCGTTTTGTTTACACGGTGTGGGTACCCACAATATATGTACTATATATAATACGGGTATTAGCTTTATGGTGACGATAGCGCCGCTGCAGACGAACAAGTCGTCTGACGGGGGAGGGCCGTCCGTTTGATTTCGTTCGATTGTTAAATGTTGCGCTGTACATTAAATTAATAACTAGAACAAGGCGTGCGCACCCGAAATTTGTTTTGGATTTAATTTCGGTCGATGGATATTATTGTTTAAAACGTCCTGTACGTGGAAGGTTTAAAAAACATTGAATTTAATGTCAAATTAAAGTATCGACGTTGATGAAACGAAAAATGAAAAATGATTTATCAGTGCGAGAAGTCTCCGAGTAGACGAGTTTCACATTAACAGACGTGACACTCTCACGCAGACCTAATCTATGACACGAGTACAAGTTAGGTAGGTACTACACAACAATATACATATTGTGTACACTATCGATTATCATATTTACAAGCGATAACCGTTCATGGAGTTCCATCAACTAACTGATTGGTAGCACAATTAATTTTACATAAATTGCTGATGCCAAATGCCCATTAACTCATTGCGGGAACGGCCGAGAGTGGGCCAGGTGGTTCAAATATGCATCACCTGAGTAAATATTTTTTATTAATTTAAACTTTTCAACCAAGTAAGAGAATATAAAAATGCCTTCTTTGTTGATTCATCTATGATTATGTCCAAAAATCAAAATAGTGAAGTTATGATAACTCTGTGGCACATAGTTGCGTGGGACATTTAAACTTTAAACTATCTGTGAATTTGTCTATATTATATCGTTAAGTTATAAATATCATAGATTATTATTATTATTATATTATTACGATCGAAGGCGATAAAAATTCAATTAGATATTTTATAGCTAGCCATAAGAGTAGTGATAATTTATTTAGTGTTATAAATTGACATGATGTCAAAGTAACATTTTGCTGTTTCCATTTATTTCTAGTACATTATAATGTAAGTTGTAGACTACACAGTACACACCCACACACTTACTATGGCAAAACCGCTGGTTTACTCATTTTGTATTACTTACGTACGCGTTTTTCGATATTTCAATTTACAAGCACACTAACAGATGAGCATTTTATGTTAAATATTGTAGATTTCCCATTGTGTAGGAATGTATCATCCATAACAATATAATTATTATGCTACGTATTTTTTTTTTTTTTTTTTTATCAACAAAACGAGAAAAAATTACATTTTTGAAACGAAGAACATAATACGCAAATATATCAATAAACTAAACATGACGACGCAAAAAAATGTACAATAAATTGATATTTCAAACGCCTTAAAATAAATAATATATTATTCACCCAAAAGTATATAAAAGAAACGGAGGTTCGTCGGGACCAAATGTAAATTAATGAAGTAAAATAAATTTAAAATTCTACGCAACATAATAAATGATACATTTTTATTATAATTAAAAATAATATGATATTTTAGTAAGTAACACTTGATACCAAATAAAAAAAAAACTTTAGTAAATTTTTCAAGGTGATTAATTATTATAATGTACTTTTATAAATACACACAAACACACGCACACACACGCACACGTAAACGATTATACGATTAATAGATTGCGCCCTAAATGACCTTTGTGACAACAGGCTAATTTAGTGTACTGTGTGCTTATACATGTGCGCGGTGTATTCTGAACTTTGGCTATAAGGTACAACAGCTTTCGTTATTCACATACATATATATATATATATATAGAAGGTAAATAATATTCACCACCAGGCGAGGTATATGAGCTGTTACATTTTTACTGGTGAATAAATTTACCACCCAAAAACTGGACGAGTTTAATTATAGGTACTTGTACCTACGCTATTTCACCCCGCGGACGATAATACACCGAAATGTTACGATGCCGATGTATGGGTACATGGCACTTTTCAACCACTGTGGACTTTATAACATCACGAATGCACCTACCTTCACATATATACGCACAACGTATTGTACCGGAAAATGTCGTATTGTTACATCGGTAGGTTTACTGCAATAACTGTGCGAGGTTGTTGGTTGTAATTGTCCAGCAACATTCTTATTATAATGAATTTGAGCCATTTTGAGATAATTGTGCTTTAATAGCACTGGGTCCAGTGCTGTGAGCTATATAATAGGTATAGGACTTAAGACAAAACCTCTGAAGACAATATAATTCAATGAACAAAAAAATAATTATTACATTCTAAATTCTTTGAAACAAAGAAAAAATCATCTACAGAAAGGATCGTTTCTTTATATATATATTATACACCTACGGATGTTCCCGAATTTTCGGAAAAAGTACCATCCATATTAGAAGTTATAGTTTAAGCAAGTAAGTAACATATATATTATCTGTGTATGTGTATGTGTATGTGTATGTATGTAAGCGAATAAATTCCAAGAATTATTTCAGAGGGTGTATTTATACTTGAGAACATAAACACAAATCATCGAGACTTAAAAGTAAAATGATTTCGCTAAAAGAAGGTTATTATGCAAAAAACACAAGTATACCGCTGCTAAGGTGCCTCTAAATTTATATTTACTTTGAGTGAGGAAAATCGAAAATGCCTAAAATGCATTAAAAATCAAAATTAAGTTATTAAATGTGTTAAGAAAAAGCTTTTACTTATTAATAATTTTACAAAAATATTAATTTAATATAATTATACATTTTTCACTCAGTGGATACATTATAAAAGCTCCTTTGGAAAATGAATCGTAATATACATTTGAAAACAACCATTACTTTTTAATGGATTCGAATAAGATTCAAAAATGCCTATAGTTACATACTACATACTACTGCTTACGAGTTACGATCATTTAAAACAATACCAACAATTATAAAATATATTAATTTGATTCAGTTGAATCATTTAAGCTTCTGAATACTAAACGCATACACTATAGTACCACACACGACTACTTTATTCTAAAGGATTTAAAACATAAAACATCCATTCAACTGTAGGTATAAAACATAATAATATAATATACATGGATCGTATAAATGCATATTATATCCACTTAAAAATGTTTTTGTATTTTAATGACACGTAAAAATATTATTTAACATTTTATAAAATATAATAATATTTACTATTCACCTTAATCATTAATCCAAAATACATATATATATATATTATACTATACAGTGTTTCGTTGAAATGAGAATAAGTAAAAAAAAATATTTAATAATAATCGATCTAACAAGCTCCGTAAAATGCAATGAAAATCACCTTATCCTTATCAAAATCTGTATAAAAATTAAAAGCAAATAATTACGATATTTAAAAATGTTTAAATGTACGCAGTTAACGACGATTTTTGTCCTTCATTACTTTTAAAATATCGAGTAGGTTTAACACACTCTGAAAGTGGACAATGGAAAGTATATAGACATAAATGTTTTAAGTAAGAAAATTATAACATTTGAAGTACCAATCTAAAATGGTAGAAAATTCTGGAAAATGGACCTTTCATCGGCCATTGAGTATGCGTTGAGGTCACTTTAAGTGTGATTGACACTGTTCCACTAGAAACCACTTCAAGCATCACGTTGGGGCCTCCTGTTGGATATAAAATTATAATTTCAGTACATTATTTAAAAAGTAATAGCTTAAAATGTGTAAAAGTTTAATAAAAACATATGTTAGGTACTTAAGAATTATAATATTATTAAAGATATACGGCATGGCTATAGCAATGACAAAGCACTTAATGTGTTGCAGTATTTACAGTATTAAATATAAGATCACATTGTACGTTTAATTAAATTGTAATGGATTACTTACATAGGATACAGTTTTTTTTTTACTTAAGAGTTAAGACACTCATTACTTTTACTACTTCTACTACTTCTAGCTACTAATCGTTATAAGTTGTTTACTTTTTGAAAAGACAGAATTCATTCTTAATTTCATATTCATATGCAAACAATTTTTTGAGGTTTTTATAATGTATAACATTGAATTTTTAACTAGTAATTAATTATTTATAATTTATAAGCACCTGTTTAAAATATTGATAGACTGAGTGGAGTTGCTAAGGCGTACCCATTAAATGATCCACTAAGTAAGTACATGTAATGCCCATCTAAATTTTAAGTACCTACTTATAAATTATAACTACTAGTCCAACATTTAATTTTTATGCATTGAAATTTTAAAAAAAATATTCTACTTTAGGATTAGAGTGTATACTTTTGTTCATGAAAGTAAAAAAATACAACGATAGAAAATAGTGAAAATATAACTATCAATAAAATACAAACATTTTGTTTTGAAATAAATTTAGTTCCTCAAATTATGGTATTAGAAACACTAATGCTTTTCAAGATAATAAGTGTTTATTGTTGAAACAATCACGCAATATATATTCGTTTTATAACTGAGGATATTGTTAGTGTATTACTTATTTTATTGATTTATGCTATTCTAAATTTTTACTCAAATATATATAAATTATACATGCTTTTTGAAGTATTTTCATTCGAAACATCCCCTTTCCTAGGGCGCATATCAAACATGAATCTATTTAATAATGCAGAACGGCATTTGTACGGAAAGAATTAAATAGCACAATGACGTTATTGAAATATTTTTACCGTCCAATTACATTTAATTGGCAAAAAAAAACATGCAACCCATAGGTCAAAATCTCCTAGTCTTCATACTTAGTTGCTGTTCGTTAGTGGAGACACAATGTTTATGACAAGAATACATATTTTTTTATTGTGGTTAACAGTTTATACAAATGGAGAAGCTTACAAAATTGGTAAGATATTATTTACAACATTTACTCTGTATATTTAAACAAAAACAATTTAATTTGTATTAAATTGTTTTATTTTATTTAAAATAAAATATACATATATGGAAATATAATCACTTGGTACCAGCCTAATCTTAATTCTTTAGGATATTGCCTTGAACATTTTAGAGTTTACAAAAATCAATTTTTATCTGTTATTTTTAAAATTAGACTGAATTGACCTAATATATAGTTTGAAGGTAAAATCTCTATTATCTAAGGGAACTAGAAGGCATATTATAATTTTGAAACTATTTATGATCATATTAAAATTTACAGTTTTATAATGCTCATAACTTGCTTCGTAATTAAAATACCAATAAAACTATAAAAGCCTCCGAGAAGTCATAGATAGGTAATAATCTAACCTTTAAATTTTATAACAAGTCAACACACTTTAATTTTAAAAATAACAGAGTTAAATGGATTATTCTGTACGTACAATTTGCTGAGACGTATTTACGTTTTTAACTTGTAAGACGTAGACAACACATGCGTGGTTGATGGCGTTCTCTTGATGAATAATGGATTTAAAACATAATTTATAATTTATACCTATTAACAACTACATTAAGTTTGCAACTTGCATTTTAATATTTTACTTGTAAATTTATTTAAATATTTTGAAAATGTTATGGTTTGTAAATAATAATAAAAGTTAATGGTGAACATTATGAAGTCCTTACAATTTATATTTTTTGAATTACAGCAAAATTACTAAAAAAATAATTAATTTTTGTTTGGATATTCAATTTTGTAATAGTTGGAACTTGAAATTGCCATTAAAAGAAATCGCGCATCGATAAAAAATGTATGATGAACCCCTTGTATTAAATTTTCAAACATTTTGAAAATCAAGCAAAAACTTGTAGACAATTATTTATGGAAAAAATAATTCAAAAGTTGAAAATCCAAATGTCTATAATATAAGTCTAGCTCTAAAAAAGCGAAAATACTTTACCATGGTCTAGAAAGTGGTAATATAAATATTTGATGAAAATGTCAAGTATCTTCTTGACTTTGTTCTTATTTGTTGAATTTCGACAAAAAACGAAATCGATTTGGTCAAAAATTGGTGTTGCGTAAATATTGCCGATTATTAGTAAAAGTACGAGAATTTTGTATTACTTTTGAACCCCAAAATACCAACTAGATACAATTTTCTACTAGAAACCACTCATCGAAGTTGAAGATCAAAGCATTTTTTTGTGCTAAGAGAAGTGACATTCAGACACAAAAAAAAACAAAAAAATACCTAAATTGCACAACCAATGCATTCATCGTACCGCTTAAAATTTAATAAAAATTGGCACGAACGTAGGTACATATAATTATTAGTGTCTATTCGAAACTATATTATTTTATGCACATACCTGCCTAACCGAATTAAACATTTATCGTGTGCACATAAAGATCATTCTGTCGAGGGTTTAATTGAAATGAGCGAAGATGCGATACTCCAAGCAAGGAGCACTTGGAGCTTTTGATACCATAATATTTATTAATTTCTATGGCCGGATTCGTTAGTGAAATGCTGGCTGTACAGCTTATATTATTTCAACTACCTGCAGTAATTTAATAATCCAAAAACTCGAATTTTTAAACCGACAAGATGTTTGAATAAAGGCATTGTAAAACACAAATATAAATGAAAAAAAGTTTTTTTATAAGTACTTAAAGTTAAACCTTTACAAATACTTAAGCCATTCAAATTTGTTTTTTATTTTTAATTCGATGGTAATTTTATGTGTTAGGTATGTATAATATTTCTGTCAAAATAAACTTGAAATTGTTGCGTAAAGTTTAATTTGACAACGTTTTAATTTTGCTCTAATTTAATAAATAGAAAACGTGTTCATTTATCATAAATTAATTATAATATTATGTTTCCATCATCGAGTACATAACTATATATATAAGTGCTGTTTACAATCGCACCCTCTACAGAAGCACACACACACACCAATTAAACTACAGACTCGGGAGTCGGTTACCATCTGTTTATTGTTTGTACACGATCAATCAATATAATATAATACAAAATGTTTAATATATCATGCAATTATATATATAGGTATGTTAAAATAATGCATCAAAATAAAAGTTAAAACTACATGTTATTTCTCTCTTAGTTGTTTGTCGTATTTATTTTTGTCCATGATGTTAACTAACAAATACATTATTTACACACAAGTTTTCATTTATCTTTAATCAAGGTTCACACTTTATTATTATTTATTATACCTAGTAGTATCTATTAAGTTTAAGATAATGACATAGCATATGACTAAAAATGTATCATATGAACTTTTGAATATAGTTATAGATGTATTGAATATAACTGTAAGGTCTATAAAGAAACTCATTTCTTCCTAAAACTATAATATTATGACTCTGACATCACAATGTAAAATATTACCTCCATCATACATTATGTCAACAAAAAATACCAACTGTATTACGTTACAACCTTCTGTCTGTTTTACTTGCTCCTTTTTGTTGTAATACCCATGTCAAAATTAAAACCATACATCGACTTCATTTACAATAAAATAACATTCCTTTACATCACCATCGACTTCTATTTTGACGCTGTAACTCAAACCACAACAGTATAGTACACAGAAAAATAAATTATTTAGACAGTAAGTAAATGTCCACATTGAAGCCTAAAAGGTCACTTTGGCATACCACCAGCAGAACATTACAGCAGTTGTACAATTTATACAATTTTGACACATTAACCTTCAGATTCTTAAAGTTTATACATTTTGTTATTTTAATCATTTATACTAAATGTTTACGGTTAGATAAAAATCACACCAAATGTTTTGAAATGCAGATAACATCTTACGAAACACATTTTAAGTTTTAACACACACTACTTTTTCTATACCTACTATAATACAACTTGGGAAAATTGAATTTCCTTTCAAATTTATTTTTATTCAGTTTTTTATCATTTTTATTTTTCATTTTTTCAAGACTTCAAGACAAACCCTTCGAACTATCATATGCATTAGGTAATAATTCAGTTTTCATGTATAAAATATATTATGCCGATATGAAAACGCACCCACGTATCTACCTATCACTAAAATAAAAATAAAAATACCTACTAAAATGTTTCTATATTCTATTAGTTATACAAGATAATAATGATATGAATTTCTTTTGTAGTTAGGTGATCAATTTTTAGGAAAGATGAGGAGAACTCTAAAATACTAAAAGTTTCTTGTAAACGCACTTTTAGATATCAAATAGAACACATGTGGTACTTTAAAGAGATCATTCTAGCCAGAATTTCTCAATAGTAATTGAAAAAGTTCAATAAACTAATGGAAACTGCAAAAAATCGGTCAAATTTACGGTACACCCGTTTTGAACAAAATATATATATTTATATTACAATTATGAAAATAGTGATCTAAGAGTCAGGACAGGACATTTTGAGCGATCATATTTTGTTTTGGCATTTTCGTAGACATTAGACGTGATGTAATTTTCGAAAATGTTTAACCTTTGAAAATAATTTTAAGTTTTTATAGCTTCATACTAACACAAAGAAAGTCTAAAATACATTCGGTCCTTCTTATGTTTAGTCCTTGTATAGTTAGTCTACTCTGATCAATACTTTATTATATAAAAGCAAATATTTTAGTCATGTTCAAAATAAATAATACGTATACCTAATATAATATAAAATATGTAATAATAGTTGATATATTAATCAAAATATTAATTATTTCATAAGGGAATTTTCGATTTTATAATCACGGTTTAAATTTGCCATATACAACTCCCTACTTTTGAGTTGAGGGCGTGACTGTTCATTGGCAGGTCGGGAAATATTAAAAACGACAGGATCTCGTAAAAATGATTGGCCGTAGGCTGTTTCGGTTAGGTTAAAAGTTCTGGCAACGCCACTGATAATTATAAGACTAAAAAAATACATGTATAATAAACAAAAAAAAATATTAAAACGCTATAGGCATACAACGCCAATTTATTAAACGCGGTACCTAAAAGTAGATATGCACACTTTTTTTTAATATTGTGTACCCATAGCTAGACTATATAGGTAGGTAAGTACTGCATGAATATTTCGTTAAACGAAGTTCTTCAAGTCTCGTTATATATACGTCTTGTCTACAGCTATTTGTTTGTTATCGATCCACTTGTAGTTACGGTTAGTTAAATATTTAATACTGTCGGGGTATGCGGACTTATGCAGGTATGCGTCACGATTATCATGTACATAGAACGTATACGAAAAATTAAATCTCAAACACTTTTATTATAGTATTTAAAATTTTAAATATTTAAATACCAGTACCTAACAGGTGGCTTGTTTAAAATAAACCAGCAAGCATGGGTTTAGTATGTGTAATATCGTATCATTAAATAATATGTGAATAAGAAAATTAATACGATTTAATTTTTTTTTAAGTAAATACTCTGCTGTACATAGGTAACAAGTGGCTCACTGTAATGTATAGTGTTAAATTTGAATTCAATGATATATATCAAATTGAAAAACAATGCTGTGCGGAGACGTCCGTCAGTCGGCCTAAATTATAATTATATTTTTAAATTACAACAAAATAATTAAGATCGTTATTCTTCATTTAAATATCTAATTTCGTCCGAATTTGAACTGAAATATCAATAAAAAAAACTGTGTTTGAACATTTTTTGTCAACATAAATTGAAAAAACATCAACATTTTTTATGCCCATAAATTGCTCAAAAAGAGTTAAAATATTTTGAAAACGTAATTAGTGCATAGAAAGTTTATATTAATATAAACATCCTGTAAAAATTTAAAGTGTCTACGATTTTTTTAGGTTCAAACTGGCTTAGCGTAAGAATCTCCGTTTTTCCTTAAATTTATTTTTGTTTTTTCCGACGCTTTTGAAAACTCCAGGGAATTTTCCATTTTGACCCCTGTAATGTATCAATTCAATTCACTTTCCCATCAGAAAAGATACTGGATTGATGTTGAAAATCAAAGCATTATTTCCACTACTTGTCGTCTATACATACAGAAAAAAACACATCATTGTAAAATCAATACACTTAACGCTTCGATCAGAATCTAAAAAACATATTCCAGTAATTAACAAATTTCAACTCAAAAATAAATTAAATCAATTTTACCAATAAATACACTATGGCAGGTTTTTTTGGCTTAGTATAGATTTAGTTTAGGTCCTTTGCCGCAACCACCAATTCTCTCCATCTGCAGTTCCTATCCGTGGCTAGCTCCTCACCATTCAGAACTCCCAACATAACCAGGTCTTTATGATCTCTGTCTATCCATAATGGTTTTGTGAGACCGAGTGGTATTTATTTGCTCTTTGCAGGCTTCCAGCTGGTAACTTGACCGATTGGCCTGTTCTCGACCTCACCATACATGATCTGCCTAGCATATATAATATGACAATATAGTATACATCTATTGAGATTATACAGTTATAGCTAGATTTTTAATGCGTTGGGTTTTCAACAAAATTGTAGTATAGTTTTACTAATGACATTTTCAACAAAAATGTGTCAAAATATCATAAGCCAGCGTAAACTATGAACATTTAATTATAATAATAGAACCTTTACTAACGCTGTGTTTCAACATTTTGTAATATTATATACCTATGTTACAGGTATATTAACACAAAGTGAAGATGACACAAACTTCGTTCAATTGAAGTCCATAATGACAAACTACAACGTATCGATCGAACCTATTTTAAACGATCCGTCGTACAATATAACTAATAAATGTACGTATAGCCTAATCACTCTTATTAAATTAATAATGTCAAATTAGAATAGGTAATTGATAAATACGAAAAGACCCCGGGAAACATTATTTTCGTTAAAATCAAGTATTGTAATAACGATTTACTGTTATTCAATTAAATGGTACGTAGGTACCTATATATATTTTAATTTTCAAAGGGGAGGATTTCAAACTAGCTAAATCTCGTATTTTATACTAAGAATTAAGATCATACTGATCATAGTATATTGTACATAACGCGATAAATGTTTATCAGGTCTATACCAGTATAATTATAGTTATTTGTAGTTTGTACTTAGATATATTATATTCAATATTGTGCATAGTTGTGAGTTTTCAAGATTAAAATTCCTATATCTATATCGTAATCGTAATGAAATGCTATGGAACTGATATTATTAGTATACCTACATTATGTTACAAATAGTAATTTCTATTAAATAACAATATTAATACAAGTTTTTGTATTCTAAACAGTTTGCAGTATTGCGTCGAATAACACATTAGCCACCATTGATCTCCTCATTCCCTCGTGTATACCATGCTGGAAAATAAGTAACGCTAATTCTATGGCTTATTTCCGAACTGACTTTTCCTACATTCAACCGACAATCCAATTAATTGAATCATTTGTCACATGGTTGAATATTACCAAAGAAATTACATTCATATTCACTAATCAAGAATGTAAGTATTATATTATTTTTAAAGAATTTTCTAAAATATTTGAACAAGATTCGTGTACTCAGACGCAAATCAAGCTGTTACCTACTTAACTTCGGGAAAATCATCTTTAAGAGCTATTGTCTTAAGTCATCTAACATCAAATGAAATTGACCAACTTAAGAATACAAAAATTGGTATTAGACACGTAGCTCTAATCGGAAATAATTTGGATCAATATGTACAGATAGTTAGTGCAACAATCTGCAATACATATTAGTGTACACAATGCCTAACTATAATACGTGCATGTAAAAAAACAACTTTTTTTAATCAGATAAATCAAGAGAAATTAATAAAACTGGATGAATCGTGGATAATCGTTACAAACGATACGACCAAATTAAAACTTGAATCGTCAGTAACACTCATGAAGTTCACGTCATGGGAAAATGGATATACAAATAAAATGACACGTGCTAGAACTTTATTTAACTTCATTTACTACTTTCTTGGCAGTGTATCGAGGGATCGTTCAAAACTTAGTTGCGACTTGATTTCTGATGTTTTAGTGTTAGAAAAACGAAAAGAAATCGAAGATAAACTCAACTCGGTATACCTATAAACTTAAAATATATTATCCTAATGTTATAGCCTATAGGTAACCCGTGTTTGTTAAGATTTATAATTATTATTTTTAATACCTATCAATTATTATAAAATTTATAGAATAACGAGATTTTAATATTATATATTATGTTAAAGTGTACCTGTTGCGTAAGTGTATTATTTGTATCCAATATTTAGTACGAAAATAAAAGTGAATTGCAATACGACATCGATACCAACCGGATGACATACAACGAACAAGCAATGATATTCAGAGTCAGTCAGGATGGTGTACCTAATCAATTAGGTACGTGGACCATAAATGGAGGTTTAGAAATGAAACACAATGCTTCGACAGTAGTAAGTGGTCGTCGATTCTTCAGAGTTGGTACCGCAATGGTTAGTCTACATTTTATTAGTGGTTCGGCACCATAATATTATTATTTTATTAGTAAGTCTGACGATTTCTGTTTTTATACCCAAAGTCTATTCCTTGGACGTTCATGGAAGACGTGTGGAAAGGTTATTGTATTGATCTAATCGAAAAACTGTCCAAAGAAATGAATTTCAAATACGAACTAGTTGTTAAAGACAAATTTGGCTCACTGGACCCAGAGACGAACCAGTGGAACGGGCTCATCGGTGGACTTGTGGAAGGAGTGAGTGACGATGAGTAGAACTTACATAGATACGTGATTATTGACTTTCAAGATTTCATAACACTGTGTGGTTGCAGGAACTAGATATTGTAATAGCTGCACTCACCATGACATCGGAACGGGAAGAAGTTATAGACTTCATTGCCCCATACTTCGAACAAACGGGAATATCGATAGGTGATGGAAATATATTAACGTTGTAATCGATTTGTAATTTAAAAAAAAAAATAATTAAAAAAAGAAAATATTATGAGGTATGGTAGGTGTCAAATATACTTCATAAATGGGTAGTCCACTGTAAAGGATATGTCAAAAATATTTTAATTCAATGATAAATCTTTGTTTGCGATAAAAAAAAGCAATTCGAGACGAACCGGCAGCCTATTTTCTAAGAATATTTTACAATAACTTTATATAGCTATTACCTAAGTATTGGTAACTGGTAGGTCGTAGGTTTAATAGTATACTAATATATAATATAAGTTATAACTATAACAACTGTTATTAACTTTTATATAAACTATTATAATTCAATACCGATCGACCAGTGTGAATATGTCCATGCTATATTGCTATAGGTATCCAATTTCGTCAACATTTTAACTTGAAATGTTTAATTAAAAAGATGTGAATTTGTATTTTTGAGATTTTTAAATTTTTATACAAGAAACATGAGAGAAAATTCGTATTAAATGTCCAAGCTTCATAAATTGATAATTGTATAAATTATTAACTGTCAACATTTGAACAAAATTATGCCTATATATTTTTGTCATTTTTAAATTGTTATAAGAACAACTCTTTGACTAATCCATAAGTTACATTTTTATCAATAATTATAGAAAAACCCCATAATTAGGCTACAATAGCACAAAAAGTGCCAAAATATTTTGAAATTTACATCACAGGGTACCTAAAAAATGTTAAGATAAATATTTTGTAAAAATTCAAGTATAATATTATCTGTAATGTAAAATTTTATTTTTGAATTGCAAAACGGTTTTGTCGAACCCTATTTTTGGTTAAAAATCACCTTTTTTCAAATTGTTTTGTTGTTTTTCCCTTTTATTTTGAAAATTACAGTGCATTTTTTGAAGCATTATTACTGCTCCAATAAGTGGGATTGGTGACAGTCAACATTCACAATAATTACTTTTAAATAACACAAATCTTTAAAAATCAATTCATTTATCACTCCTAAAAAAATTAGGCTACAAATTTAATCTTCAGACTTTTCGCAATTCTGAAACACCAACTGTAAGTGTAAAATAACAATGTTAAAATGTTTTTCTTCTGTGTCATTGATATCACCATTTTTTTACTGTGTGTTTCAAAATTATATTTGTCCAGCTCTACTAGAACTGGACGTCTGGGCGGCCACTGGGTAACATATTTCAGTTGAGATATTAAATTTAAAAGTAATAATAAATCATCCCATTTGAAAAAAAACGATTCTGAGCAAGGTTGCGGTTAAAAAACCTGCACTTGTTTACATTTCTTCATTTTATTTCTTAAATACATTCTTTACAAAATTTTTTGCTCTTAAGAAAATCACTGAAAAAAACGAACGTATAATTTACTTTAATTGATATACATTTTTCTTGTTTTAATTTATTCAAAATAAATATTGGTTTAACAAAACGTATTTTTAAAATAAATTCTTAAAGATATGCTATATAATAGCGAAATATTGACTCAAAATCAATTATCTTAGCAATGAGAACCGTTTGAATTATTTATTTTTGTATAACACTTTATAACACAAGTACTTCGATTGAGAGTATAAGGTATTGCTTACAGCACATCAATTTTAGGTTTTTATTTTTCTGAAAGTTAAAAAAAAGTCTGATAACTCAATTTTAAATACTTATTGTGTATAAATAAAAACCAAAATAAACTTTTTATTCCCAAAATCTATTTCTGAGGATAACATAGCAATCAGATGGTGATAACTGATAAGTCCCCAGAAGAATTTTTTAATTGATTATCAAATAAAAAGGTAGATCTTATTTTATAAAATTATCAAACTAAATATAGACACTAGACAGTAATAGTAATTTATTTTACTTGTTACTAAAACCTAAGTAATAGACAATATAACAATAATATTATAAATTCATTTTGAACAATAATACACATATTCAATTATTTATGAGCCTCATATAATTTAACTATAAAATAAAAACTCTTCTGTTTATAATATCAACTAAAGTTTACTCAATGAACCAGATATAATTATGTAGTATTAGGTACCTAATCGGGATACCATCGTCTATCCATTTTCCAAGTAACTCATGATACGAAGACATTTTTAATTTTTATAATTTCTGCAAATTCAAACTTAAAATTGGTCTAATAGTCGCCTAGCCATAACGCTGTGTGATCGGTTGATAATATTTAGTTATTGTAGAAATAAAATATTAAATACCAACAAATAATACACATAATTGTATTGACAATACATAAGCATACTTATGTGGTTTGTGAACACTATAAACTTAGTTTACGGGGTTTTTTTAGAAGATTATTTTACTGGAACAAGATACAAATTAGATAAAAACAATAACGTTTTAAAAACTAATTATATGTTACAAGACCGTTGATCCACGATGTGTCGTTATCGAATATAGAATAAACCACACACACACATACATACATACATACATACATACATACATACATACATACATACATACATACATTTACCAACTGTAAAGTAACTTAAGATCACGGAAACAAGAAAAACAACTTTTCTTCTTACGCTTTTATCATTCTTTGTGTCTATTTTATAGTCCATATAGTATATATTATTATGCTATTACCACCAAACTATTTTAGTGTCGTCTGCCAAATTGTATAGCTCGGGTAGGTAGGTGGGAATATAACGATAAATTATTATATTAGTTATTACTTATTATCATACCGGCTGAAGTGCAGAGTCCACTTTTATCCAAACAATGAAAACCTTTTCAACAAAAAATATAACCTAAATCCATCAGTAAGTAAATTAGGTAACTCATTTCGTTGTTCCATTTATATAATATGTAAATATTGGCTCCCAATCAGACACTTTATTTCAGGCAAATCTCACGATTTAAATAAGCGCAATTTGTGTACTACCTATACTCGTGACTCGTCATATGGTTATAATACCTACTTATTGTTACAAGCTACAATAATTGTAACTCGGTTACCTATATATTATAGTCCCGTCTTTGTAGTTAATTGTATTATGCATACCATTAGTCTACACTTATATACTTCCAAAATAACATCTTCGTGGACAGCCCCCTTTTCGGCCAAAATATACCCTTCTCTTTTCGGCCAAAACTTACCGTTCCCTTTTCGGCCAGTAGTTTTTTTATTAACATTTACTGTGTAAAAAAAAAAAAAAATAAAACAATTGGCAATAAACTGTTATAACATATTACATTATTCGAATAAAAATTAATATAATCTTATAAAATCTATACACTAATAATTATGATAAAAAAATATACATATAAGTACCTAATTGATTTTCCACAATGCAGATAAAATGGAAACGATAAGGTATAACATACTGGCATTACTCTATGAAATACTGCCATACCATACTCTATTGCCTATACAGCCTATAGGACACTTACTGCACTGATTAGATCGCGTTTTACATTATATTATATCAAAAAGCCAACAAGGAATAATCTTGGTTTATCTTTATTTCCAAAAAACCAACTATGAACGAAATTATACTTACATTAAAGACTGAAGACTATAAAAATAATAAAATTGCAAATTGTTTTATTTTATTATTTTTTTCACCCAGTTGTTGGTAATAATGTTAATAGTGTTAATACAAATTTACTGGCCGAAAAGGGAAGCGTACATTTTGGCCGAAAACGGTGACGCCCATCTTCATCACTTACTGTAACCACGTGTCATTTCAGTGATCAGGAAACCGTCCAGAAAGACTTCACTGTTCAAGTTTATGACCGTACTGAAACCTGAAGTTTGGCTTAGTATCGTAGCTGCTCTGGCTATGACTGCGGTCATGATCTGGATTCTAGACAAATATTCACCTTACAGTGCACAGAACAACAGAACCAAATACGAACAATTCAGGTATATTTACCATGTCCATGTGTGATAAGTATAGATACCTATACGGTTATACATATAGATATTATACTATATTATTATATGTATCAGGTACCTATAGGTGTATAACTAATACGACGTACACAGTGATTATCTTAACAGAAAACACTCATCACAAAATATATCGGTTCATTTGTACCATATCCCCAAAAAAAGTTATCTTACTAAATTTAATTGTACCTACTTTTTTTTTTTTTGAATGATTAAAAATATCAACAACGATAGGTGGTTCACCACAGATAGTTGTCAAAAAATAAAGCATTCCCCAGTCCCCTGCATTAAATTAGGATATAAGTACATATAAAAATAAAAACACAGAATATATGAATATAATATTATATATATATTTCATATATTGTGTGATAAAAAGTCAGAATAATATAATACCTAAATGTTACATTATAGCCGCATAGGTAATGATGATAGCGTACACATTACATGTCACACTTGAGTCCTTATTCTGTATACGCTGTGCGCAGGCATTTCACACTTGTCGAGAGCTTTTGGTTCGCCTTGACGTCTTTTACGCCCCAAGGAGGAGGAGAAACGCCAAAAGCGATCAGCGGGCGAGTCTTGGTGGCCGCCTATTGGGTTTTCGTCGTCCTCATGTTGGCTACGTTCACTGCGAATTTGGCAGCATTTCTGACGGTGGAAAGGATGCAAGTGAGCTATATATGTTCCTAGATTGTATACCCATGCGTGTATATATACGTACATTGTAATAAATTGCACCACGTTATATTAATATTATATTATTTAACAATTTGTCCGTATTGTACTACCTACTACATAATGTATAGACACCAGTGCAGTCCTTACAACAATTAGCTCGACAGTCGAGGATCAATTATTCGGTGATTGACGGTAGCGACGCCCATCATTTCTTTCGTAACATGAAAATGGCAGAAGACATTTTATATAAGCAAGTACCGATATCCTTTAGTCTTTACTGATTTCTTATAGGTACCTAGGTACCTATACCTAGTGAAAAAAAATTTAAAACCAAAAAACAATAGATGATGAAAATCACTGAATATTTAGTGTTTTTGTATTGTAATAACTCTAAAAAAAGTTCTTAGAGACTGGTATTCTTTACAAATAAAAATCCCCGACTCTAGGAAAAAAATCCCCAGACTACAATATTACTCACAAACACATACAAATTAATGAACAAATATTTTTTTACGTTAGGTACCTATCTATCTATCTTCTATCTATATATATATAAGAATCTAACTTGATTTTGGAGACAAAGGAAACCGGTTTTGAACCCTCATTATAATAATAATTAACTAATTACCAATTATTTTCATATATTCACCGATAACGATGTCTGTTTCTTTTTTTTCTTTTTTTCTTTTTTTTATAATCGTTGTATTATTTGTATAGCCAAAATATAGTCATGTTTTTAAAAAATAATTTCTTCCGGGGGAAGATCGGGCAGCTAGTTTATTATAATATTGCAGAATCCGAATAGGCATTATGCTTATAAAATAATTATCATTTATCACCAATGAGATTATGAGAAGGCGCCAATTTTTTTTTTTCAATAAGAAAATTTAATATGTTTACGGTTTAGCGTATGGAAAGAGATAGCATTAAATCAAACAAACAATCGAAAAGATTTTCGAGTTTGGGATTATCCAATAAAAGAAGAATATGGACAAATATTAGCGGCCATAGAAAAAACTGGGACCGTTCCGAACAGATCCGTCGGATATCAAATGGTGACCGTTAAATACTTCATATAATTAATAATTTAGTGTAACATTAATACATTATACATTTATGTTTCATACATCTACCATGTTTAATGATAGGTATTAGACAATGAGCAAGGTGAATTCGCTCTAATTCACGATTCGTCGGACATTGAGTATGAGGTTTATAATAATTGTAACTTGACCGAAGTAGGTGAAATATTTGCCGAAAGGCCATATTCGATAGCTGTCCAGCAAGGAAGTCTCATACAAGAGGAAATTAGTAGAAAGTAATTTCAATGAAACTTATTTATAATAACAAAATAATAGTACACAAGACCTAACCACCAACTATTTTTTTTAGGATATTAGATTTACAAAAAGATAGATTTTTTGAACTATTGAACGCCAAGTATTGGAATGCTTCCAAAGTGAGCATGTGCCCGAATGCCGACGATAGTGAAGGCATCACATTAGAGAGTTTAGGTAAAGTGGATAAAAAGTTTTTCAATGTACTTATTGTATAAGTTTCAACTCTAAACAAAGATACATGCGTAATTTTCAATGGTTTGAGTTATGACTGTGATCACTGATTTATTTAATAATAGACTATTATACGTCTACTACATTTGTACTAAGACGACGCTACACCCGCGTGTTTCTCCGTCTCACAAATGCAAAACAAAGCAAAAACTATTTTTCAAGGGTAAGAATCGCTCAGTCCAAGCTAAGCAACAAATTTTTCAGACTATAAAGAGAGAGACATTTACTGTGCAAGTCAATGTTCTCTTCTTTATAGTGTGAAAAATTGGTTGCTTAGCTTGGACTTCAGCGTACACCTTAGCGACTAGTTTTTGTCACCTCCACCAAGTCAAACAATTGCCGTGTAGTAAAGCAAAACCCTTACACACAAATCGGCCATCGAGGTTTTTTCTTAACATCAACGGAGTAAAGTCTGAGTGGTCCTAATGACAAATGAGTAATAATAATTAAGTGATTCCAGGCTTTCAATTTAATTACATTCTTCATTTGATAATATACTATTATCTTACATACATGATAATATTGTAATATTGAAACTAAAAACTAACCCTGTAAAATTAAAGTTGTTCAATCATAAATCGTAACTAACAAGACACATAATTATGATGGAAGCTAAATAAAAATATAATGTTATACTCAATATTTAAGTACATAAAAAAATATTCCAACAAACTACATGCTTACCTACATCAATGGCTCAATCTTAACAACTATATTATCATGTTTCTAGGAGGCGTTTTCATAGCTACATTAGTTGGTTTGTTGATAGCGTTGATTACACTTGCTTTTGAGGTTGTCTATTTTAAACACAAACGCGCCAAGGTAGCAGAAGTTAGTGTTGTTAATAACACCATTCATAAGGATAAACTGATGTATGGCCACGAGTTATTCATGACGCTAGGAAGAAATTCAAATTCAGATGATCAAACACGTTGGGTGAACAAGATCAAGCTAGATTCAACTACAGGCCGACTAAACAATGCATTATTCTTTCGTAGAAACAAGTTTCAAAATTAGAACTTCAGTTGTTTGATATAATGTTTTATAATATTTATAAATATAGTATGGATATAAATTGATTAACTAATACATTTCATAAATAAATTATTTTACATCATATATATATATATATTATACAAATGCACTAATTCAACATAACACCAAGAGAAAACGGCGGAATTTCAAATATAATCATAATAAAATCAAAAAATAATATAATAAATATAATAACAACAGATATTTCTATGACTGTGTATACATCATTAAAAATTATAAATGTAACATAACAATCGTGCAGTAATAAACAAAACGATAAGTAATCATATAGTAATTCAAGTAATTGTATTGGTGTTAATCCCACATTGACCCCTACCAATTACCTAAAAATAAAAACAAAATATAAAATAATTAAAGATTCAAATTTAATTTTTAACAACATAATATGTTTTTACTACTATTTTAGTATTGGATTTTTAAGTATTATAGCCAATATTTTGTTACAGAACTCATCCAACATAAGTGCTTATTTTTTTTATTAATACCATTTAGTTTATTAAATTATTTCTTAATTTCATAGGGGAATCGATTATAAAACAAATTGAAAAAAAAAGTGTTAAAAAATAACTGACATTCATTGTTTAAAATTTGTTAATTATAAGTACTTCAGTAGTTGCACTTCGAAATAACTATTGAGGTTTTCTAAAATTTGTTAAATTCAACAATGAATAGTACACATTTAATTTCTAAATAATACCTATTATTTCAGTATTTCCTAAAATAAAGTACTCAAAAAGTTTTTAATTAAATTTGACATTTCTTTCATCAAAGTATTAAATTGAATACAAAAAAAATCAATAAAATATAATGAATCATTATTTATAAAATAATTTAGAACAAATTTGTTTTACATCCTCAAAGCTATAACACATTGGGATGACCATAACCTAAACAAATTAATATGTATTGGAATTACTGAATTTTCTCATATGTAGTGCAAAATAAGGTTTTGTTGTAACAGTCAAATGTATTCATGATGATAACATTTTTATATAAACCGTAAATCATTCACATTTAATGAATATAATTCACATGGTAGGCAACAAAATTATATACATCGCACAGTAAAAATAATATACATAAAGAATAGTTTTAAAAATATTAAATGCCATGTTTCATAAAAAAAGATGAACCAATTAGTTTAATTAGATTCATTGGGATTTGGTTATCACAAGCATACTATAAATTATGAAACAAAATAATTTTAACTAGAATTGTTAACAGATAATTAATTTACAGTAATATCTTTAGAGCAATTATACACTCAAATTCCAAATAATTGTAGGAAAATAATTGATCATTGGAAAAATATTATTGTATAACATTATAATAGAATAAAATTATAATTATTTATTTAAAAAAATATATTATTTTTAAATGAATATATTAAGAACTAATATTAATAAGTAAAAGAATAATAATCAAACATTATTTTTATTTTTTTTAATTTAATAGATTATAACATAAAAATCAATAACTTTCTTTAATTATTTTAATGAAAACCACACTAAGGAGTACAATAGTAGGTACTGAAAATAATACTTTTACCATTTTTGTGTGTGCTAACTGAGCAAATTGCGAATTTCCTTATGCATGTGACACAAAAATTCTACATAGGATGGACTATTGTCAATGCCATGATCTTCGACTAAGAAATGTCTCATAACGGTTTCAATTTTATCTTTTTGCCGTATAATTGAAAGCTATAAATAAAATATAGCATTAAACACACATGATATAAATTAGATTAATATTTAGCAACATAAGTATACATACTCTCATTGTGTGGCTTCGTTCTTTTTGAATTTTAGACAGCACCTGACGAATAGCTTTGTTGAGTGGATTATCCAACACAGGAATAGCGGAATGTTCAGTATTAACATATGCTATGTTCTGAACACCAAACACATCAGATAAAAATGCTTGACTTAGACCCATACCAAGCCACAAAAACATATATACTCCATTTTCTAGAGACAAAAATATTGTTAAAAAATATAAATAATATATTTAATGTTGCAAAAAAAAAGAAATACTTTATTTACCCAAAATATAAGCTCCATTTTCAGCAAACTTTTCAATAGAACATCTCAATTGATCTGGTATTGAAACATCATCCGAGAGTTTTTCATCATCAAGTGTATGAATGGGAATCAGACGTGGATAGAAATAACCCAATGTTGTAGGTATATCCGCAGTGATAACCAGATGCATGTTAAACCAACGATCATCAACTGTCAGATCAGGACCTACATAAAAAACAAGGATTATGAATTCATTAACTCTATCATAGGTAAATAAAATAAATAGCATACCACCAGACATTGCATCACATTTGATTAAACAATTAACATATAGAGGCATAAGTTTCATGCATTCAGGCAATATAAGTTGACCAGCTGAAGATGGCGAAGCACAATGCTTTCTATATGTAGCTAATATTTGAGCAGTCTTATTTGTAATTGCTTCCTTTACTTGTCGTCCAGAACTTTCCAATATTTTATACATAACTAAATTAAATTAAAATACAACTTAAAAATTCAATCTTTACTATAAGAACTAATACAATATACCTTGTTTTCCAAAGAAATTCATTATTGTATCTAAGTCACAACTACGATATAATTCACCCATTTGTCCACTGGAGCGTAATGATAGATTTAATATACGCACACGTCTCTGTCCACTACAAGACGTGTATAACATAGCTGTTTGTACTAATACTCCATCTTGTTCATCAAGCTTATCATCATGTTTTACTTCAATTGCAATAGCCTGGAAATATATGATATTATACAATTATAATAATAAACTATAATAATGTGTAAACTGGCAAAACCCACAATATAACATACGACAAAAATTTCACTGATTTAAATTGACTAAAAATACAGAGGAATGGTGTAGTGTATTATTATTTGAATTACATATTATAAATTTAAAAGTATGATATAATTAAAATCAATTTCTGTGGTTATGATAATTAATTAAAAATTAAATGGTTTTAAATACTTTGAAGATGTCTTATAGAGGTCAGTGGTCTGTAACACAAGGTCCAAGTATTGTTCATCTTGAATATGGGTGAAAAGGTATTAACAGAAGGTAAACATGAAATTTTATCGATATATATATATATTGTATATACTAATATTATGTGGGGTAGGTTACCTAGAATTATTTGAACGGCACAGATTTTTTATTTGATTCATGCTACTGATAGGGATTTCACTTAGCTTATATGGCAATTAAATTTATAGTAGCTGACTCCGGAGAAGGATATTTTTTTAAATAATATGTCAAATATAAAAGGATAATACTTCAAAGTAAAATACTGTACATTTTTTTTTAAATTAGTTATAGTATAGAGAACATTGTAGATACACATTTTGAGATTAGCTACCTAAACATTAATGACTCATGAAAAAATATTAAATATTAAAAAAAATTGAGTTTTTGAACTTACTTTATCACAATCAATAGCAGCTAACTCCACATCGGTAGAATTTGACATAAAAAAATGCCCATAGAAATCAGTGGGACGAGTACCAGTAGATGTTCGTACTCGCATTACAGCATCAAAAACAGTTGGTCGACTAATGTCATGTTTTAAATCAGATAAGAATCGTTGACCATCGACATCAGCCTAAATGTTAAAAATGTTAATTACATTATGAAAAAATGACAATATAAACATACAATAACATAACATTAAATCTAAATAACTTACTTGAAAATATGTGTACTTGAAAATTTCACCACCACTTATTTTAGAAATTTGACCAATTGTAGGTAAATCTATATAAGAGTTATTAGTGATGAATAGATCAACACTACATCCAACTTGAACGCACTCCTCTCCTAATTCTTTATACACATTTGTTTGCGGGTCTGTTTAAAGATATATTTATGTATATTTTATCAGTAAAATTTAAAAATTATTCAAGATTTATCTTACTCAAAATAGTTTTTTCTTTATCGGTGGCAAGTAATTTTCGATCTTCACGATTCTTAAGTTTACCAGGAGCTTCTGCTATTGGCAAGGATGAATGGAACACAAATAATTTACCACAACAATCAGCATTCTAAAGAAACAATGTTTTGAAAATAAATAATTAAAAATTGCTAAGATCCCTATTAGAAAAAGAACGTAAAATATTAACATTATTATTCAATTATTTTATGAATAGATCTTGCAATTTTGCAAAACAAAATATACCTTCAATGCTTCCATTCCTGCTTTTATTGCTGGTAGAAGAATAGTTTCAGTAATTCTTGTTTCACTGAACTGAGTGGGAATTTGTTCCATGAGTACATCAATAACTTGAGAGGATTGTTCTGGATCACATAAGAAGCCATCTAATAATGGCATAAACACTTCTGAAGTGTCACCAACAATCATCATTTGAGGAACAGCTAATGTTTCCTGTAATATATTTAATTATTTTAATTACTTATGTAGTTGTGGATGTATTATTCATTATTTCTACCTATTAGAATTTATTATATAAACAACATTCCCCAACATTAAAATGTATACATTATTTTAGATATTAGATTTATATTTAAACACAATCATCAATATGAATGGTTTGCTGTAATAGGTATATGCGTATTCACACTTTTTTTTTTTACTCATATTTTGTTTGACTGATTTTGACATTATTACTAATTAATTTACAATAATAAAACAACATAATTTTATGATTTATATTTTGACTGTTTTTAAATTAATTATCAGTCTAGTAGATTATGCAGTCCAGTAGGTTGCATGCTAAACAAATAATTAAATTCTCAAACAAAATTATTATTATATATATCTACTACAAATTTACTTACTAGAAATTTAGTACATTTCTAGAAGATATGTATAATTATAAGCTAGAAAGTAGATAGTGGCTAATGGTCCAAATAAACCATGGGTATACTTGTTTAGTGCTGAAACTAATGGAGAGCATGAGGTCGGTTCATGGCTCTGAGAGTAAGACCCCGCAAGGGAGCCCTTCAAAGATTTCGGATAATGAAAACAAGCGAGTGAAAATTTATGAAATCTCGGTCATAATTTGTTCACAAAATGTAAATACTAAAAACACTATCCCAATATGCCATAACAGACTAAAATAGTTGTTATTAGTCAATTACCTATTTTTAATTTTATTGAACGACAAAAATATTGATACAGGGGTAGTTATAAAAGCAACCTTTATATCTAAGGATGTTTTATAACTTATTTATATAAACATTGATTTTACACTAAAATTATTATAAAATCAATAATATAACTATTAGTATCTATTTTTCTATTAGCAGATAGATTGGTATCTCATTCCATCACTGTTATTAACTTAAAAGTCAATGCCGCATACCGTAAAATGGTAAGAATAGATTTGTAATATAAATAACTTAAAACCAGTCATTGATTGTGTATAGAAAATAATAATATTATGTAATGGTAGATTGGTTTCAAGTCTCTACAATTAATATTTTTTGAATTTCAACATAACTAATATCTGAGTCCACAATATTGTAAATGTAGCATTGTACTTGCATATCTTAACTACATTGACATTAAGAGGACACCACACCCGCACATGTGATGTCTCCATCTAACAAACCCGTAACATACCAAATTCAAATGTTTCATTCCGTTAGTTTAAAAATTAGAGGGAATATACCTTTAATGAAACTTAATGGTAAAAACATAATCTTACGTTCTCTTATGTTGGTTTTTTGCAATAGTTCAATTTATAAGTAAGTTATGAGCATTTGTATTTTACATTTTATTATATACACATAACTTTCAAAAGAAATAGTCTACCATAAAAACCAACATAAGAACAAATATAATGTTCTCACCATCAAGTTTCATAATAGGTCGAGTCACCCTAATTTTTGAACTAATGGAGCTAAACGTGATCTCAGCGTTTATTTGTTATGTTACGCACTTCTAAGACAAACACGAGACCACACATGCGGGTGTGGCGTCCTGTTTTAATTATGAACACAGATACATGTGTATTGGAGACCACTAATCAAAATCAAATTTCTTCAGCTTGAGTCTACAGGTTAAAAATTAAATACATTTTCCTTAAGACTGGAGAGGATATCAGAGCACTCTTTGTTTTCCCACCCTGGCCCATACGAAACTTAGGCAATTTGTGTTCAGCAGGACCAAAATTGTGTCCTTGTGTAAGAAGCTTTAGTTTTAGAGTGAAATATCAAACTTAAAGTTAAGAATATTGTTTGTGTTCTTATGTTGGCTTTTTCACAATATTTACATTTTAAAACAAGATATGAATATTTTTAAATTGTACCATTTTATACTCATAACTCACATAACAGTTGAAATATCATAAAAAAGCTAAGGTAAGAACAAACTTTTGATGAACCACCTATTTAAGATACAACATAAGTCCAAAAAAGGTAATTCTGAGAAAACAAGAAAAAACCGTTTTTAAACTACCAGTGATCCATTTTATTTCTTTTTCATACTGATTATTAAGTGGTAAAATTAAATATTTATTTTTGCAAATATTCACACATGATATGTCTATCATTTGATAACCCGTTCCACTCAATATCTCAATTTGTGATATTTTGTGACTTATGTCGTTTCTTAAATAGGTGGTTCAAATATGGTGATTTATTTTTCTTACCTTTAAATTATAAAAATGAACAGTTGTATCATAAGTAATAAAACCAACACGTATTTTACTTTTTTCATTTCCCAACTCAGTTGGTAATTGAGTTAATAACTCTTTCATGAAAGCACATATGAGTCGAACAAGTCCAGATTTGATATTATTATAAGAAACATCTATTACAAATATATACGCAGGAGGTTTTGGTTGCATTTCTTTCTGGAAAATACAAATAAAAACATTATATTAAATTTAACCAGGACTACTGATAAATAATAGAACGTATTTATTATTTTAAAAAAGCAGATACTATAGCTGAAATAGTAATACTATAGTGTCATTATTAGATTATGAAAAGAATAATAATAGAATTTAAGTGACAGTCTAACCATAATGATAATAGTAAATAATGAACTATTAGAAATAAAAAATTAGGTTCAACAAATTAATTTTGGACACAAAATCATTGAAGCAAGTAGTTAGAGAAAGTAATTTCAGTGACACATTTAAGAGTGTCATATCCAGGGTTGTGATTTTATAGCATTTGCATATTTCTTATGAGATGCTTAAAAAATAGCAGAGTAAGCTAAAAATGTGTTCATGATACAGAGAACTCAAATTAAAATTTTTATTTTGTTTTTTTTTGCATATTTTACGATTTTTTAGTTTTTATTGCTTTTTTTGGGTTTTTTGAGACTTTTTGAATTTTTACCTGTTTTTGAATCAAAATCTGTCAAAATGTTATGAAATTATATTTTAGTTAAAGTGTTTTCAGATTTTTGTCAATTGAATTATCAAATAAATTGTAAATGTACCTATAGATATTTAGGTAAATAGGCCGATTACGATGATGCGACGCCGTACAGCGTTAATATATAGGTAAAATATAATACTACGATAATTTCGTATTAGGTATTTGGTTTTAATTTTTGTTAACTGCTAATTTTGTTGGGTTTTTTTTTTGTCGATTTCTACTGCGATTATTAATCGCCGATTATCAACGTTGAATGATAGTCTCAATTTATTTTATAAAGTTGTCTCGTGTGCCTGTACTCGTGTGTTACGTTGTATTTTTGCCGTTTATATAATTTTGTAAGTGATTAAAATAAATTTCCTTTTTTTTCATATTTTGTTGTTTTTATTACATATTTTTAACGCATATTTAGCGATAGTTAAGGTCATATTATAGTGCATATTTATGCAATTTTAAGTGATATAAAATCCCAACCCTGGTCATATCTATTATATTTCACCTGACCATAAACAAACTTATTTGGTGGATCAGAAGCTGTGGTTCTATTTTATCAAGAGCTTTTATTACATAAATAAAATAGACCATATTAAAAAAATTTTAATTAACAGTATGAGCTAAATTTATGTTTGGGAGGATTTATCATTGCCAATGTAAAATCTATTGTTTCTTTAAGAAATCTAAGGTGACCATTGTGAATAAATATAGAATAAACTGATGCTAGACCACTGATGCAGAAAAAAGTCAATAGCAATTAAACAAATGGCTTTTTGGTTAAACTCAGTAACAGTAACACATTAAATTATCATTAACTTTATAAAAAAATTATTCAATAAGCAATGACACATTATTGTCGTAGGCGTTGAATATGTTAAAAAAAATAATTAAAATTAAAATTAGATCTAAAAAAATTAATATATACAAATATTTAATCTGCATTAAAGTACAAATGTTTATTGTTATACATACCCTACAATATTCTTTTGGAACAATAAATTCATATGATCCAAAACATAATTCAGGCCTTTCAGAGCGGTCGAGCCGCTGACCAGTATGATCCAAATGTTGGAAATATTCAACTGGTACTAAAAAACAAAATTTATTTTATTAAAAAAGAATTTTTAATTAATGAAAGTTAAAAAATTACCTTCTGTTGTAGCTTTACATAAAAGGCATGTAAAGTGTTTTCCGCCATCAATAAACTGCATAAATGGACTCATGTAAGCTTTACATCTCTTACATCTAACTGGTCCAATTTCACCAGTATTTATAATAGGTAGAGGATACTCATCTGGTTTTATTTTTGCTAATGGACTGATAACTAATCCAAATGGTACAGATGTCTACAAATATTTTAAAAGTAGTTATTTATATCAATTATTTAAAACTAAAATAAAATTGTACTCACCTGTTTCATAATGTCCGTTGTAGTAGGTACACAATACATAGTTGATCTTATTAATCTAGGTGATGCATTACCAGAATCTTGCACAGTGAAATCTGTAGTAACTAAAGGGGGTACTAAACCTCTTTGATTAGTTAAAAATAATCCACTTTTACTTTGTTGGTCATCTTGTATAACTTGTACCTGAATATAATTAAATATTTAATATAATAATTTCTGATTAACTAACAAATCCAATGTGGTTAAATACTTACTGGACTTGGCATTTGGTCAGGATCTAATCTCCTACTTGGAGCTGGCTGACCCATATAAGCTGGTGTACCTTGATTAAAACCAGGTTGTTGAGAAGGATACCCAGGTTGTTGAGGTGGATAACCAGGTTGTTGAGGATGAAAACCATTATGTTGCTGTGAATATCCAGGTTGTTGAGGTTGTTGAGGTTGTTGAGATATTAAGCCCGGCTGTTGAGATGGGTAACCAGCTTGTCTTGATGGTAAATTACCTGTCTGCGGAGAAAAACCCATTTGTTGAGATGGTAAACTTCCTGGCTGAGGAGGAAAACCTTGCTGTTGTTGAGGTGGAAATCCTGATTGCTGAGATATTAAATTGGGTTGTGGTGGAAAACCTGGCTGCTGCAGTGTTGAATTAGGTTGTGGGGGAAATCCTGGCTGCTGCAGTGTTGAATTAGGTTGTGGAGGAAATCCTGGCTGCTGAAATGTTGAATTAGGTTGTGGTGGTAAACCTGGCTGCTTCAGTATTGAATTAGGTGGAGGAGGAAATCCTGGCTGCTGCAGTATTGAATTAGGTTGTAGTGGAAAGCCTGGCTGCTGTGATATCGAATTTGGTTGCGGCGGAAACCCTGGTTGCTGCAGTGTTGAATTAGGTTGTAATGGAAAGCCTGGCTGCTGCAGAGATGAACTTGATTGTGGAGGAAATCCTGGCTGTTGCAGTGTTGAACTTGGTCGTGGTGGAAAACCTGGTTGTTGAGGTGTTGAATTTGGTTGTGGTGGAAATCCTGGTTGCTGGGGTATTGAATTCAATTGTGGTGGAAACCCTGGCTGCTGCAAGTTTGAATTTGGTTTAGGTGGAAATCCTGGTTGCTGAGATGATGAATTGGGTTGTGGTGGAAACCCTGGCTGCTGAGATGATGAATTAGGTTGTGGTGGAAAGCCTGGCTGCTGTGGTGTCAAATTAGGTTGTGGTGGAAATCCTGGTTGCTGTGGTGTCGAATTAGGTTGTGGTGGAACCCCTGGTTGCTGTGGTGTCGAATTAGATTGTGGTGGGAAACCTGCCTGCTGCTGAGTTGAATTGGATTGAGGTGGAAATCCTGGCTGCTGTGATGATGAATTGGGTTGTGGTGGAAATCCTGGTTGCTGTGGTGTCGAATTAGGTTGTGGAGGAAATCCTGGTTGCTGTGGTGTTGAATTAGATTGTGGTGGGAAACCTGCCTGCTGCTGAGTTGAATTGGCTTGTGGTGGAAAACCTGGTTGCTGTGGGGTCAAATTAGGTTGTGGTGGGAAACCTGACTGCTGCTGAGTTGAGTTGGATTGAGGTGGAAATCCTGGTTGCTGAGATGATGAATTAGGTTGTGGGGGAAAGCCCGGCTGTTGTGGTTTTAAATTTGTATGTGGTGGAAAACCTGTTTGCTGAAGTTTTGAATTGGGTTGAGGTGGAAATCCTGGTTGCTGCGATGATGAATTGGGTTGTGGTGGAAATCCTGGTTGCTGCGATGATGAATTGGGTTGTGGTGGAAAGCCTGGCTGCTGCTGTGTCGAATTGGCTTGTGGTGGAAAACCTGACTGCTGCAGTGTTGAATTAGATTGAGGTGGAAAGCCTGGTTGCTGAGGTTTTGAATTGGCTTGTGGTGGAAAACCCGGCTGTTGCGGTGTGGAATTAGATTGTTTTGAAAAATCTGGTTGAATTATTGAATTAGACTGTGGCTGAAAATCTGGCTGTTGATTTGACACTTTTGATTGTTGTAGTAGATAATTTGATGGCTGAGATTGAAACTCTAATTTTTGAGTAGATAAATCTGATTGGGGTGGAAAATTTTCAGACAAATGTGGTTGTTGAACATTGCCTGAAAATGGTCTTTGAGAACGAGATTGAGGCGGAACAACAGAAAAAGCTGACTGAGTTGGTTGAGATAAAGAACTTAATCCAGAACCAACTTGATTAGTAATCAAACCTGAGTTATTTGAACTAAATTCATTAGATTTTCCAAACATTGCCTCACTTGAATTATTTGGTGTGCCATTATTAAAATCTCTCAACTCTTGATTAATAATTCCATCATGAATATTTGACTGAATACTATTTCCAGGAAAAGGAGATTTTGGTATCATGTTGTTAGAATTGTCTTGAAAATTATCCGAGGAATGTACATTTTGATTAGAAATTCCTCCAAAAGGTACTGATGAAGAAAATTGCTTAGGAGGCCCAGTCAGCTCAACATTAAAATTGGCAGGTGAATATGATTGTGGAGTATTTACTTGTGGTCCACTTGAAAAGTTGTTAATATTACTTGGCTGGAAAATTAAAATAATATCAAATTATTGGTATATTGTGTATCTTTTATAAAAAATAACAAAATTATAAATTACCAAAGTATTGTTTTGAAATGGTGGTTGTGAAGGTCCATTATTAAATCCCAGTTGCGAAAATTGATCATTCAACTGTCCTTCAGCCTGGTTATAAGATGGTACATCTAAAATTTAAATGAATAATATAGGTATAAGTGTATAACAAGTTTTATTTTTGTCAATTAAATAATAAAAAAGAAATCCATGTACTCATTTGAATATTTGAATATAATTATTATTACACATATTTTTGTAATATTAATTTTAAATATTTATAAATGTCCAAAACATGTTCACATTTATATACCTACTACACAATATTTTAAATAATTAAGCTTTAAATTTAGAAAACAAATCTTTGATTAAAAAATATTGCAATGATAGTGATAACACTAGAAATGGGTGGAATTTATCTAATAAAATTTTAATTATTATATTTAATCAATATTTAAAGCATCAATTCCACTGTAGGCACCTATATCATTTTTTTAAATTTTATTATGATAGGTACCTGCTTCTGTAAACAAATTATAATCCCTAAGCTTACAATAAGTTGATAATGTATAAATAATATTCTACAACTAAAATAAGTATTTAGCAGATATTTTAGGTAGTAGATCATCTGATCATTATCAAATTAAAATATATCTAAAAAAATGTAATAACAATACATCAATGCTGAAGTTTAAAGGTCGATAATTATAAAAAAAAAAAGGTAAACATTTATATTTAATCATTATATTCGCCATTAAACTTGTTACTAGTTTAAATCCAAAACATATCAGTGAAAACATTCAAAGAGCTTGTTACTTACTGTTTGATGATAAATTGTGTTGACCGTTTTGTTGTGATGTAGGAGGAGCGCCATAATGTTGTGGTGGACGCTCTTGTGCAAACTGAGAATCATTCATTTCTCGTTGAACTAAAATAAATGTACATATACTATAAAAGCAATCAAATTATATAGGTAAGATGATGATCTAAGCTTGAACTTATTGATAAGTAAGCAAATAATACACTCTCTTACCAGTTTGAAAATATCCCAAAATATTGGAAAATGCCAACTGTAAATCGTTGACTTGTTTTTACTCGGGCATTTACAATTAATTTTAACTGTACTTAGATCTTAAGTCTTAACACCATACATCAACTGGTCAGACAGAGCTGAAAACAGTGAAAACGCTATTCGTGCCACGTAAGTGTGTATTGCGCATGCGCCACCAAGGCCACGTTCCGAACTATTTCGTGGCCAATTAGAACAATCAGAAACCGCGGGATTACTATGAATTCAAAATGACCATTCAACATTTCAAACCAGACATTAGGTATAGGTACTTAGGGGTTATGACATTGGTAAAATGACACACCACTGACTGTCATAATTAAGTTATGATATAATTGATATACTTGCCGAGTAAATATTAACTAAGAATCGTTTCAAGACCTAAAACAAAATCTAGATTAAAGTGCACCAGAGTCAGGTATTCACATCTGCAATATTATATAGATTCTGTCTCCGTGAGGATAATATAAATTAAAATTAGCATAATTCCATATAGGGTGTCAAAGTGATTAATTATTATTATAAAGGTAAATACTAATTTTCCCAACAAATATTAAAGGTTATGAGAATATTTTTTTCACATATTTTAAAGAAAAAAATGTCTGTTGTTATTTTTATTGTTATCATTTTTTCTAAGTTTTTTACTTTTTTTGCTTACTATATGTTTTAATTCATATTTCAAAGTAGAATATGTTTTAAAAACTTTAAAATGTACAACCCCTGACCCCTGACCCCTGCCAATTCATTACGTTCATCAATACTTTGATTACTTATAAAATATAAATAAAACCTTTTAAATGATTATACTGTTTAATATAAGTAGTTATTTGAACATTTTAGTAGGTATTTTACCTTAGATATTTAATATAATCTTTGTACCTACGCACACATGCAGTGTTTCAGTTGGTACCTACCATAGAACGATACAGTGGATCATTATGTTCTTTTATTATCATAATAATAATTCATAACAATAATAATACTAAAATTTAAATTTTCTAACATCTAACAAGTGACAATACAACATAGGTACAAATCACGGATTAATATATATTAATCCGTGGTACAAATTTATTTAGACACCTACCTACCTGCCTATCCTGCCTACATAATTTAGTATTTATAATTTATGTCATTTGTATTTGTAAATTATTAGTTATTGCTATTTACTTATTACTGATTAGTTATTACCTACTCGTTTAGTAGGTATATACCAATTACCTACTACTTACTACTAATTTTAATGTTGGGTAGGTAAAAAGGGGGTACTAGTAGGTACCTAGTCAAAAGAATAATAAGCTAAAATCACTAGGTATTTTTCGAAAAACGTAAAATACATTTCATTTCTGTAATAACTATAATATAGGTAATGGTTTTTCATTTTTCACATCATAGGTGACCTATTTGAGATAGACAAATATTTTGAATTTTGATAGTGCAAAATTTAATGTATCAATTAAAATTAATAGGTACTATGTACGATACAATTTATAATATTGTGGCGGACCACGTATATCATACTTTTATAGGTACCTAATACTGCACTATTATTTATATTGAGTAATATCTAATTGAAAAGTCCATTTCTTCACGTTTAGCATACTTATGTGCTAGGTGGATACTGATTGGGTAATCCCGGACGAAAAGTCCGAATTTATTTTTTATCGTCGGGCAAAAAGTCTAAGCGCATTTTTATTGTCAGACCAAAAGTCCGAAAGTACAAAATAGGTATTCTATTAAATTTTCATCTATAATATTTTATATTACATTTTACCTACATGCAGGTATAAATGTATAATGTACCTATATATACATATAATATTATATATTATTATTACTGTAGAAATAGAAATCAGTATCCGAATTTTGGGCCTCATCTTTGACCACAAACTCACCTGGAGACTTCACTTAAGAAAATTAAAAACGGAATGCCAATCAAGAACTAAGACGTTAAAAATACTTGGGAATAATAACTGGGGTGCCGACACAAATAGCCTAATCACAGTCTACAAAGCCCTCATTCCATCTACAATAGACTATGGAAATATAATATACAATTCGGCTAAAAAAAAAGTGCTAAGTACCCTAGAACCCATTCACAATCAAGGCATACGTCTAGCCATAGGAGCCTTTAGGACGAGCCCAGTTGGTATACTCTACTACGCAGAAGCTCCCCTCCATTTCAGACGCCAAAAACATATCGTAAAATATGTAACTATTAAAAATCTGTCTGATCACTTCACCAAGACACCAACTATATTCTTCACAACCCATTACCCCCTAATCTATCACCCTCTAGAAGAACGGTATTTGAAAACTTTAAAACTACTATTTGTTTAATCTTTTTTTGGCCAATTAAACATTTACGTCTAATTAATGGTAATTAATTACTCAAAATTAAGTTTAAATGATTTAATGTCTGCAAGCTTACGGATATAAAAAAAATACTTGAAATTTCATAAAATTTCATAAAATTCTAGTACGATTGTTGAAAAACTCAATAATTTTAATCGAAACTTTAATTCGTTGTCATTTAGTCAATTTTGATTTTAGAGCCATGGTGAAAAGGACCAAATTGACTTAAAAAATTCGGTCTACCTGTAATTGGTATTCAAAACACATGTTGCCATTTAAAAAAAATGCAAATTGTATTGCGCATGCGCGCATGGAAAGATCTAAAAATGTAAAAATCATCAAGAAATGTGTATTTATGTATTTCCTATCTCATCCCGAAAATAGCATATTAATCTGATGTCACTGGACAGAATTATTTAGTGTTACCTTTAAAAATAAACACACTGTATAAACAAATAACTACACACATATTATTTATTATATTTTTCAATTTGAGATACCTAATTATATTTATTAGGTTACCTACTATCCGTGGTTTCAGAAGAGGGGAGTAGGCCAGTAGGGGCAGTAGAGATTCCCATGGCTTTTTTTTTGGTTAAGTATCATATTATCATAATCATTATGTAGTAAATATCAAATATAAATTATAAAATACCTATCACAAATTATTTGTTTTCTTCAAATTTTTTATTTAAAAAATTATAATTTGATGATAAAGCTGCTGCTAGCTGCTAACAGCATCCGTTAAGGCGTTAACAGATATAATAATTAGGTAATATTAAATAACTGGAACCAACTGTCAACTGGTATTAATAAATTAATAAAAAAAATCTATCTTATTTATCATTATTTTTGGTTGTTTGATAGTATTTTCAAACTGGTGATTAGTTTAGTGGTTTGTTTCGAAAATTGTACTTGGCAACACTCTAATGATTGATAATTATCTAAATGTTTAATGTTTCTTTTTAGACTTAAGTTCTCAAAATATTAAAATAATTTGGTGGTTTTTGCTCTAATATCTAGGTATCATATTTATTTTATAGAAACTTGAAACATTTAATTATATAAATAACCCAAAATTATCAAATCAATGGTGACATTAAATTTATAGAAAAATGAATTTTTTAATATTTAAAGTTTTAACTATCCACATATTATAATTCATAAATAATTTTTACATTCCTATATAAAAGAAAACATGTCACAATAACAATACTTTATCTCTAAACAAGGTTAGTGAAACAACAATTAAAAAACGAAATTATTTTGCTCCTAGACAAATTTATACGGATGCCATTGCCAACTGTTAAAGTCATAACGGTTAATATGTTTATAGTTGCATTATTTCAGTTTTTTGTAGAAGGGAGCAAACGTTTTGACCAGACACCAATTATAGGCTGTGACCAGTCCATAGATAACTAAGACAAAAGGTTGGATCGCTCGTAAGCTAATTTTTGCTTACCTTCATTCTTACCTATCTAGTTATCTCGATATAATTCCCACCTTCCATGACTTCATACGTTTCTGAGACAAAAATACTAAAATAGCCTCGAAGCTAACGAATTATGACACCTATCTCAGTAGTTTTCTAGAGGGGTCAAATTCTAGAACAAATTAAAATACAATATGAAAAAAGTGCTGTAATATAGGTAGGTAATTGAAAAATCGAAAAATTTTAGATAAGTAGGTACCTTCACTATTATAGAGGTTTTTTTGAGATCATGGATAGGTGCATATTTAAGAGTGATCGTTTTATTTGTTTTTAGAATTTCTACAGTACATATTATATGAACTGAAAAAACCATAAACATTAATTATTATTGTGATATTAGTTCTTTAGTGCTTACCTAATGGCTAATACATACCTAAACAATATTGTGTTTAATTTTAAACAATTATTATATTTCCTAAAAATTAAAAAAAAAATTACGGTTATGTTATTTCCCAATAGTTGGAATGCTTTTAAAATCAGACAGCGGCCAATACTCATTTTACCCTCTTCAAATGACTTAACTCTATGGCTACAGCTTTAATTTTAATTAAAAATAATTTTGAGAAATTAGACGCACAGGTATCAATAATTGGTAGGTCAGTGGGTCAGCCAGTTATGTAATCCAGCATAAAATAAAGTGTTTGTAATGAGCAATGAACTATACTTATGTATACTCAAATACTTAACAGTAGGCATTAAGTAATGAATTCCTGAAAACTGTAATTTCTGTACATCAAACTTAAATGTATTTTAATGACTTGGATTTTCTTTCCTATAAAATATTTTTTAATCTGAAATACTAATCTAGATTAGATTATTAGATTTTACTGATAAACTATGTTTAGTATATTATTGCATGTTGACTATTGGCATTAATTTGTTTATTTTCTTTCTTATAAATGTCCGTATGCTTCTGATAAAAAGGTTCTAATTTTTAAGTAAATATAATAGTTACCCATCTAATGACTTTAACACACTTCAAACACATTAGGCAATGTTTATCGTGTAACCAATACCCATGGACTATAAAAGCCATTTTTACCTAAGATATTTTTAAATGTAAATTATTTTATCTAATTTAAACTGCAAGTACCCTATGTTCAAATTCAAGTTCCATCTAAATAAAAAGAAAACATATTCCATCATAATAAATTGGTACCAAGGTGAATAGATCACCTTATCTTCTCCACACTTGATATGTTTGTCACAAGGACACCAATTTCAAAATTAAGAAAAATTAATTTGAAAAAATAAAAAATATAACCCCAGTCGTCAAGGATAAAAATTAACAAATAATAAGCAAAAACACTACAAATTTAACTTTATTAATCTTCAAAATACTGATAGAAAATTATAATTGTACATTTCAAAATAATCCTTTACAAATAACAATGAAAAATGAACATTGAAGGGACTAAAATAATTTTCTTAACATTCTAAAACAAAATTGTTTGATTATTTCTTCTTTTTTTTACAACTATTATTATTTTTTTTTTTTATTAAATCACAGAAATGGACAATTTATTGAATTGTAATTATTATCAAGAAAAAAACACATAACTTTGAAACAATATCTGGATTTATAGAAAAAATAAAAACTCCAGGTAGGTAACAATGTTATTTCCTAGCTAGTCAGTGCAACACACAAAGACTATCACAGACAATCTAAAGAAGCACGAAAGCTGCTCATATTATGTAATATAAGCACACAACACCATATTGCACAATTTTTGCACATACATGGAGTGAATGACTGGTGTTAATTTGATAAAATTGTATATTCTGAACGGAATGAAAAATATTACTCTTTTGCCTTTTCCAGTCCACTTATAATGTTAGAGACTTCTAGGAATGTATACAACAGTTTTCAACAAAAATTAAATAATAATTATATGGTCATTATTTATTCATTACATTATTAATATTAACCACTGATATCAATACTTTTTATAAGGACGGACCTCAATTGATAATTCATCGAAAATAAACTGTACTATTTGATTATAAAAACATATAGAATTACACAATTTAAATGCAAATGTTTCACCTATTAACTAAAATTTTAGGGAATAAATCACTCATCTCTTTTAACATAGATTAAGAAGTCAAGTGAATTTTTAAACAGTAAAAAAATTAACTAAAAACAAAATACTTGATTACATTCGTAAAATAATTATACATAATAAATCAAGTAACATTATATTGCAATATTTCAATGGCAAATCTGACCAAAATATCTGGTAGATTTACGTGGGGAAGAAATAGTCAAGCACACCCCCTTAAACACAAGAGATCTGATCCTGACAAAAAATTGTTTTAGAATTAACAAAGACTAGATAATAATGATTAAATATTAAGTTAACATAAATATTTTTTTTATAATAATAATAATAATAATTCATTTTGTTCTATGCTACAACATTATTGTTTTAACAAAGAAAAACAAGAACAAGTAACTATAATAACATAATTAAGTGGCATATTTACAAGAATTGTCTCAGAGTATTATAATCTTACTCTATCTAGAAAAAAAAACAATTATTATATTATTTGAGACCATACAATTCTGAATTATAATTTTATATATTCTATTATTTATATAACAATTATATCAAGAGCTAAAATATTAACAACTAATATTAGTCATGGTATAGTTACATATTTTGTAAATTTAGTATAATAAAATAGATTAAAGTTAATATATGATCCTTTGCACAATTTTTTGAAAATATGCCACTGATAACAAATTATTATTAAAATAACCATTTTTGTTCTTTTTCAAACAATTTTGTAAAATAAACCAAAGTAAAAAAATAACTAAAGTTCAATATTATTAAAAATAAAAACAAAAATAACCACTTTTAAACATTAAAAACAAAGAAACCACAATTTGACAATAAAAAAAAGTAGGGTTTTCAATAAATAATTATGTTTACATGTAAATATTTACTAGTAAATTCATGAATGCATAGAAGAATGAATACGGATTACCAATTAAAAATACTGACGATAATAGGTATTACATTTAATTTTAATTTTTTTTAATACTGTAAGGAGAAATATGGAGTAAGAAAAATTGGCAAAAAAATATACATATTCATTTTAAAATGTAAATAGAAAGGAGTAAAATTTACTTTGATTATTATGTATATATAGATAAATATTTGATGTATAATATGAATGTATCCCTCATCTCATGTTTTACTTTTAAATGTGAAGAGAAAATGGAAATTCTGCTAACACAAAAAATTTCAAACACTATACGACACTACCCATATTATATAATATACATACATATATATATTGTTACACACTTTTAAATCGCTTAGTTATTAATATATAATTAATTTTATTATCCAAAAATTGATTTAACTATGAATTTTAAAATCTTAGAAAAGTAAATTTAATATTTAAAAACATAAATCAAAAAGAAATTAACTTCTTTAAAACAATAAGAAGATTACCACCACATTCCCAATAATATAAATACCAGTTCAATTAGTACTAAAACTGAAGTAACTATTATTAATAATGTAACATAGTAAAGTGATTTTTTTTAAATTTTACTTTCTTACTTTGAATTTTTTTTAATAATTTTCATGTTTGTCATATTTTTAATAATTTTAAGCTAAGTATACATAAGTTATGAATTTGTTTGAGCAAACAGTAGACATGTAACAATATAAATATATATATATATTATACATCATTAAATTTTAAATAACAAATATATATGTATATATAAATATGTCAAAGAAGTAGGAATAATTGTGAGTATGGAAATGTTAATTAGTTTTTGGTGATATTGTTTTATATTTTATTATTATTTTACAGCCAAGGAACATTTTTTTTTAGACGAGATTTGTAACCTGGGCTAACTATCTCGATTTGGATATTTGGCAGCTGTGAAACGTCGAGGCCATGGTAAAGGCCAATCATATTGACGAGGTATTGGACCATTGATATTTCCTTCAAAGTATCTGAACATCCAAAACCACCATGCCCGTGATAAGTAATTATTGGAACTGCTATGCTATAATAAAATAAAAATAACACAGTGTAAGTAAAATATTGAAAAGTTGGTAATAAAGATACATAATAGAAGATACATATTTAACTTTAAATCGTTAATTTAAATTTCACAATTTTACATGAATATTATGTGAACCTAGTTTGTAGTATTAACCTTCATCAAAATTTTACTAACACAAATTGACTGTGTTATAATTTTTGTTGACAAACTCTCAAGTTGTATAATTATTTTGTTATTGAAGAAATTTTTAAAATAGACAATGCAAACATATTTCAATTCACAAAGAACGAATTATTTAAGATATGACTTTAAGATCTCATAAATATTTCTTTTACTAAACCTAAACATTTCATAGTAAGGAAATGTTATCATTGTTAAAGTCACATTAACACAATAACACATACTTAAGTTATTCGTAAATTATATTGGTATACTATTTATATCATGTTATAGTTGTATTAAATATTCTCAAATAAATGCCAAAATAAAAATATTATGTTATCAAATTTGTAAAATAAACCGATCTTCGCCAACTAATTTAATATAATTTAAAATAACATCATAATTTAGTCCAAAAATACCCTTGTTGTTAATGTCAAAAATATGTAAATAAAAATAAATAATAATTACAATGTTTAGAAACACAAATTAATAAATTGATAAATTTAAAAAATTTGAAAACACTATTTATTAAACTACATTTCTAAGCTTTTTTGACTATAAAATAATTATCAACATTATCAAAATGTATAAAATAAAAAAAAACATTTTAAGTGCCCATAAATAGCACAATAAGAGTTAAAACATCATAGAAAATAGTAACATATTATGGTGAACATATTTCATCTAGTGAAAATTTCGAATACTACAGCTACTTGGTATTAAATTATAAATAAATCAATTTTGTCGAAAATTGGTGTTCTGTAATTTTCAATCCCTCCACATTATTAATGGTAATAAAAAAAAAAAATTATTGAAACAATACTAAATACATTCATGATATATCACTTCAACACAACATTGCTAAAATATGAGATGGAACAATCAGTGTGACATATTTTATTAGCAATTTGCACAAAGCTTAATTTTTTTACCATAGTCATGATCTATTAATATGAGAAAAAAATATCATCAGAGAATAGCTTAACAGTCAGACCTCTACCAATAATTACTGTCAAAAGACATACCCATTGGTTGCTGTTGAGATTTTATTTTATATTGAACAAAGTATAGTAAAAGTTATATATTTACAATGACTAGTAAGTTGTATACTTTTTAGGGGTCATTGAAATCCTCCTCTTCTCAAAAATTAAAAAGCCATGAAATACTTAGTAAGTTTAGTATTAATAATTACAAATTTGCATAAACTATCAGATCAATTAAAATTAACATACTTTTAGATACACATTATTAGCTAATGTATGGTATATCCAAAACAGTCGTGTAGTAACCAAGTATGCTATAATCACATCGATAGTATAGTGACCGTGTGCTATGAGTACCATTAATACTCCAACAGCTGCCATCAACCATGAAGCCCAATGCAATAAATACCATCGTCTGGGAGAGTCTATACAAAAGAAAATAGTTATTAACTTTTATACCACTTGTGGATAGCACATGAAGTATATACATTCAACGGTAATTAAGTAGCTCATCACTAAAATTGTTGTATGTCCGCTATATATATAATCGCCACAAAATGTGTGCTTGCCATTGATTGACAAACCAAAACCAGAAAATAACTGGAACACACGTCTAGCAATCAGTACTGGATTTGTCGAGTTGGCTTTGGGCGAACAATAATAAGTGGTACTAGATGTGGGCAACACAGTGACAAACATAGTGACAGAGCGAAGAAGATATAGAAGAGACAACATGAACATCAGTCTACGTAATACAATAAACCTAAAAAAAATTATATAAATTAAAATAATAATTCTTTCATAAATGAATTATACACAATTAAAAGTAAATACTTTAAATATAACATATAAATTAAGTTAATTAACTATAATTTTTTAATGAAAATAAATGTATTAAGTATTTTTAATTTTTAATTGATATTTACATGGTCATCCAAATATTGTGTACTGTAACAAAATTGGCGGAAATAACATAATATCTTAATATGTTTTCTACCAGATTTGTAAGTTTTGTAACACAACATTTGGATATCTCTATAATCAGTATTAAAAACTGAAAAAATAAAAGATTTTCTATTTCACTCTAAGGAATCACAAGTACAAATTATACATAAATCAGAAAAAAAAACAGAAGAATATAATAATATTAATTTAAAAAAAAGGTTAAAAAAATTTAACACGTAAAGCTTTGACCTGTTAATTAATATAATTAATAAGTATCGTATCATAAAAGAAAAAGTAATAAAACTCAATCCATTCTTCGCTGTAACAATGATTTAACCTACTAAAATAGTTTGTAATTACCTATACTTATGACTGGCAATAATTAACAATGTTAAATTTGTGCTGACAATGATAAATATTTCTGATACATCTAATGCCCAGTCTCGAGCAGGTACAGCATCTAAAAATGTATCCGGTAATGGTTTGTACAGACTACGATCAGGCACTCTTTCATGGACAACCGCCAAAGATGTAGTGGTGATTAAAAAATTCACAATCAACAATATTAATGCTAAATTAAAAAAACAATAATAAATACTCATTATATTTATACAATTTAAAATAATATATTCCAATATTTACCAACAAAAGTCTTGAATTTCTCTTGTGGGATCCTAATTTTATCATTTGATGGTAATACGTTAACATTATTTGGTATATCGATGTGCACAGCTGCTCCATTGGCATTGTTGTTGAGATATTTGTGACTAAAATCATTATCATCTTCAATAGGTGTTGTCCCACTATCAGGTTGATGTTTGTTATCTCCCAAGGCTTGGTGTATATGACCCATATTAGGCCGTTGATGCTCACAATTGTCCGTATTTGAATCATTTCTTGGTTCCCAACCAACACCATTACTAATAGCTGTTGTTACTTGTTTACATAAGCCCAACAATGGCTGCCTTTGACGTTCATTCTAAAAAACACAATTAGTTAAGAATTAAATTATTTTGAAATAAGGAAATAAAAATGATACAAAAAAAAAACTGAATTAAAGATAGAGAAGCACTTAGACACCTATATTATTTTAAAATGAATTTTTTTTAAATAATTATTGAAGTATTAACCTTGACCTAGTATAAGTTTAAGCCTAATGTGGCCATTATTATTTAGTGGATTAGTGCAGGACGATGTTCCATACAAGTTGCATCTTATTTTTAGTATTAATTACAAAAATAATATTGATACCTAAAATAGGTACATTGTATAAATATATAATTTCAATGTGATGTCTGTATAATGCAGAATCTATTACACAGTTGATTTTAGCTACTGTTCAAAACTTTAATTTAATATAAAATTTTTAAAATATATAATATATTAATATAGGAAAGTCAACAATATTTAAATGTATAGAATTAAGTATAAATATTACTGAATATAACATAATATAACACTAATTGAATTTCAATAATTATTAGAATGTATAGTCATTGGCAAGTATAAATAAATATTTTAAATAACGATTGACAGAACCTATACTAAAATTATAGAAATATTATTATTATCATACACCTACCAACCTATTAATACAATAATTTAATTACTGAACAAAAAATCATAAATTTGCCTAAACTAAACATTTTAATTCGATGATTGAAAATGAATATTAATTAAGAATTACATAAAATATGTATTACAGATAAAAGCCGGAAAAAAAATAAGGATAAACGAGAATTTTGAAGCAAAATGAGTTTTCAACAAAATAGATTTTGGTTTTTGGTGTAACATTAAAAATTACAGCAAATACAGAAGATTTTTACAGGAGATTATATAATTTTTTTTAGGTTTATTGTATTACGTAGACTGATGTTCATGTTGTCTCTTCTATATCTTCTTCGCTCTGTCACTATGTTTGTCACTGTGTTGCCCACATCTAGTACCACTTATTATTGTTCGCCCAAAGCCAACTCGACAAATCCAGTACTGATTGCTAGACGTGTGTTCCAGTTATTTTCTGGTTTTGGTTTGTCAATCAATGGCAAGCACACATTTTGTGGCGATTATATATATAGCGGACATACAACAATTTTAGTGATGAGCTACTTAATTACCGTTGAATGTATATACTTCATGTGCTATCCACAAGTGGTATAAAAGTTAATAACTATTTTCTTTTGTATACTCTCCCAGACGATGGTATTTATTGCATTGGGCTTCATGGTTGATGGCAGCTGTTGGAGTATTAATGGTACTCATAGCACACGGTCACTATACTATCGATGTGATTATAGCATACTTGGTTACTACACGACTGTTTTGGATATACCATACATTAGCTAATAATGTGTATCTAAAAGTATGTTAATTTTAATTGATCTGATAGTTTATGGAAAATTTGTAATTTTTAATACTAAACTTACTAATACTCAACATACAGTAGGTACCACTAATAAAAAATGTATTACTAAAATCTTGTAGTAATATACATAAGTTATTAAATATCTTTACAAATGAGGCTGACACATCGTCTCCAGCACAAAGCTAATGGTGGGAGGGCTAAAGGTGGAGAACCCGACCCACCTACTTTCGTTAACCCAATTGGAATGACCTATATTTTGAAGAAAAAAATTACTTAACACAAATTGCACGTAAAATATTATTACGTACAAATTATATCAAAATTTAAAATAATACAACCAGAAAATATTGACCCGCCCAACGAATATTTTCTATCAACGTGCCTACATTGTCTTCGCTTAGAATCGTTCTTTTTTGTGCAATGATTTGTCATTGAATTGAAATAGTTTAATACATCCATTATAGTGTACTCCATTTATTATTACAGCATTTTTATTAGTATTTATTATTACTCATTTACTCTATTTATTATTTACATTACATACAGTGCTCTATCATTAGATACTCCTACTTATAACCTACTCAAAATATTTAGAGTATATCTTGTCACTTTAAACTTAGTACTTACCTTACGGCTTACTGTACTCAGAGTGACTTAACCGTTTTATTTATTAAATATTAAAACTTAATTTTAAATTTAGAAAAAACGTGAAACGTCTGTTACATTTAAATTTAAGTTGCATGGGATTGTTTACATAAGTATTATAAATTATTCATAGAAATTAAAAGTTAAAACATTAAAATATGAGTATATTATTTAAGTATAAGGACTTAAATGTGAAAAAGTTCAATGAAGGTCAAAAAAATTTTATTTTTCCTGTTTACAAGATAATACAGTTTCTAAATAGACACTAAGTACAACAATTAAAAAAGTCAAATATTGTGGGACACATGGATAATGTCAAACAAATGAAAATAGGTACTCCACAGAAAGATGCACTATTTATGCGAGCTTGCAATTATTTCAGAAGATTATAAATCAATTTGATTTTCATAAAATCTAACAAGGAATTATTTGAAAAAGAATGATAATGCCGAGTTGCATAAAAAAATTATTATATTAATGATTTACCAACATTTATAGACTTATCATAAGTCGCTGAATCTCCTTAAGATACCATTATTTAATAAATGTTTAGTTATTGGTTATACGAACAGGCATAAGATTTTATAATTATTATCAACAGAAAACAAATGTTTAAAAAAAAAAAAACGAATATTAATTAATAATTAGGGTCGTAATTCATGATTTTGTATAGGTGGTATGGTTAGAATTAGTGGCTTGGTGAGGCGCGGTCGTACGCTCCATCTGCGGAAACGCTCTGAGTCTACGTACCGGCCGGCGCGCGTTGCTAACTCCCGGATGGGATACCACCCGGGTTTTTGGCAAAGCAACATATTCTTGCCATACATACATGAATACGTATTACAACCCAGCCAATACAAAAACCAACTAAAAAAACAATACCGTACTACCCCACGCCCAATGGCCTACAAAAAAATTTCAGAATTAACCTAGTGATGAATATGTAGATATTTACACATTTAAAATAAAAACAGGATAAAATTATAAAATTGTCAACATGATTTAATGACAAACAAACACTAAAAACTATTTGAAAATTAAGAAATAACACTACCTGTACTTGTATTGTGCATAAATATAATAAGTTATTGAGTACCTAGGTATTACTATACTAGTGTCTAATAGTTTTTCTAAATGGGGTTTGAAATCCATCAATATTTCAAGCTTACAAGGTTTATTATTTTTCGAATCATAAGAAAATAGTTATTATTAAATTCCTATTTTAACTAAAGATTTTTTTGAAAACTGTTGTGTTGTAATTTTTTCCACCTTTTGACTTTTTCCTGACAAATATGTAAATATTTCGAAAGTTAATTTTCTAATATTATATACTCCGCATTCGTTTTTGAAACATAAAGATTTTATGAACTGTAATATGAAACTTTTAGAAAATTCTTATAAAAACACTTCCAAAAAAACAAAAAATGATTATTGCTACTTCATAAAATATATACATTAGTACATTACACATATATAGTAAATTTGATATGCATATTATAATCAATTATATTTATATAATTATACATAGTATTATTATTAACAGTTTACGAAAGATAAACTCTTCAGTCCTACTTTAAGTAATTATAATACTACTAGTAAGTCACCTTGGTGTAATTGTACAAGTAACGTTGCATTTATATATATTTTCGGGACCGCCATTGAAATATTATATTAAAGAGTAGGTACAAAACACATATTAGAGCCAGAACAATTTCTATTTCTTACTCCACGACAAAATAATATTGGTAAATGGTTTTCAAGACGTACGTAAGCAGAAGAATTGGACACAACTCGTTATAAAAACATTAGCATAAAATAATACTATAATAGCAATAAGATATACGTATTATACAATATAAATATACATTAAGAGGAAGAATTTACAATAATAGCACAGATTTATCATAATATGTCTTTTAGCTCGGTACAAAATAAAAACAATATGTATCTACATGGGTACGTCAAAATTAGGTTAGCATTTGTTATCTATTAATTTTATATTTATTTATGTACTGAACAGCGTTATGAAGCAAACAAACTGAAATTAACTAAACAAAAACGTAGTTTGTTATTCGTCAAATAGGAACAACATACGGAATTTTATCAGTTTATATGATATACATATTTGAGTGGAATCAGTAAAATAAGTTGCCGATATGGTGTGTGTGTAATAGTTAGCTACCTAGTGCCTACCTTTTTTATAAAAATTATTTTTTAATAAATAAATAGAGAATTTACATTAAAAACAAAAAATAAACGTGGTGATTACAATGAGAAACAGACAAAAGCTAGATGACTTGGTGATGGAAGATGGTTTGGAGCGTCTAGCAACAATTAATTCATAGTGTAGGTTCGTTTTAACTTTATTCTATTATACTACATATTAACCATACACTCTAATAAGATAAGAACAGAAATATTATAAATTTATGAAAATCATATTACTGCGGGTATCTAATACACGTTTAGAAATACACAATAACTATTATCGATACATTATGTCAACACCAAATACGTACATATTTTAGTTGTCGTTACCTGCTGTCTACATAATATACCTATCAAACACATGTTAAAAGAAAAAAATATGAAATGTACAGTAGAATTGCACATCAATATAAATAATCAAATATTCTTATAATACACCATTATTTTTGGTTTTTTTTTAAATTTATAAACGTACGTGTTAGTACACAAAGAAATAACATTTATAGGTACAGACTATAGGTATTATAAAAGTATAAATTCATACAAAATAATTTAAACATTTTTTCACAAGGTTCTTTCTTGCAAATCTAAAAACCAGAGAACTCGCTGTGCTGTATAGTAGGTTCGGGTGTGCCTCGTCATTGAATAGGTCACTGTATTCGATACTTAGATGTGTTAAATAAGAACACAATGATAAATCAATACATATAATAGGAAATATTGCATGAATAATACGATCATGAACTAAGGAGACAAGCAAAATCATTATTTCTAAGGTCAGAGGATAGAAAAAATTGAAGGCTTTATACATTTTTAGCTATATAAAAACATTTGTAGATTTTCATGATTTTGAATAATTTGTAAAATAAACGATTGGCGAAAACTTCAAATGTCTATATTATTCGTTTTTGAATAATTACAACAAACTATTGAAAACACGTGATTAATTTTGAGTAAAAATTCTTGTTTTTTCTTAATTATTAAGAAAAGAACAGGAATTTTTTTACTTCAACTTCCTCACCAAAAATACCAATCAGATCTACTTAGCAGAAAATATATTAAAGTCGAAGGTTGAAGTATTTTTTTCAACTATAAAAAGTGTCTAGATACAAAAAGAAACACACACATCATTGTAAAATCAATACATTCATCGAAGCTTATAGAATCTAAAAAATAATATTTGACTCTTCGTCATCAAAGGGTTTTTATTTCAGTAAAAGGTAAGAAGGTTGAATCACCTTAGATACAAAATTAATTGTATGAATATTTAAACCTGAATCGGTTTGAATAAAACTGAATTGAAACATTAAAATGTAAAATTTTAAAGTAAAAATATATTATTTGAAGATACAAAATGTAGTTTTTGTCTTAAATATATCATCATGACTTGTGTTTATTACCTAGTTGTTATTAGACGTATTTCAAATAGGATAATATTATAACTTAGAGTATTTTTAAAAAATTCAACAGTAACTCAAAATGTTTATTTTTCTTATTAAATTTGTTGCCATGATTAATTGACAAGAAGGTAATAAAATAATGAATGATTTTATAAAATAAACATTATTGAACGAACATTTTAGCTTATATTCTTGATTATTGCTCATTGCTTTTAGAAGACATTAGTAGTATAACTAATATAGTAATAAGTAAGAACTAATATTCCACAAAAAACTTCGTGTAATTACAGCAATATTTCATAATATATTATGGACATATGGCAGTTAATATTTATCATATATTGTTTAGTAGTGTTTACCGTTTTAATAATATCTACTTAAGTACATTGCATTTCATTAGACAATATAAATGGTTATAATTTATATAAGACTCATAAATGACGTATAGAAACTACGGAATTTTACCTTCTCTTTTTTTAATGTTATAGTTATCATTTAAAGCCCTAATAACGAATTAAGTATCTATATAATTTGTTATTTAATGTAGTAAATAGTTATAATATAATCAATAATATGTGTCAAACACTTACTATACCTATTAAAATGTTTAAAATATAACAACATTTATTTAATTATTTGTTTTAAAATAAAATTATGATAACCCAATAACTTACTAGATGACCATTAGCTGGAGGCATGTCAACTTCAATATGAACGAATTCTTTTTTATGGCCTTCGTTAGATGTATAGGAAACCCCTTTGATTCCAATTCTATTTTGGATTCCATCAGTGCTAGGCTCTCCTTTCGGTTCTAGTACCATCCTAAAACAAAAATTTACAATAAAAATAAATAAATCACTGAATTTTAAATAAATATCGAAGAATAATAACGTCATTCAATTGATGTTCCTATATACCTCGTTTATGGTTCATTGCTTAGCGAGGACTACATCAACACGAATGTTATTACTTATGTATTTAACTATTTATATTATTAAAACGATAATTCTCGAATAGTAAAATAACTCTGAGCAATTAGTTGCCTAATAACAATGTTTTTTTTTCGATCTTATCATTAATAACAATGCAAAACTGCCAACTACTAACAAAAATGATAATAATTTTACTTTTTAGAAATATATGACACTCGTAAGTCAAAGTAATATTAGTTAATTGAGTATTGATTTTTTTAAATATACAATAGTATATACGCATGATTTTGATTTGCATAGAGTAAATAACATGTGTAGACTCTTAACCTATTTGATTCAATAATTGTTACTATATGACATATGTATATAGTATATTATCATATATAGGTACCATTATTTTCGTCGTTCCAAAACACGATATTATTAACACGAAACATTATTAAAAATTAATAAATACCTATAGCTAGTTGTAACAATACAAGTTAAATTCAATAATAAAGGTTTTTTTTTTTAAAAATAATTTCTATAATTTCTTCATTATAATTATACGTATATCTAATTAGAGGGGACTATAAATGAGGACATCAATGACGTCAATGTGTTAAGCTGAATAAAATACGGTCGAAAACTCAATCGATCGTTTAAACTGTGTAGTAAGGTGTATTAGTCAAAAGTAAATTAAAAGTATATAATAATTCAAACACAATTAATTAATGTTTGGTAATGGATATCAAGATAAGATGAATGGATTGAAAAGTGTAACAATAATTACTGTTGAACACGAACACCAAAAACAAATCTTTCATCTACTACACTAAACATAAATACCTACGCCCCATAAAATATTATTTAATAGGTCAGACAGTCGATAATACATCGTTACTGTAACAACCCTTAACGACATTTAGAAACCTTTATATATAACACAACCTACCTATATAGTAAAACACGAATGACAAACTAATCAATAATATGTCAATAATATTTGTCTTAATAATATGTTATATATATTAAAACGATGATTAATAATAGAAGGCAAATACTCTGCACGTTATATAAAATAAAAATTACATTCAATGATAATGATCAATAATATTGTTGGTATGTAATTTAATAAAATTAGAAATTTCATTCATTCAAATCTGTAATATTTATTTTAAACATACATTATATTTATATACCGAATCACATTTTTGCTTATAAATGAATAAGTATTTAAAATTCGAATAATTTAAAGAACTTACATAAAGTAAAAATCATATTTAAAATCATTGATTTTAAAAATGATTATACTAAAACAATAGTTAAATTCTCAAATTAAGAGCAAAATAATCAACCACAAAAAGCAGCTGATATACCAGAGAACATAAGATGAATTATAATAATATGACATAGAATAATAATTTTATTGATATCGTGAATCATGCCTATTAATTACAGTACCTACTAAAATTGAATTTTAAAATGTAATGTTTGAAAGAAACTTGTTATTAATACTAAATACGTTTATAATATCAATGTTTATATTATATCTCATAAACGTTATAAAAATAAACAATAATAAAAATACTTATAAAAATTGATAATATACTATTAATTAAAATACACCATATACCTACGCGCACTTGAAGATTCTTAAATCGGGAGTTAATATGCATTTAATTTATTAATAGTAAGCAAAAATTAGCCTTAATAAGTGGCCTATGATTGATTCATTGCATTATAGTGAATCATTGAATTAAGCAGTTTTTATGCAACTCGGCGTAAGCGCTAATTTTTTCCATCACAACTTTCATTGCTAAGGTTATCATTTAACAACCAATATGATTATTGATATTTTTGTTTTATAGGCATACTAAGAGGCATAATTTCCACTAATATATTATTCTATTGACATACAATTACTTCAATCATATATATTATATAGTATATACACGACAAAAACCCAATCAATTAAATGTAGTGAAAAGCGTATACCATTTTAATAATATAAAATTCAATTTCTTCAATATGATTAGGTAATATAACATTATATAATATTAAAGTCCATATAATCATAATTCATTTTAAACTTATAATTTCCGTTTAAAAACTAGAAAGTTATTTATTTTTCTATAGTATTTTTCTTTTAGGAGCTTGTTTAAAATAAGCTGTATAAACTGATAAGAAATTAGTTTTAACAATACAGATTCACTTGAGAGACGCAAACATTATTATTTTAATTTATATAAAACAACATTAGTTCTTAGAAATTAAGAACAATTAAACATTTGTTGAGGTATGGATATTTGTATTGCTCTCGAAATTCCCTCGCCTCCTCTATACCTGCATTTAATAATGGACGTTGATACAACATTATCAGTCAGGTATAAATAGCGGTAGGAAATAATAAAATAAAAAAAGTATGTATGTATGTCAAAGGAAATAATATAATTCGTCATGGAAAATTTAAGCGAAACATTTAGTTTCTTTTTTTATACAATCCTGTAAATCATTGCTCAATCATAAAATTTAGTTTAATATTGAGTGAATAGAAAACTATTTTATGTAAGACATAAATAAATAGAGTAAGTAAATAGTTCGCCAATGTTTTATTTACTATTATTAAAATCAAACTAAACTTAAACTCATTATAACTAAAATCTTCATATTTATATTAAATTAACAAATCTAAAAATTATATTAGTTTAATTAATTTGAAAATGTTTTCCAGAAATGACAAATACTTATAAGATCTAAATTGTATAGATAAACATTTTTAATGCGAGTATAAGTATAAACTAGTATGCACATATTTGTTAATCCCTATAAAATATATTACTATATAGTATCTATTATAGGTATATTATTAAATCGGTGCTTATATTATTGTAATATTGAAACCTATGCCACAAGGACTATTTTATGGTAACAATTAAATTAGTAAGTGTTATAATTAAATGTTAATAATTATTTAGTAATTATTAAGATTTATTTCCCTAGTCAAATCAAACTTATTATAAATATTAAATAGGTATAAAGGAAATACAGTAAAATAATAATCTAATAGGTATTGCTGATATAATATATTGATGGACATGACTGCTTAGCTTATTTGTTATTGTTCTCTTAAATAATTAAACGCAATTAAATTGATACCACAATTAATTTATTATAATCATGGCTAAAATATAACTAGGTATGATCACTATGATCGCAACTTAGTGATACGCACGTGTCATGGCCGCCACTGGCAGTGCTATTATCACTTCGATTTATTAGTTAACAAAACAACACAAAATTATTAATTCTACGGCTAATTAAATCTAAAAATCCCTGCCATCCGAGATTCCTTTCCATGTTAAATCATGCAATATAGATATATAATATATTTCATATTAGTGCGTATGCGATCATACCTAGTTATTTAGCCATGATTATAATAAAATAATGTTATCAATGATAAGTGATAACTTATCATTAATGGAATGTATATTAGTTTAAATTTATACTAAAGGGAAGATGTATCTATTGGTTATAGAGCTTTTTTTATCATATAAAAACTTTCTAGGTCAGCAAGAAATCTATAAAAGTACCACGTAGCACTTTAAATAGGAAAATGTATTTAAACGATAATTTTAGAGATGACATTTATTTAAATTATAACAGCATTAATTCCTCAATAGCGTAAAGAAAATTTACAGTCAACCTGTGAAAAATATTGTAGAAATCTATTTTGAAGACACTGCAGAGTATATATCTTATAATATAAGAACTGCAATACTTAATAAAAATCCTATTCAAAATTATAAATAAAATAACGAATATGCGTATTAAAAATATAAACAAGTTGTTTGTGATAAATAATAATCAATGGATTAAGCATTTCATAATTAAATATTACACAAGAAATAAGATTAAATATTTTAGTATATTATTTTTTCAAATTAATTTTCATATAGCTTCAACATTAAACATTTTGGCAACATTTATAAAACATTTTTTTATCGTATAAATCGAGAATATTGTAATATAATATACTTTTTCTCAATGAAAATTATAGTATTCAGATCATAAGAAATCTGCAATACTATTCAATATTCCCACAGCATATTCGTATTGTATAATTAAATATTTATAAGCAATGGTGAGTAAAAAAATTCAAAATACGGGTGTAAGCCAACATTTCTTCGAAAAAATTTGTGGTTTTCGGTGGGTTTTTTACTCCTCACCAAAAAAAGGAAAATAATATTATTTTAAAAACAATGCATTATTTACTTTATTCAAAATGTAAAACCATAACGTATCCTTGATATATAGATTGGATAATATAATTTGAAGACTCAATTCACAACACCACTAACTATACTCAATAAATCAACAAATAATATTATTTATTATTTGGTCGTTATACGTTTTTACATATGTGTATTTCAATAAAATTACACAATTGACTATTTTGTGAATAATTAATTCATTGTAATATCAGTGTAACTTTATTGCAATACAAAAATTAAATAGCAATAGGTATTTGTATGTTAATTTTGTTTTGAGAGCTCTGTAATAAAGAAACATACACCTATCAGTATATCACGTACCTATTAGTACATCGAGGACGTCATGTTATTTTTGCACCGTAACTGCTGGGGTTACGTTCTTACAAAAAGAAATATCTAATATTTTATTGTGTTTTTGACATCCGGTTTAATTATGTGTAAGAATAATGTTGTTATTCATTATCTTGAGTCATTCTCGAGTTTCAAAAGCTTAGAAGTTAGATTCAGTACTAAAACAACAAACATAATAAACGGAAAGTCGGTAATATTATTAATAGTATTTAACATTTGTACCATAATCATATCCAAAAAAAAATCAAATATTGTGGGTAAAATATAACATTTATTAGATATAAATTTATAAAAAATAAAATATTCGTCTAGTTTTTATCTATATCTTATACATACTTACATTGTAGATGAATACAACTTTAACAGTAAAAGCACAACTCAAAGGTAAGGTAAATAAAAAATTAACAGAGATATTTATTAATACATTCATGCTTAATTAAATTTAATATGCATAATTCGTTTGGATATTTTATTCAACTAAAATATTTATGTAGCGTTATCCTTTTCCTTTTTTATTGACATACTAGTTGCATATGAAACGTAAAAACACAGTTCATTATACTCACTCCATTAACATAAAAATTTTTAGATCGTAAAAAGTGATTACCAAAGCCATTAAAAAAATTCATAAGAAAGCAGAGTTAAATATAAGAAAGACCATTGGGGTTTTGGTACCACAAAAACAAGTGTATTATCATGTAAACTTGGAATTGATTGCTATCAAATTGGCTGGTTTCGAATTAAAAGAGATGATAAAGGTTGTGCTTTCTGTAACTTTTAGAGTTTATGAAAGAAATGTGATTTAAAACAAAAATAGTATTAAGAACATAGTTTTAGAGTTTATATTATGCAAACAGTATAAGTAAATTTAAATTTAAAGCAAAATAATTAGGCGATCAAACACATATATTATTAATAGATGTATAAACTAATAGTTGCTGATAAGAACTGTTGATTTCCAATGAAATTATGTGCAAATACTAAAACATTTATGACCATTCACCATTCACCACTTTTAAAAACCCTTCCAAAAATGTAATAATTTACGACACATCGACAGATCTTATATTAACCCACTAATTTTGTTTTTTTTAAAAAATTCATTTAAAAAATGAAGAGAAGAGAGTATAATATATTATTATTATGGGGTTTCGAGTTTATCTCGTCATTTATATTTATATGATACCGACATACGTATCATAAAACAGAGTGAAAAGGTCGTGATACAAATGGCTTAAAATTATCCTAAATATTTTGAAAATTGCATAAAAAATATTAATTATGTAATACTGGAACGTTTCAAATGTCTACGATTAATTTTCAAAACAATATTTTGTTTAAATATCTAAATTTGCCAATTTGCACTTCAAACGCTTAAAAAAAGTGACTAGGTACTTCAGATATTTTTAATTTCTTAAAACAACATATGAAGGAATTTTTATTCGATTTTCAAGGTTTTTCACTTGAGTAAAAATTGTTTCAACATAAATCAAAAAAAATTTGATTACATAAAACGTCTATGAATAGTTGAAAAAGAGCCCAAATATTTTGAAAATTATATCATTTTGATATAGGTAAAATGCTAATATAAATATTGTGTTACAATTCTGAGTATCAATAGGGTTATTCATTTTTAACTTAAGCAAAACAACAAAATCGACTTTGTTAAAAACTAGTGTTAGGCAAATACTCAAGTTGTTCTGTAATTTTTTTTCGTTATCCCGATTATTTAGAAAAGTAAGGGTAATTATTTACTTTAAACCCCACAATACTAGCTAGATCATATTTGTTATCAGAAACTGCCCTTTAAGTTGTTGTTTGAAGCATTACTACTGCCCAAAAAGGTGGTGAGGTATAAAAAAAAAATTGTATTGTTAAACCAATACACTTAAGTGTGCAATGTTCAGAATCAAAAATCAAAAACTGTACATCTTGATACTTTAAAGAACGTGTAGAACATTTGTCTACATTCCAATCTTCACAGCCAATATTTTAGATACAAAAACACAAATTATTGAATTGTTGATAATTGTGTATGAATGTATGGTAGATAATTTTAAAAGGCAAGAGCAATCGAGTATTATTATTATTTATGATAAACAAATAAATTAGTTTGATGCAAACCTATTAAATAATATACCTTTTACAATACTTTAAGAGTGAAAATAATTGTATGCTTGGTAGTTCACAATCTGTACACGTGCTATATCATAGGATTCATAATGTATTCGGGACAAATACTATAATTTTAGACCCAGTGAACAATGTGGCAGAGTCAAAATGATAAAAATCCTAACTTTACCTTCTTGTATATTTAAAATAAGTGCTTAAAAAAAATGAATGATAAAAATTACTATGAATATAGGATGTGATGATATAAAATTATCTTCAAACCATTGTGTACTTTTAAAAGTTTTAAGTTATAACAATTTTTTTTCATAATGTATGAAATATGAATATTATTCATATTTCTTATGTTATAAATCATAGATTTACTATTAAATGTACAAATATATTGACGGCGAATAATAGGTACATGCATGGTATATGATATTGGTATGAAAGTATTTAGTAGCAACTAGCAAGGATTGACAAAATTATACATATATTATTATTACGAGTTTTTCTAAACACATAACTGATCGATAATTTTGTCGGTTACTCATTCTTATTTGTAACATTCAATTAGTTTTTGCCTAACAAACGTCGTAGAGTGCTGACAATTATCTAGTCACGAAAAAATCTTGTGTTAACACTTAACACTCGTGGTTAACCGTGGGAAGTGCTGTAAAATTTTTCTCATAAAAATTGTACAACATTTTTAAGTAAAATAAAATATGGGAATTCTATACGTATAGCACTTTAATGAAAATAATTGAAAAAATAATAATATCAATAACATTTAAGTATACCTAATGTATATCTGAACTAAAAATATCTCACTACTAATGTTAGTAAAATTCTTTAAGCTCGACGAAACAAAAAACTGAGTAACAATCTGAAATAAAAAAAAACTGCTATGACACACAATTGATGATCATGCCCTCACGTTTTGATTAAAAAACATTAAATATTAAATTGGGTATGTATTAACTCATATTTTCCGTACTTTTAATGATAAAGTTTAAAATATTAAAACCAACCCCTAATATTAAAATATCTCACTCTCACACTTTGAGTATTATAGGTGTTATATAATTTGCATTTGGTAAGCAATTAGACATTTAGTTCAACTAAACAATTTCAAAAATCAGTTATGTCACTAATAGGACATAATGTATTCAGAACAAAAAACGCAATATTAAAGAAAATGCATGTTCTATTATCTAATTCAAATGTTCAAACATTCATTTATGTAAATACCTAATTAATTAGATATAAACTAATTTTTTTTTTTTAAATAAATATAATATAATAATATTTTTATGATTAAAAACTAATACTTACTTTAAAAAATAACTGTACAAAATATAAATAAGTTCCATATTAATAAATTATTATAATAAACTAATCACTCTGTAGTCTGTACACAAACACTTATAATAATATATTTTTAAGTCCCCCTCCAAGTTACAAGATAATAACAAATATGATAAAAATAGAAATAGCTACAATTATTTAATACACACAATTTTGCATGAGAAATGTAAAATAAAAAACACTAACTTGAAAGTTCCACAGACCACAGTACCAAATTATTGTTTATTATTTAATGTTATCTACAACAATTATTTTAAATGCGTATTATTGTTATTAACCAGGAGGCGTGATAAAAGCTTTCAATAAAATAATGTAATGTACAACATATTTATAAAATCAATTTATTATAAAATTGTATTATAAAATAGGTACAAATAAATATTTAAGCATAAGCGTAAAGTTAAAACATCATTAAAAATATTATATAAATGACTAATGAGTATTGAGTAAAGACCGTTTTATTGACGAATCATGTCCCGAAGACAACTAGAAAACACATAAGTAAAATTTAAAATAATGTCGTTATTTATATTTTGAAACTGCAAATACGTAGGTATTGAGTATATGTACGAGGTCGGTAATTACAATATCATGCGAAACAATCACCCACTACGCGTTTAGTTCCAGAACATCTGTGAAATGTAAATAGGTAGGTATCCAATAATGCCAAGACCGAAAAATATTCCAAATGTATTATGATGCTAATAATTATTATCAACATATTTTAAACCTTGTAGTATGACTATAAATAGCAGTTGCAAATAAGGTCATTACGAGGTTATATAAGTATAATTTAACTATCACTTTTACTAGTAAATATTATAATCGGAGTCGATTTTCAGACACGAAATTTAGGCAGCCTATAGGTAAGTCATCGTCTCGACCCACCCAAATGTTGACCCTTGCCAGTCCCACACTAAACAGGTGCATATGCCTAGTATGGATGCATGCATTATTTAAACACGTATATAACTATTATATATACATTGTAGTAACTATATACGAGGCGAAAACAAACGTAATTTTACAAAGCGTTAGGGAAAAAAATCGTTAAGAACGGAACGAAGCGTACAAACAAACAGATATGTGATTCTCATCGAAGAAAGTTCGAATGCGCCGCCGGTGGGATAGTGCTCACCATGTGAATGCAGAGGATACCATTAACAGGAAACCGTGGATCGATTGGCCTCGAGCATAATATTACATGTTATTATTGCACGATAACGAGATGGGATCACCAGAACACCACCGACACAAGCACCACCTGCAGTGGCGATCACAGTCCGTACATATATTATATTAATATATAAATATTTATCAATATATTATATGTGTATGCGCGTGTGTGTGTGTGTGTGTGTGTGTGTGTATGCGACGGAAACAGTATCACTCGCGCACAATTCTATAACAGTTGTAGAATGAGTTTACTGATCGTGAAAACTGTTTTTTTAATGTATACAGTACAAAATATTATTTTTTACGAAAACCGTGAAAAATAATTTGTGCGTCACGACGACGACAGGCCAATAGATCGGAACAGCGGTCACGTGAGACACCAAAACGCGTACGCGCGCCACGGATTTAGACGGTACACTGCCCGCCGCCCGGCAGTCGCGAATCGCGATTATTGCCGACGCAGAGGCGCGCGCGAGTAGTGTCGTTGGGAGACGCGCGCGCACCGCCGACGATGGTCGGTCGGTAGGCGAGAGGTGGTAGTCCCGCCGCCGCCTCCGATGTTTACAGTGCTGACGATGGTATAGCGTCGGCGGCGCCGACTTGACAAGAACCGAAGGACACACCACTTAATGTCCGTAACGTGAAAATTGTAAAAAAAAAAAAAATAGATATAGGTGTATACTAAGCAAAGCCTAAAATTATGGCACCAAATCACAATTCACAACACGAATAAGTTTATGGAGTACGAGATTTAATTAGGGCACTGCGCTACTGCAGCACGACACGGAGTGAAACGGCATATTTTAGAGCATGGTAGCTAATCAGTGTTCAGCCCCGTTAAATGTTTCAAACTGATAAACTATTCTCGATCAAATATTTTACTTCAAATTTATTTTTCAATTTATTTTGTATATTAGCTTCAAAACGATTGCAATCAATTTGTTTTGTTTTTAGAATTAATATTATTGGTTTTACAAAATTAATGTTCAACATATACTTATTGGCACAAAATGTAGAAAGAACCCCATGTTAATTCGACATAGCTAACTGTAAGATACTAAGATCTGCAATTAGAATAGTCTTTTTACTGCGATAATAATTGATTTCAGGTGTAGGAATATAGAATTAGTGCTAGAGGAAAATTATTGTAAGCATTAAAATGTATTTGTGAAAAAATGAACACATAGTGTATACCTATATAATAGTATAATACTTTATAGGTAATAGATTCTACTTTCTACTGGTATAATTGTACGATATTATTTCCATAACTAAAGAAAACGACACGTTAAGGTTCGTCTGTGTATACCAAAACAACCTCATAAGATCAGAAATTATGTATGATGTGATATTACAAAAATTAAAGGAAAAAAAATAAAGATTATCTAGAAGAATTTTTTAAAATATATTAATTAAAATTTAACACTCAATCTTTTTATTTATGTTAGTGATTTTAAACTGCAACAATTGCATTTTCAAACTGTGTTCAAACTTTAATGAATAAACAATCATTAATAACACACAACCTAGTGGATTATACAGTTATACGGCTATAATCAGACACCCAGCATAAGCATGAAAACTTTACATTTTTATTTCTTAAATTTAAATTATATAAGTCGAAAGCTATATTTGTTTAAATTAAACCACTAACCAAAAGAATCGCGTGCAAAAACACTTATATTCAACAGACTAATGAAATAGTTCATGAGCGTGTTTTAGAATCTTATTTAATTATTACCATTTATTGCCTGTGAAAATAACTGAAATACTATAGTATTTCCATAAAAAAAAATATTAGTCAGAAACTTGCTATATTGATTGAATACTTGGGTGAATCTATTTATATCTGATGTAAAGCTATTTATACTACAAAATAAAGGATCATTTTGTTTTTTTTAAATAAGATTCAACATTTTATAATTTATATATTTTTTTGCAAAATCATGTCTCAAAGTTAAATATTGAGATACATATTAATATATTATAAACAAATCGTACAAAATAACATAATATAATATATAAGCAAACTTTTTAAACTTTTTTGTTGCCTGGATTCTATTGAGTGTTGAAAAAATAATAACATAATAACGATTTAATTTAAATTATTAATATATAGAATAATTGTATAAATTATAATCACGACAAAGCTTTCCTGTATACATATGCAATTTCCTAGATGAGTCATTCATTATTTATTGTAAATATAAATATTATGTTCAAACCGGTTCTATAAAGAATCTTTAAAATACGCCGGCGACACTAACGAAATGTTAGTGCTATTAAAATTACAATTAGTGAAGAACTGACATACCTCTACGGCTTTACATATTATGTTCTATATTGATTTAAGTATATTATCATTTATATTTTTTATACCTATATAATATTGTACCTAAAGGTAATAATGCGTAATTTACACTTTGTTTTAAACAACAATACAATAAAACGATAAAATAATTAAAACATAACAGAATTCGAACTTTTAAAAATGTATTTATTGCATATAAGAGTGTAATAAATACTTCATATGTAGTATATACTAAAAACTTATTATGTAGGTAGATATTATATTTATATCTATTATCTAAGAACTGTAATAAATTAATATATCTAGATTCTAAATACTTTTTCAGTATCTTGTATTTTTATCCATCCCTGCTAAAATAACTACAAAACATTTAAGTTAAAATACAGTTCTTGGGCAATAACTTTATGCCTAAATCATACAACTACGGCAATATAACTAATATCATATAAAATATTTAAAATGTAATTATATTATAATAATTAATATTATAGTGAATTGCTAAAAAATATTTAGATGACGTAAGCATTTTTATTAAAACAATTTTTATTACTTTCATAAATCATAATATTATAATCAATTTATACAAGCGGAGACTCTGAAAGACACGTATGCATACGTGTACGTCCTCATATGAAAGATAGTGAATTCTGAACTTAAAACTTCTATTAAAAAAAACTGTGATAGAGCTACTACTAGCTAGTTACGTATATAGGGGAGGAAGGTACTTGGATAGGGGTTCAACCCCACTTGAAAATAAAAGTGTGTGTGTGTGTGTGTGTGTGTGTGTGTGTGTGTGTGTGTGAGTATAGAATTATTACTATATTTAAGTATTAATTATAAGGTCAGCGGATTTCTATAACCACCCCCTCAAATCCCACGAAATTAAATCCTATACATCTCACTGAATAGAGCAATAACACATTTTTTTTATTTCAAATTTAAATGATTATTCAACTATTGTGAAATATATTTTATTCGCACTATATAAGTTCAAAAACATAAACATAATATATATATATTGCCAAGTCTATTGATAATACAACAAAATTATTCATTCGATTTTGCGTTAATTTTACATATATGTACATTTTAGACAATAGTGAAATCAGATTTTAATACAGTATTTAGTGTTTTTAAGTATTTAAAATACATTTAAAGTAATTCTCGTTAACATTACATTAGCATAATACAGTGTGTCTATGGTCACGTCGTGCCGTAGTGAAACAGTCGCGATGCGCGCTAGTTTCTTAATTTTAAAAATACCACAACCACAAATTATTTCAAAAATCTATAAACTAAAATTATAGAATAGAAAGTTTAGTTTATCAATTTCACAACAATATTTATTTTGTTAAGAGTGGATTTAGAGGCTTTTGTTTTATTCGACATTTTTCGGATACTAAAAACTTAACAAATTGCACCTATATTCAATATTCATACCAGGTACCTTGGATAAAATAACATTTTTAGTTCCCAAATAGTTTTCAGAAAAATTGCAATAAACTGTAAATAATTTTCAATTTTTGAATAAATTAAACTACATTAGAAACTTTATACAAATGCTATAGAATTATCAATGACTTCTAATTCATATGTAACAGACATTCGTAGCCCGTAGGTAATCAAGCTTCTTGGTATTTTGCATCAATACATTTTTTGATCAACTAGATTACGAAATAAAATAAAATTTACTGGTATTGCAGTATTGTTATTTAATATTTATTGCTATATTTTTCATTTCGAATTTTTTTTTTGTAAGTAAGAAAAGCCGTGGCTAGGTTTATAAGTTAAGTGGTTGACGATTGGTTTTCACAAAAGAATGTCACTGACGTTTAGCTGGGTGGTAATTTCTCACACTTAACATCAATTGTATTATTATTGACTATTGACTAATACATTAAGATGATACATTAGATATTTGTTTAAATTAATTTGTACACCGTATTATTATTTGATGATTAAACAAATAATTAAATTACAAAGATAACAATCGACTTAAATAGCCTATATAGATGACAGCCATTAAAAACCAAAAGATATAATCATATTATATAGCTTTTAGGTTTTTGTAGATAATACTAAAAAATAATTATAAACAGTGACTATTATTTCAATACAATTAAATTAAAACAATTTAGTTTAATCGTATTGGCTTCTCATACAAATGCATATAGGTACCTATCAATTCCTTATAAACTTCTTTATTAAAAATGTTAATCGCTTCTCAACGATCAAAAGTAATTAGTTCACAAAACGTGTTTTTTTTATATAACTAAGTATCGATAAATATAAAATTATTCTGTGAGACTAAAATAACCTGTGAAATATTAAAAACAAATTTATTTCTTGAGGTTTAAAATTAATAATTTATTTTGGCAATACCCTTGACCTAATCAACCCTTGACAAGTATGTGTCATTATATATCGATATTCGTCACGAACATGTCTAATTATAGTAGGTATCTACTGAGAATTGTTCAACTAACTTTTTAGAACTTCAAAAATATGATGCAAAACAGTTAAACTGCTTACTTTTTGTTTTTATTTTATACTTACATTAGAAACTATAAAACAATCATATGTATTTACATTTAAGTAGCAGTTTAACTTTTACATTCAATTTGGGTGATTATGTACCCACAGTTCAAATTTGAAAATTAATTTTATAGATTTATAGAGAAAATGGAAAAATATCAATACTAATTTAGTCCTTGATTTCTAAATTAAGACATATCTAAAATTATTTATATAGTAATATCACAGAATATCTACATTAATATAATAATTTGTAGTGTACAAGTGTACGTACTTATCTATCTATCTATCTATCTATCTATTCTATCTACATTATGCATTTATTTTAGAACAAAAAAATAGTTAACCCTACACCTCAGGGATTTACATAACATACTACATTATTATTATAAGGTTAATATTGATTACATCCGTATTTTGTAGAATTATATTATTTTTCGAAATTGAGTATACATTAATGAGTCATCGACGTACAAGACAAGCTCACTTTTAAAAATATTTTTTTACTCCTACATTCAAAAACTAATATTGCTCTAAAACACTCCCGTATACGTAGTTTCTCAGATAACATTATATTAGTATACTTGATCATTCAAAATTAACGACAATTTTAACAATTGACCTATTTGAGGTTTTGGGCCTAAAAAAATTAATGACGCTCGTGTTTAAAAAATAGGAACAACAATAAAAGGGCGTATTAGATATTTTGGGTGGAAAATTCCACAATGTCAAGAAATGAGAATCGATAATTTCACATAAAGGCAAGTTTGCGTGCAGTGGTGCCACGCCCCAAAATCGACACTTCCCTTTTCCGGTGGAACCTGTGGAACCCTATCCAAGTATGTATACATTATGTCAGCTTAAGTAATAAATAATAATTATAATTTAATATGTATTATATACACGATACATTCAACCACCAATTATTAATAAGCTTCAAGAATTTAGTTTATTTTCATTACTAACAGTTAAGTAAAAGAAAAACAGGTTTTTAGATAATGAGTTCTTACTTAATTTCTTATTATTCCAACCCGAACTTCAAAAGCTCGAACACTCACGTCAAGCTCAAAATGTTTGAATTAATGATGAACTTAAAAGGTCAACACTCAACCCATTCCTTTAACAAAACATTAAAAATTCCTAAATCCCTTTAATCCATTTTTGAAACCAATTTGAAAACAATAGTACATCATACTACATTACTACATAACAAAAGCATACATATAACAATATATAATAAGGCTTCACAAAAAAATCTCACCCATATAGATAAAATCACAGCAGTTTAATTATAAGAGAAGATTAAGAGGCCCCTTTCCAATAATTCCTAAGCCCACCAATATTTTTTTGAATTAAATAATTATTTTAATGCAAAATAATAGGTAAATATGATAAATGATAAATGAAACAAAAAAATTAAGATCTAACATTGATTATTAAAGGTTAGCCAAAAAACAAAAATCAACTACATATTTAGAAAGACCTATCATTTCAATCAATGATCCATAAAAGTATCTCTTCATACATCTAACCTCAGCATACATAAAAGATCGAAAAATAAATTGATGCTAAAGAAACTTTTGTATGGTTGACATTATATAGAAAGGATGATAACGATAACAATAGTCAGTGGTCCACTTTCCACCATCCAGTAGTTATTACATTCTCAGCTGAACAGACAGATGTCCGATGCAAGTTGTATCAATTTTTGTTTTGATAACTGCAGTATTATATAGTTAGCTAAATAAATACATTTTTAACGAGTTCATTAGTTTTTTCCATTAATATTTTTATATTAAAATTTAACATGTAATTTCTGTACTAGGCTTACAGTTCATATACACACTAATTATAATATTAAATATAAATATATTTATTATTTATATATATTTAATAAATTACATCTAAAAAATAAATATATTAAAAACAATTTTCCAATGTTTTTTATGTTTATAAAATAATACAATAATTAATAGTATAAATTAATCCAAAACAAGCATGTAATTTGGGGGTGGGGTGTATAGCAGGATGCAGAATTGCACCTATGTATTTTAAAACACCTTCCTTTGCCTTCCAAAAAATGTTATTTTCCCATCAAAATATCAAAAATATAAGAAAGTCTAATTCAGGGCTGAATAAACAATCACTAAACTATGAATCAATATTAAACTAATGGTCCATTAAATATGTTTTATTGGCCCATGATTGGTCTATTAAATTTTAGTGAACCATCAAGTTAATAATTTTTTTTATTTCCCGGTCATTTATAACCTGGCATCAAATTTCGTTCTTAGTTATTATTTTTTAAAATCTTATCGCCTGCTTTTACATGTATAGTACACTGTATATTATACCACTGTAACCTATAAATATAGGACTGGTATTGATTTAAAAGTGTCATGCAAAAATGTTGCCACCAAAAACTGAATCAATGTGCCTGAATTAAAACCACATAATTAATTAAAATAAACTTACCCGTACGGTATCCGAATAAAGTGCGTCTATATTGATCTTGGTGTAAAGTATATACACAATTGGTAATTAATAAAATCATATTAAACAATAATATAATTTCAAAAATGCAATAGATAACATCCAAGTTTCTGAAAATGATAAAATAATTCAACTAATGAGTTTATAATATAATATTTACCTAGTTTAGTAAAAATTAATAAGATAAATTCCGAGTATCTAACTTGGTTAAATAATTTATTAGTTAATGCTGTTTATGGTAAAATACAGGAATATATACATATTTACAAAACATTGTAATTATAAAACTGAGATTTTAAACATCCTTTCCAAGATGTATGAACTCACCTTCATTATTAGCTAAAATCTATTTGAAACCTTCTACCCCTCAACTTTACTTATCCTTCATAATTCCATTTTCCGATTCAAACAATTTATTCAACTTTTTATACCACATTTTTTTGTATTCTTCTAAATATCATAATTTTAAAATTAAGTTTTAGTTATCGCTATACGTTTATCTGGCTATCTCAGTTACCTATCTATTACATATTATTTACTTATAATATATTTAGAACTTTACTATTAAGATTTATTTTATGCTGTCTACTTTTTATATAAATGAATAATTACCTAACCACCATTTGTATCATTAAATTATAATTGTATTAGAAAGCCATTCAAAAAGCAAAAACATATTTTATGCACAAAAGTTTTGTCAGAATGACAAAAAGAAATAATAAGATTCTAATTTTTATCAAACTATACTCTATCGAGAATAATAATGCACCAGGCGGCAGACAAAAACTGGTTCTAGTTTGCACATTTGCTCCACTCCACAGACCATTGCCGTTGACACCTCGCACTCTGCCTACACCCTTCGCTGTGCCGCATGCGTTCTTATTCTGGATAGAGTATAGTGTAAGTAGACACTTCAGAAACATATAACTTATGTATAACTGGTCATAATTTTTATATATGTTAATAAGTAACACAAATAAGCACCTAGTTCAAAAGAGTTAATAAAATCTATGGTCAAAATGTATAATTATTCATTATAGACATGTATTATATAATAATATTATGTATACAGTATATCGAGAATATTTACTGATTCAGCATTTATGCTTTTTATTGTGTAACAAATATGATTTAAGTAAACAGTACTTATAAGTTTTAATTGTATATTATACACAACTATATTTTTTTCTTGAAATATTAAAATCAATTATATTTTATATAAGTATATTTAAATAGATAAATTAAGTACCTATTCATTATTTATTTACTAATAGGCTATTAAATAGTCACTCAAACATTTCTCTATCTATAGTCATTCTGAATTCTGACTCATTTATCATTTGTTATTAAGTCCTATGAGATCACAGGACTCATAGGTAGATATCAATAATTAAGTATATATTATTATAACTAAGATCTAACTTACAGATTAAACATTGACCTACATCACTTTGTAAGTCTTTAGGATGTCAAATGCCACAATAATGGGTTACAGTTTGTCTTTAAAACTCATTTGTCACAAAGATAAATATAAGTAATATTATAGAGGGTGAAAATAAACTAAAAACTTTTGAATTTCTTATATAAAAAATTAAATAAAAACTGCAACTTAATAGGTGCTTACCTAATAATAACGATCAATGATCATAATAATTTAACAAAACTGTAAATAGCAAATTATTATTGTTGATGTTACATATCAGTCGTAGATAAGTTTATATCACTAAATTAATTTGAGTATTTGACCGATATCAGTTTTTTTCTGGTTTTGTTTTTTATTATGACGCACCCACTGTTGATATGAAAAACAGTCCACAATATGATTATGGTATATATTGGTATCATTACGTACTATCTAACTGTAGTAATAATATTATAATATTATTATGTGAACCTAAGCCTAATAAGAAAAAACAAAAACATAAACCTATGTCTCCTATGAGAACCTAAGCCCATAGATAATTTGTACAAATGTATTTATGTATCTATGTCTAAGCCTGAAACATAAAATAATAATTGTCATTGTTGTTGTTGTTGTTGTTATTGCTGTGCTCTCGTAGACAAATAAGTATTCTTATATTATCTATGTGTAGTGTGTTGTGTACTCCACGAATTGAAGTGCGATAATTGCCGGTGACATTAATCCGAGTGTGGAATATAAATGGAATTTTAATAATAATATAAATTGCTCCATAATATCTCAAATTCACGATAACAATAATAAATAGGCACTGAGGCACACGTATTTATTAAAGTGTTTGACAAACTTCAATTATTATAAACTATAGTATTTATTATCGATTCACCGGACATTAGTCACGTCCATTGCGTAAGTTGTAACTTGTAAGTACAAGGTAAACCGCATAGAAAAGAATATTTAAACCGTACACGTCATAGAGTAAAATTACTCTATGAGTACCTACCTAACACCTACGTCCTAAACGCAAGTACGCACACGGTCTTATTAATTATTAATAAATGGGTAATCAGGCCAGTGTTTACATTTTAGGGGGAAACTATGGTGGACAATCCTCCCCAAGGTGGAACTACGAGGTGATAATTTTGACGAGTATTTTGTGTTTAAATATATTATTATACAACATATAAATTAAATGTTGGAACAAATACAAGTTATCCCCCAAGCGATTTTTACGAATTTTTTTTCAAAATTGTGTATTTGCCATATTATGATGGTATAGGTAAGTACTTCCAAAAAAAGATACAAAGGTTTCCAATAACAATTTCCAAAATCGATTGAGAGCTAAATTGCACGTATCCCCCAATGTGAAGCTTAGTTGTAAAAAAATTGAACATTTTATAAAATGTTTAGCTACAAAATAATTTGCAAATTTTCGTGATTTTGACGAATTCTTATAAAAAAAATTTGGCTTTGGATCTTTAATATCTTAAAATAACTATATAATAACAATTACGAAGAACATTATATTCAATTTTAAACTCTAACCAATAATATTTTATCAACATCCATAAAAAAAAAAACTAAAATAAATCGAAGACAGTCTAACTTTTTGGTAACCAAGATTCAAGGTTACCAAATAATTTTTAACATTTTAATAATAATATTAAGAGGACGCCACACGGGCATTTCGCCGTTTTACAAACGTTCAACTTCAACATGGCAAATTGTACGTTCACAATTTAGTATTTTACTCCGTAATTTCTAAATTTAGAGTAAATTTACCTCTTATAAAATTTAAAAGCAAGAATATTATCTGTTGCGTCTCTGAGGATTTTTTTTATTTAAGTAGGTTATGGTCATTTTAAGACTGTACATTTTTCGTTTATTTTATAATGATGCACTAATAATAATATAAGTAATGGCAGGCACCATTGACAATGACAATTATTAATAAACTAGATTTTTAAACTCCCATCTATAAATCGAGAATACAATACATACAAAAAAAAAATTACATTGCGTTATATTACGTCCAAACACAAAAAAACTCATATATAGATTTATAGCCCTTTAAGTTCCACTTGAACCCCTCCATATCATTGGTCAATTGCCCATCCTGGCCTCCTCTTAAATGTGGATCTGCTGATAGGTACTTACTCAGACCACGATTTATAATGAAATATTAAGCTATCATTACTACCTAAATTAATTGTGCTCAGAACAAAATGTATTACTATTTTTCTGTTAGAATATGCGCCTCGAGTACCCTACACATATAGGGGTACCTTAGGTTTTTTTTTGTTTTGTATGAGGAATCTTGTACTAAATTTTAAAATCTGAGATTTAAAATGTAAAATAATTATATGAATTTCTAATTCGAAATAGTTTGAAAAAGTTCGTGATTTTGACGAATGTTGTCAACGTTTTAACTTTAAACACTTAGGTACCTTTTAAAAAATATTATAATTTATTTTTCATATTTTTGAAATAGTTTATAAATGAATAATGGGAAACTTTATATTACATTTTTAAGCCTATTGACCAATTTTTATCGACATTATTATACAACAAAATAAATTGAAAATTAAAAATTTCAAGTGCATAAATACCTCAAAAACAGTCAATGTATTTTGAAAATATCTTTTGTGAAAAATGATATTGTTAACATTTTGTTAAAATACATAGTACCTATCCTATCTACGATGATTAATAATTGGTGAGTTTCTGTTATACGATTTAACAAAACTGAAGTTGTAAAAAACTGGTTTTGAGTAAAAATTCCAGTTATTTCTCAATTTTAATTTTGTTTTTCCCGAAAAGTTCTACCAGAAACTACTTGACCACCCTGTTACACCCTATAGCCCAATTACAGGCATATGTTGCTGTATTATGGTTCAGTTATTTTGGTGCCAAGATATTTAAAACCATCTACTTTTTTGGATTTATCAATTCCGGTTGTTCTCGTCTTCCTGTTATCATTTAATCCGTATTCCATATTTTTTCTGGGCATTTTTTTCCACCATTCATAAATGTTTGCATTGTTTTTCCCTAGTTTATCACAATTACTATGAAAAGTATTGGGAAACTCCTATTTTTTACTCCTCCAGTATATAAACTGCATAAAAATCACTGAATAAGGATATCACACACACAACGTTAAAATTGAATCAAATTTTTTGCTCCAAAACATAATACACAAAAAATAAATGTATTGTAAGAACAACATTTCTTGTTCTCTTTGAATCTAACATAATATACCATATAATAAACATAATAAATATGTATTTTTAGGAAATGATATTTAACTTTATTTATTCAATCTATTTAATTTTTCAAGGTAGAAAAATTACAGTACATGAGTGGTATACAAAATAAAAATACATAACAATACAAACAAATTAAATACATGAATGTTTATTTCTTTTTCAATATATTATAAATGTATACAGAATTTTTTTAAATAAATTATAAACATAGCCAAAAATAAAATTATTAACATAATTAATAATTACAATGGGTAGACATTTAACCTTTCAAAAAAAAAAAAATACATCAATCAACATCATTTTAATTTATTAACGTCTTAGTTAATAAATGTGGATAATATATTAAGTACCTTTTTGAATAATATATTGGCAATAAAAAATATCAATCAAATTTCATAAAATAAAAATTTACAAACGTTCTGATGGATTATGGAATGCAATAACTAAAAATATGAAAAATGTTCAAATGTAATATTATTCTTTAAATACAGTACTTGTAAAAATCTGCAAATAGGTTGTGCAAAATTTTTTTTATGTATATAAATAGGGAAATTTCTTAATATTAACTTAAAATATTTATATCAATTTTAAATACAAATAATTTGTAATTCCAAAAAAAAACTCTAAAATTGAAAACACTACATAATATTAATTAAACATTTGTCCTTTTAAATAAACCATTCAACACCATTCAATATTTTCAAGTCCTTAGATTAATTATTTTTAAGTTTGAAATGAGTTTTGAATGCATTTATAAAACACTATATTTATATTTTAAATGGGTAAATCAGTCCATTCAGTTGGCGGTTGTATCATAGTAACTTTCATCATTATTGTCCTGGATACTGAGAAGCAGAATATTGTGGATTAGGGGTTGTATTAGTCGGATAATACAATGAATGAACAGGCTGATTTCCAGTAGGTGGCTTCATTTGAGCTGTTATTTGGGAATAACCAGATGCTGGTATTTGTGCTGAGTAAAGATAAGAGTATTGAGCTGTTGGATAGGACGCACGCATACCTGGTTGCTGATAAGGATTCACCCATTTAGTCTGAGGCCCTGTAAAATGTTGTTATTAAGTATTCAGTAATTAATCATCTGTAAATTAATATAATAGATACAAACCTGGTGGTGGGATTTGCCCTCCAGAGTAAGGATTGTGTTGATTCATATTGCCTTGAGATTGTCCATTATACATAGTTTGAGGAATTTGAGACTGCTGAACTGGTGGAGTTTGTCTTTGAGGTTGAGACATAGCTAAATTATCCTGAGATACTTCAGCTATTACACCAGACAAATAAATATGTAGTTAATAACTAAATAGATTAACTTATGTTTAAATCAATAATAAATACTTAAGAAACAACTTATTCATATTGAAAACATATAACTATACAAGTATAAAAATTTGTTATAATTTTAACACTTTGAGTAGCATGGACAAATATACACGTTTTTAAAATCACTATCAAAAAGAGCATGCACTATGAACCTATGTTTTCCCACATATTCTTTTTTATTTCTTTGTGTTTCATCTGATTAAACGACTTTAAAATTTAATTTCATCGATCATAACAGACAAGCATATACGTCATTGCTCTCCATTTTTTTTTTAATTTTTCATTCCCAGTCACAACTCGTCGAGGATTAAAACACTTACAGCAAGTATAAGCAAATTAGAATATGTACTCAGAGAGGGTTAAGAGCATAATTGAGTTGTTGACAATTTACTGTCAGTTTCAAGAAGCCGGCTTTTGGTTTTTAATCAAACATTTTGTGGCTGTTATACAGTGCGGGAGGCTGTTTACAGTTGGAGCCGTATACTAGACGGACGGTGACTTACTATGGTGAGTGGCGTAGTGGACTAAGTAGTTTTGGCTGCAGAACTGGTCATGCTCCTAATGCACACAGAGTGTAAGTCCTTATATAAGCATTTGATTTGGATATTGGACAATACTATGTTACATAATGCCATATTTTTATATGATGGGTTTCTACAAGATCTTATCTTTAATCATTTCTAACTATCTTTACCTTAAATTTTATTTCAGTCGTTTTTTAGTAACATAGCGATAGCGAAAAGGTTGTTCGTTACGAGTATAATATTTATTTACTTAATATTTTATTTTTTTGTGTATTATTTATTAACTATGATGGCTGTGGTGATGTTTTCGAGTTTTATACTAGAGTAGTATTAAATGAAGTCTTGTGTCATCGGTTTTTAGCAGAAAAAGAATTGTTAAAAAGTGCCAAAGAGTGCCCCTTCTCTTAATTGTGGCACAGAAATGCAGGTATAATGACAGAAATGCTGAAATGGGGAGTGGATAGCCATTTATTGGTTTCCAAAAAGAGGCTGCCATACAACGAGATAGCTATGAGTTTTCTTCATTTTACTGACTAGAACCAAAGTTGTAACAGTGGGTTAACACTTAATCAAATTGTTCAGCAGTTTATGTTTATATTGGAATTGCCCACAAATCCTTCCTTAACAGATATAAATGCTGAAGTAATTGATAACCAAAATCACGTTGCACGTGTAGATGGGCTCTGGGTATTTGATTTAAAAAATTGAAACGATTGCCATAGCTTGTTTCTTCATCGACACTATCGGAAAACAATTCTACGATAATAGAATGTGAATGCGAGGAAGGATCAGAAAATTGTTTTGATGAATGGGCATACGTAATAGGTGTCTTACAAGCCAAGGTTTTGAACACAAGGCGGTACCAATAAATTAAAGGTGTTAAATCACCAAATATCGATGCAAACACAGGGACTCACGCTGAAAACATCGAGAAGTCATGGTTGGAGGGAATACTTGAAGAAAACGAGAGGTGTTCCTTTAAATCATTTGCAGTCAAATTTTGATCACTAGTATTCTGATTCAGAACGTGAATAATCAATAAAATAAAACACAATCAAAACGATACATATGTAGAGCACATAGACTCAAAAACTTGTTTGTAGAGCACAAACAGAATTAGCACCTAAAATTTTAGATATAATCATACTTACATTTAACCTGCTGTGAAGTTTGAGGAGTTTTTGAGCGTTCTTCTTTAGAATTACGTAATGGATCAAATTCCTTAGTAACTCCATTATCTGTTGGTATTTCTGGTGATGCAACATTCACTGGTTCTTGTTCTAATAAAATAATTAGTAAATTATACATTGCTTAACAAATAATAATTTAGTATTGATTATTATTACGTATAGAATTTGACACATTATTATTGTTTCCTTCATTAGGAACTTCAATTGTATCTAATAACCATGTCACAGCATCTCTTATTTCTCGCAATTGTTTTTTAAGTTCGTCAGGATTTAGTTTAGACTTCAGTCGTTCTTGATAGCTTAAATTATTCATAAATACTTGCAATTTTAATACCCTACTTGTTTGTAAAGCAAATGATAAGTCTTGACTATCAAATACAGTGACCAAATCTCCATCTAATAATAAACACAAAATAGTAAACCTCCAATATTTAATTATCTAATGTATTAGAACCTATTAATTAATTTTATTACATTTTAAAGCAATAAGTAAAAAAATTCTACCTTCGTCTTTGTATTTGATGGTGAGATCGTCATTAGCTGTTAATTTTCCATTAAATATTCGTTGCATCATTAATAATAATTCATCGTATGTTATAGACTCATTGTGAATTAATACTTTTCTTATGTCATCACCTAATTGAACCTGAGGAAATAAAATGATTTTTTGTTATACATCGAGTTGACTAAAATTGCACAGATTCACCGGAGACATACTTTAATTATAACTTTGCCCACTAAATCTATGGGTTGAAAAGTCGACTTGTCTGATTCCATGATTGGAAACTACTATATTTACGTCTAAATATATAATCAAAACCACAACAATAGATTAATGTATAACCAACAAAATAAAACAAATCTATAAATATCATAATTATCCAGAAACCATATCAAAATACCGTGGATCAAATAATAAACTCCTATCTTATAACTTTGTACTTACCACAGAGCACGAAAATCGGAAGAAAAACTTGAATGTTGATGTCAATGGCTAAAATATACAGAACACACCAGAACCGATTTCCTAATAGTAGCAAGTAGCAGGTCGCAACGACGCAACCGCAACTACTTACAAGTTAGAACTTACGAATTGCAATAAACTATAAAGAAAATATTGAATAGTAATGAATAGCGCTGCCAATGGTCTATGGCCAATGAACTGCTTGTGAGCGTAAAAATGATATTCTTCGTGCAGTTATCATCGGTGTATCGGAGAAGCAAACAGCAAACATTAACATATTATAACAAGTAACAACAAAATGGAGTTATAAGTCTTAATTGAATATTGGTCACACTGATCATTTAAAACTTTATAGTGTTCCCTGTTCAGTACACACTGCTTGATGGTCATGAATATATTGATATATAAATAATAAATATATATATTACCTAGACGATATACTGTCTATAATAACCTTTTTTAATAGGTTTATGAACTCTTATATATTTACGTGCACAATGCACATTGATGTTAAATCCACAGATTAAATTTATGTTATATCTACAATCGTGGTTAAATCTGAAATACTTTATATCTTTGTAAAATTGTCACCAGGCGTTGGAATTATGAAATGAAAATAAAATATACGGAGTGATTCGCCAACATGCTCACCCTTTTTTTTTCAATCGCGCAGTTGTTCGAAATCTGATTTTTGGAATTTTTAAATATACATTTAGATCATATTTTCAAATTCTTGATATTTTTTATGAGTGTCCTGTGAGCAAAATGATAAAAGGTCCATTGTTATGGTCACGGCCTTACACCGTGGTAATCGTAATGGGCATATAAGTATGGGGCACAATTTAAGATATATCGTGGTATGGGAGCTATGGTGATTTGACATTTATAGCAATTAATATTAATAGCTTATAAAAATATCTCCGGTATGATAAATACAAGATACAATTTTACAACTATTTCATTTTTTTTTAAATTATTTTTTAAGATAATTATGTTTAGTTCAAACATTTTAATAACTAAGAAACTACCCCATTTGTATTTTTAATCGGGTACATAAAAACCAAAGATAATATTTTATAGGTACATTATAATATATTATGTATAATGTATTATATATGATCAAAACAAGTCCTTGCAATGTGCCATGGCGCCATGCCTATAGTAAGTTCACGGGGACGAGATAGAAAGAGAGAGAAAGAACTAATGCGTTTGGGAATATCATGGAAGAAGACCATTAGACACTATTGTTTTTTCATAGATAATAAAAATCATATCTTTACATAGATATCATTACTTGAAGTCTGTGGCCCGTGACTGTGGTCAGCATAGACATATATTATATTGTATGTCTATGGTGGTCCGTGTCTATGGATCACTATTATCTATGGATAACAAGGAATTATTATCAAAAATATTAAAACGACGAACGACGGCGATAGGAATAAATCGCTAATGTTTTTATTAGTTATTTACAATTTTCTAATTGTAGATTAAAAATTTAATTTTAAATTTTTAACCATTAATTTAATATTATGATCATTATTCTTAGTTTGTGTTCATTTCAAACCAGTCAAAAATTTGTGGTTTATTCATAGTTTTTTTTGGAAGGTGACATTACAATTAACCCAACTTTTGTACACAGAATATAATTTACTTCATAATTAATATAATACTTTTAATTAGAACCTCTTAGTTTAATTTACCATTTTATCATAAATGATATAATTTACGTATTAATCACACTACAAATTCTTGATTTATTTTATTATAAAATGGAGAGCAACCGAGATGAGGCTTCCCGGTGTATTGAGTTGACTAAATTATACATAAAAAAAAAAGATTTGGATAATGCTTGGAAATTTTCGGTGAAAGCTAACAAATTATATCCATCACCAGAAACAAAACGTGAGTTACTTAAAAACTTTTGATAAAATTGTTATTTACAACAGGCACTAATGAAGTATTCGTGATCACTGATTACGAATACTATTTTCAATATTATTTTATTTTATGTGTTATCCATTATGTATTATGATCACACTGTAGGGATATAATACCCTCTTCAAAACATGAAGTTGGTACATATTAATTATTATACCTATAATATTATGTAGATAAAATAATTTATTAATGTACCTACCTCCTAATTTACATAATTATAATGGTTATGTAATAAGATGTTGGTGGATGGGAACCCTTTGGAATTTTTTTGTGATTCAGTTTTATCTTATATTTTGGTCAAGATTGTTTGAATTAATCATTATTGTTAAGTTTGATACTGGATCTTTTTTAATATATTTTTGTACAATTTAATACAATGATATCTAAAAGCTACGTTACAAATGTATAATTATACTTCAATTACATTACTGATGAAAGGTATTGTTATCTAATTCATTAGGGATATTGCCAAGTTAAAGAAAAATAGTATCCACAGAATACAGAAATCATTGATTACTATTAGTTTTATAATAATAATATTCTATTGTTCTGTAGTACCTAATTATTATTTTCGTGTATTCCCTTCAAAGTTATACCATTGCCCTAGCTCACTCTTGTCTACTATTATTTTTTAATCCATATTAATTAGAGTCAATGGTTGAGTGTTTGAGTGTGTGTAAGCAATCCACAGCCAAGTTCTATCTCATTTGTGGTAAATAAAGTTCATGTGTAATCCTGTACTCGAACTTGTTCATCTCGCAAGAAAAGTTTGTATTTAACAGAGTTTAAAGATAAGTAAATCCACGGGAGTTTAATTTTTCATGGTCAACTAGTTAATTATATTATTGAATAAGTTTAAGCAGTAGCTTAACTCTAAACATTTTGAGAAGCGAAATCTAACATTTTTATCCAACTAGCCACATGCCCACAGCAACATCCCAGTCATCTAAATTTTAAAAGGGAGGTAATCACTTCACATGATACATGAGTTCGGAGCCACTGAGTTCAAGTAAAAAAACTATTTCCTATAAATCTCGGTACTTGTTTGCTATCACCCCTCCATAAATTAAATATATTATAGTATAATAAAATAAACAATAAAAAATAAATATAAAAATGTACTATAATTATAAATTTAAAAAAAAAACTATAAATTTACAAAGGAGACCAGAACTCAGAAATATCTTTTAATATTGTTTCAAATGCATCATTTTTTCCGAGACGTGTTCTAAACATAAATTCTGCTAAATTTGATTCCAGAAAATTTCTATTAGTTCCACGACACTTTTTATTTCCCCATTTAGCAGATCCCCACAGGCCACAACCTCTTGATGTTTTGGGTGTGTGCCCCTGTGTCCGGATCATCAAAATTAAACATGTGGTTAACAGTATTATGTTTAAATCCTGCTTGCTGCAAATTATTGTAAGCTTTCCCAACAATCCAACACAATTATTGAGCCTAGTCTTATATATTTTTGTATTATAAGTAGCAATGTTTTCTCCGATCGATCAGGTACACTCACTATAAAACACGCTTTGGTTTCCCGACATATCCCACCAAAAATCCATTGCTGTGACAGAATACGTCCAGCATTATTTTTCCTACACACAAATAACTATATGGCGGGGCGATAGCAAACAAGAGTGGCGGGGAGATAAATTTTTAACATCGTATTGGCGGGGCGATAACAAACAAGTACCTAAATCTCTCTTTACTTTTCGGTTACTTTTATCAGTAACTTAAGCAATATATAGGTACTTCTGAACTTAAAAATCAACTTTTATCATTTTATACTCATTCTATCAATAATAAATAACTATGGCAGAGATGGAAAATTTTTCTCACATAACTCGCCAAAAATTACCTGAGTTTTTGTATCCCATCAAAATATAAAAAATATATGGATAATTTGTGTTTAACAATGAATAAAACATCAAATATTTCAAAAGCATGATGCTGAATTTTGTTTGGGATTTTTTTTACTGCATAAAGGAACTAATATTGCACCTATTTTTTGAAAAATAGAACATTAAAAAAAAAATCTGTCCACACATTCAATGTGCAAATGCTACAAGTCTCCACTACCCTAGTTGTAACATCACTTTAAGTATTTATTAATTTGTTTTGATGTGATAAATTTAGTTTTTTTGCCAATTGATTCATGTTTGGTATACAATTTGCACCTTATAATAAAATACATGTGGTGCTGCACTGCATTCATCCATTATCTATGTTTTTAACAAACCTATTATTTAATTTAGTAGAAGACATCAACAATAATGAAAAAATGCTTCCATTATGCTTATTATTTATCATTAAAAATAAAACATACTTAAATACCTAAGTATTTAAAATTTTTACTCTCAATCTTAGTCACACGTGCTACAGATTTTCCATCCATGAACTGAAATTCATACTTTGTATTTTGTATAAACATATTATTATTAAACTATTATATCATTCACTGAAGTTGAATACATCACAATGTTTTATATCAACTTATTGCTTATCATTCCATCTTACTTAGTTAAGTATAAGAATAGAATTTGAAATTAAAATGACCAAAACAATATTTTTTAGGTTTAATGAAAAAATTAAAATCATCAATGAAGCATTCAAAGCAACGGCCTATGAAACGAAATCAATCAGGTGTGCATAACTTAAAAATGTATTGTATTGCGTAACCTAATCATAACTGTAAATTTAAAGATGATTCCGATGAGTCTTATAATGGTGATAATTCAAATTCATCATCCAGTTCCGACTGTAATACTAAGCAACCGCCAAAAAAGTCAAAAATGGGCTACAAATCAAGTTTGTACAATAACTTATATTTATACCAGTTTTATAGGAATTGTTTAAAGGATTGACTACACCTAAACAAAAATAAATACTTTCTATCACAAAGTTGTTTTTAGTATTTAGGGATCTGTATTTAATCAAAAATGAAGAACTTTCATACTGATATAAGTATTGAAATTATAAGAAAGTAATTAATAACATAAATAATTGTTATAGGTACTACTTATTCATATAAGATGTTTAAAGAGATAAACAAAGATGAATCTTTCAAATGTCTTGAAAAAGCTGAGGAATACATACAAAGCAAACAATTTGAGCTAGCAGAAAAGTTTATTCTTAAATCAATAAAGCTTTTTCCAATGACCAGAGCTGATAGTAAACTTAATATATTATACCATACTACTTAATAAGAATAAAAAAAGTAATAATAATTTTTATGTTTTAGCACTCTTAAAACAGCTTCAAGAAATGAAAGATACTAATAAGCCTGATTATACAGAAGAACAGGCCGATGTTGTTAAGAGGTAGGTAACTATAGGTTAACTATAGGTTGTTGATAATTTCCAATAGACTATAAATCTGTTCATTTTTTGATTTTCAACAAAACCCTATTATCAATATAAGCCAGTAGAAAAGTTTTGAATAATAAAATATTATACATGTTATGTTGTCAACAGGGCTCATAAGTTCATGCATCTGCATGTTTTTTTTTGCTACACAGAAAAACATGCTAACTGAGATACAAATCTGTTTCATAACAATAGTAATAATAATATGAAGTTTAATAGTGCATGTTTTCGCATGTTTTGGGTGTAAAGGCATATTTGGCATATAATCATTTTTAAAGAGTTTATAGCACATATTATTTCATAAAAAAATATTTGAAATATTTCTTGTTTCTTATTTACTTTCCTGTTTACTAAATGATAGTGTTTTGATTTATTTTTATTTTCGTGTGACTACTTAGTATTCTAGTATATTCCTATTTAGGTTTTATGCGTTTTACTTAGTACCGCGGAAACAATTTTATCGCTACCACTACCATTCTATGCCATGTAAAGTCTGTCGTCAAAATAATACCTGTACAGGCATGTACACGTGTACAATGTTTCTTACCAACCCACATCTACAATTGTGTACACTGGTACAGCATAGTTTTCTTGCACACGCCAGTCGCCGATGAGTTGTTTAACTGTACGAGTCGTGAAAATGTCAAATAACTAATATTTCATTCAAAATGTTTTCATTGTAGGTGCACGATAATGGTGTACAAAAATTAGACAGAAAATTACTACCTACTTAAATTTGATAAAGATGACAAATCCATATGATTATATGAATTTCACAAGTATCCATTTTATTAATCTTGATTGTTAAATGCAGTGTTCGGAACGTTCACTAAAAAAATGAACTCGTTCACGTTCACGTTCAGTACTTAAAAAAGGAACTCGTTTGCGTTCACGTTCCTGTTTTTTTCAAACGAACGCGTTCACGTTCACGTTCATTCAAAAAATGAACGCGTTTATTGGGCGTTCATTTAATTTTTTTTTCTCAGTAATTACTAATTAAATTTAAATTCGATATCATAGGAACTACAATGGAAAATATTATTATAATATGATTGATTAAAATATATTTATTAAATGGTAAATAAATTAAACGTCTAAATAATCGATCAAGTTCATTAAAAATATAAGCGTTCACGTTCACGTTCTATTTTAAAAATACGAGTGACGTTCACGTATCGTTCACTATTTATGAACGTGAACGCATGAACGTGCGTTCATGAACGACGTTCTTTCCAAACACTGGTTAAATGTATGAAAATTAAATGGAATAAAATACTTTTAAAACTAATGGATATATTCTTATTATTCTAAAATTTGCTCATAAATTTTTTACACAATGCATATTTTGAGAGAAATAATTAAAAAATGTAAGGGCATTATGTGCATATTTTCAAACTTTTTAGTGCATATTTTGCCAATTTTTAGTGCATGAATGAATGCTTATTTGTGCTTTTTTTAGTGCATGAACTTATGAGCCCTGGTTATCAAGTACTCAAATAATTATTGTTTGTATTTGCCAGTAACATTATACTGAGGATTTTTTTTCCTTCACAATTGGGTTAAGGAGACAATTTATGAGGTTTGCCTAGTTTAGGTTCATTACTACTCTGTTGTGAAAAATGTAAAGGACACATGTGATGCATCTGTATTAACTTTAATTACCAAATATTTTTATTTTAAACTTATTTACCTAAATTAGTATAAAGTTAGTATCAGACAGTATCATCTATAACGACACTCAAGAAACTGTTTTTTTTTTTTTTACTATAAGAAAATTTACAATCTGTATTTACATGATACAATAAGTAAAATGGATAATTTATATAACCCTATATACATTATAAAAAATACACATGAGGCACATGATGAGGGAAATCGTCCAGCGATGGTACCCTCTAAGAAATTGTTAAAAATTCTTTATTAAACACAATATTGATTTTTTTTCTTAACTTAATTGATTAATTCACTTAAACATACATATGCAATTTGAATTATTAATAACTAAATATTCCCAAACATTATTATAATTAATACATATTATTTTGTTTAAACTTTATATGCTTACAATTACATAATTTTATTTATAAAAAGTGAAAAAAATAGATACATACAAACTCACTGGTTTTTAACTGTTATAATTTATCATTTAATAGCATATTTTGCATGGTTAATTGAATGAATTCAGTGTTTGATTTAAATCAATATTTATAATTATATTTTATAAATACCATATTACCTTTGTTTTTTCACCTTATCTATACCATAAAAATACATTGTATTATTTGAATTATTTAAAACTGGTTCAGAGTATCATATAAATTATAAATATGTTTATTATTCTATTACGTTCTAAACTCTAAATTCTGTCTTGGGAGACTCCTGTTGTAATCATCAGACCAACATCTTACTATTATTAAATACAATATATTCAGCTCAATAGCTGATATAAATACCATTGTTGTGTATATTTGTCAGATATCTCTATATTAGGCTAAATATTTTGTAAATGTACTAATTTTTATTTATAGGGTCAAAAATAGTCAAAATTACTACACAATGTTAAACATTAAAACTACTGCAACTATTCCAGAAATAAAAAAAGCATATAAGAAATTAGCTTTGCTATTACATCCGGATAAAAATTCTGCACCTGGTTCAGGGGAAGTTTTTATAGGTAAAAAAGGAAAAAAAATATATTTTTAGTAGGTCTCTATTGTAAATGAATTTTTTTTTTGTTTATCAGTTGTTACTAATGCTGTTGACACATTATGTGATTATACAAAACGTAAAATGTATGACCAAACTTTAAGAAAACCTTCTACTTCTACATCTAGTCATTATTCACAAAGTTCCTACAGTAAGTACTATACCCACATAAACGAAAAATAGTGAACTAAAATCTGATTGTTGACCTCAACAAAACACAAATTTACCATATTAATATTAACTTTGATCATGTAGGTATTTATCAAATGCTTTATTTTTTTAGGACATCAACCTACTTTTTCCCATGCAGGATATAATGGAAATCGAAACGCATATAGATTCTATCAGAATCCACAAACTACATATGATTCCACTGATGAAGGTGAAGATGAGTATTGTACTGAAAATGAGTACTTTAATTTTTATGACTCATTTGATTATTAATTTGTAAAATTTTGTAATATACTATTATTTTTTTTATCTTTGAAACCTTAATATTATTATTGTTTAAGTCGATGGTTAAAAGTAGATGAATGTAGAAAAGATTAATGAATTAATTAATGTTTATTGATATTTTTGATTTCGAAAATAGTATTTTAATATCTATGTTGATGTCAAAAACAATTTAGTGGATAACAAAAAATGTTTGTACAAATCAATAAATAATAACTATCTATATTTTATACTTTGGTTGATTAATTTTTGAATGTATAATTTATACTGATATATGTATTTGATTTATAAGTAATATATTATGTCAGAGAACTATATAGTATGTACATTGTGTTTGGTATTTTTGATTCTTTTTCCCTAGGCTGCTATCTAATAAGTTTTTTTGTTGAAGTTCTGGAAAAAAGAGATGGCACATTTTCTTTTTTTTAAAAGGCCACTAGTATACAACTAAACTAACTCAACAATTACAATATAATAAACAGAATATTATCTATATGATAAAACTATCTTCCAATATAAAAGTGACATGGTCAATAGTTGAAGTAGATATGGATTTAAAAAAAGTATTCAATAAAGAAGACCACAAATTAAATAAACAAAGACCATACATCAAGGTGGTAAGCTCAGCCTCCTATTTATTTTATTTTATTTTTCAATTCATTATAAAAAACAAAAGTCTTCTCTTTGCTGATGGCTAAAACTCATATGAACATTGACACTCCTCATAGTTGTAAAATAATTCAATCTGAATTGCCCATCTTTCACTACTGTTACTCGTTAAACAATATAACTTAAGAGTGTATTTTACATTTTAAGATCTGGGCACCCATTTTAACTTCATCTTCAACTTTGATAACCATATAAATATTACGGTTAGTTAAACTCATAACTCTTAAAATCTTTAGCTGTTGTGCCATCGTGCGTAACACTAAGCCATTCAGTTCAACAGTCTTTCTACATACTTTTTATTAGGGATTAGTACACTTTATACTGTATTGTGGTGTGGTATTTCGGCATCCTTGTCTGGCTAAGGACCAATAAAGGCTTGAGTAGGTTTAAAATCAGTTCATTTTGCACTCAGCCTATGTTCTCAAAATTAAGTATAAATTCACTGTGATATCTTAGTATTCCCTCACTTTTCTCGTGTTGTTGTGAAGTGGACACTCGATTTATTTTTTACCTGCCAGATTCCTCCATAGACATACCTGATCTCCTTGCCAGCATGGAAGTAAATCATTATAATAGTCAAGAAGTCAATCACCCTTCCTTGTTCCATCTCATTCAACGTCCTATAATTGTCATAACCATCCTATATTCCTATCCACAAATGTTTCACACTAAATCACATCCTTTACCCTTGATAGTGGCATAGTGCCTCTGTAACTTAGCGTTTAATTTCACATTATCTCCTCTTATTATTAATATAATTTTAAATTATTTATAATTATTCAAAATACGCGATTTGTTTAAATACATAGTGGGAAATGTCCTGAATCTTGATTCCTTATTGACTAATATGTTATCAGGATAATAAATTCATAATTCATATCCATTATCCACGGTTTAAGATTTACTAAAATATATATTAAAAAATAAAAAAGATATATCTAACCGTGTTCAAATCTCATAATATCACGTCCTGTTCTGTCACGTACTCACGTCTGGTTCTGTGGTATTTCATCAGATTTTTCTATGGTTGTGGTATGGTACCATACGGCTACCGTGGTTTTAAATTGACCATCGATCAGCTGTTTTAAGTCTTGATTAATTCTGTCTATCATTATTTCCATATCTTCAATCTTATTCTGGTTTCTTGTATAGTTATAACTTATAACTAATATTCTTGTTATTTCTTAAATATTTTGTTTTGTGCTCATTTAACTCGTTTGTGTAATTTTATTGTCTCTCGAGCACATTTTTTATGTCATACTATTTATATTTACACTGAGAAATTTAAGCTGTTTTGACGGCATAACATAATACAGAGTATTACATTTAAAATGACATAGGTGTATTTTGGGTTTTAATTACTAGTATTCCACTAACTTAGGAATATATGTGCATATTTTAAAAAATTTACCAATTTTTGAATTAATATTTAAATTCTTACCATTCAACTATCATGGAAGTAAACAAAGATGAAGCCTATCGCTGTTTAGATCGTGCTGAGTATTATATCATCGAAGGGGACATTGAAAAAGCAGAAAAGTTCATAAATAAGAGTAAAAAACTTTTCCCAACTTCTGAAGCGGATGGCAAGTACTTTAATTCTTTTCAAATTTCAAAATATTTATACATTTATTTTTGTGCAGAACTATTAAAAAAATTAAAAACTCAAGGCTCAAGAAAACATTCAACAGCAAATGCAAAACCTGATGGACAAAATGCTAAGAAACGTAAAAATACACCTCCAGGTATTTAATTCCCAAATAATATCTTTTTGTTCATTAAATCATTTTTATTCTACTCATAGGTAGCCCTAGAGCAGAAAGAGCTAATCAGCCAACGTATACAAAAGCACAGTTGGACACAGTCAAAAAGTAATAAAATTTAATATTATCTGATTAATTATGCATAACTATGAACTACAAGAATTACATAATAATAATTAATTACAGCGAAAATAAATTGTTTTACTTATGATCAATGATATAAATCATTCCTTAACAGGTTAATGACCACATTGACCCTACCACTTGTCAAAATTATTCCGTAGGTTTGTTTAAAAATTAACATTGTCCTACATTCCACACTCTTTGATCTTCTTAACACAAATGAAGTAATATAATAGTTTTGGTGACCAAAAACATTAAATATTACATTTAGGGCTTAGTAACCATTTGTGCATAGCACCATAGTATAAAGAAAAGAAGTATCCTCAACTTAGTCTGCGCATGTGCATCGCTTTGTGTTTTTGTGCATACTGTATTATATAAGATGAAAATATATAAACATATGACATCACTACATCAGCTTGAGTTTATTGTTGGTTGCGTGTATAAATTATATATTTCCCTATAATAAAGTATGTGCATTAATGCATTATTATCATTCAGCATACATCTTATTCCTTATACTATGTGCTATGTGTGGTGCTATTGACAAGTCACATTGTATTGTCAATGAACCCTATACGGTGCTATAATCAAAATTAAATTTTTTGTGTTGGTGCCAAATTTGTTATAGATTTTTATCATATTTGTTTATACCTATAGAGTTAACAACTGCAAAGATTTCTATGATGTGCTTAGCATAAAAAAAGATGCTACTGATACTGATATAAAAAAAGCTTATAAAAAATTAGCTCTAGTATTGCATCCAGACAAAAATCATGCACCCGGAGCAGCTGAAGCATTTAAAAGTATGTAATTTTATTTTAATATGATTTTACAAGTAAAACAATTCATTGGTTTTTTATGTTATATAATCAGCTGTAGGTAATGCAGTCGCCACATTGACTGATGCAGAAAAACGTAAACGTTATGACATGGTTGGCCATGAGAATTCTACATCAGATCATGTACACAGAAATTATGATCATGGATTTGAATGTAAGTAGTTTGAGTGTACTGTTTAAAACACTATTGAGTATTGAATAAATATGTTACTTGCAGCGGATATTACAGCTGAACAATTATTTAACATGTTCTTTAATGGAGCTTTCCCAACAAGACAAGGACCAATGTCAAACCCATACTATTCTCGATCATTTTCTAGACGTTGGCCACCAGAGACTGATAATGATAATCATCAACAACAGGTAACAGTTTTTTTTAAATTTTTTATTAGAAGTTTTATCCTTATTTCTATACCAAATATATTTTTAATTCAACACAATTTACAAATAATTTCCTACCTACCAAATAACTAATAAAAAAGGTACTATTGGCCCAACTGACTTTCCATCAACCGTGGGGGTCCTGCTTTTATTTTTATCTAAAAGAATATTGGGGGTCAATGCCTAAAGGAAAAAGTAAAAAATATCTTTAAAAAAAAGAGAAAAAAAATTCTGTTCTACGTAATTATAAACCCAATAGTTATTATTTACCCATTATTTTTTTTTATATATTTAGTTCTTTAAATAATCTTAAATAAATTAAAACTTAAACAATTCTGTATTATGTTCATGATTATATGATAATTTATATTGGAAAGTCAGAGTTGTCAAAGTATCTATATTAAGGTTATTTAATAATGAAATACATAACATAAATTCTTCCGTGCATACAAGTTTCATGTTAACATACATTTTCATAACTGAACATCTTAAAAACAAAACTCAGGTAATCTATCGGAAAAATACATAATTTTATAATATCAAGAAACAAAGGAGATAAAGTTGAGATTAATTTTAAAGCCATACATATGTTATATGTAATGAAATCAACTATAATTTTACATAGTAACATTTAAATTAAAAATTATTTTATTTTTTTGTTTTAGTCTGATGAACCATCAATATTATTACAAATTTTCTTCTATATTGGAACCATAATTTTTAATTATATTTTAAGAAAAATAACTTAATGCAATATATAACAAGTGTTCAGACTTGAAATCAAGAATGTATAAAAAACAGTCAATCATTCGTCAGATGTTATTTTTTTAAATATCAAGATTTTACTTTTTACCTTTAGAATAAAGTTAAATAAATGTGTAAGAACTACGTTTCAAATATTGTCCGCCACATTATAATGCATACAATTTATAAGTATTGTTTGACAAATGTAATATAAATATTTAACTGTTTGTCATTAGAATTATTTATGTAAATTAATATATTACCAACAAAATATTTTTTCTATTCAAATACTAAATTAAAAAATATGGTATCCATTTGAAAAATCTGTAGATAGTTATTTTGTTTTTATTTATACACAAAAAAAAGTTAATGTACTTATATTAAAGTGAAAAATTACAAAACCTTATAGAAACTTAATATTTTTTGGATTAAATTACTGGTTTACTGTAATTGAGTCTATGTATAAATGTATAATGTTTATATCTGAAATGTATGCAATTTTAATTTTCAATTTACAAACAATCCATGGTTTCAAAACATAATACGTAATTTTGTTAGATTTTTGTTTTATGTATTATTATAATTTTAATATTTTTAAAATGTGTAATTCCTATAAAAAGTCATAAATTATATCACAAAGTTGTTAATAATTATTTGTTCTATTATTTTAAAGTATATGCTATACTTCTCTCGTTCAACTAGATAGATTTTTTTCATTAAATTATTTTATAATATATTCATATATTATGAAATGCATTTTTAGTTAAAGTTCAGTTCATAAAGAACGAACAATTTATTTGTAATTAGTAAGATTTAGATCTTTAGGTTTTTTATGTCATTATCATATCATGGCATATTTCAATATTTGTATGTTTTAAAGAAAATAATAGCATCATATTTCTCCTTTTTTTAACCTAAACATCTGGACCAATGTAGTAAGTCCAACTAACATGCCAATCATCTATTTTATACTATACATTTATACTTGACATTTTAATTAAAATTATAAAGAAATGTAAAAAATTTACATTTTGACAATAACAAAAACAGTGGTTAACAGCACTTTTAGTAATTTTTAATCTACACTATCCTATGTGAAAACTGCATACTAACATTATGCATCTGGAAAAGTTGTTCGCCATTCGTTGATAACAGATTGAGTTTTATGAATATCAAAAATAAAGGTTCCTTTTTTTGAATAATATTTTGGTTTTTTAATATAAATTATATAATAATATTCCAATATTGTAGTATTTTTGTTCATTTTAATGCCAGTTGAATGTGCAAATGTTGTTTTAAAAGTTTATCTAAATTATTCATTATTTGAAAAAATATTCGACAATTAAATAATGTATCCATTACTAATAAAAAATAGTTTTTTTGCTATATTATTTTATTATACATTTCAATGGTAGCTTATTTTATTTTTTTAAATTTTAGTACTGATTTTATAGTGTTTAAAAACAAACAATGATGTATTAATGTATGTATAGTCTACACTCTATTCACTTTATGAAAGTACATCGGCATACAACTTATGCCCTGAGGTCTTAACTACATACAAATGTTTGAGTCGGTGCTGCCTGACCGCGACCCAACAAAATCTAGGCATTTCTCAAGTAACTTCTTGATGTAAATGGAGTTTAATTATAATCTTTAAATTTATTTTTTACCAATTATATATTTTTTTAGTGTTTTGAAGTTTCACCAGTTTTGTTTTTAATTGATTATAGTTTATAATACTATTGTACCCAATTAACTGTTTAATATCAGTTATTTTATTAAAAGTGTCCAAAAAAATATTGTCATATTACTCATATTACATTTAATCTTCAAATAAAGGGTATATATATGTCTGTATTAAAGTATAGTATATTAATATTGTGTCTTGTTTTTTGATTCACTTTTAAGTTTTTAACACTTGCTATGGGAACTTTGATTACTTTTTCCCTGTGATACTTTTTAATTTTGTTGTTTGAAAAAAATACAATATTTTTTTTTCATTTAAGATATTATCAGGTACAACAACTAAGGTTATTAGCTAATGTTTTTTTTTATTTGTGTTTTAAATAAAAATTTGTTAATATATATAATAAAAAATTGGTTTGTATTTACATTTTATGTTAATCAAGCTAAATTATGTTTGTTACATTACATTTTGAGATGAACTTGATAATATTTGAGGTTTGTTCTTTATTGAGAATTACTTTGATGTTGCGTGGGAAACTAAGAATAATGAATGCTTGTTGACATATATTGCATATTGGTAGATGATCTTTGCTTATTAAGTAGGAATGCGTAGGGAAAGTGTGTCTGATTCTTATTCTGGTGGTCGCAATATTTTGATGTCGGCTGAGGACCATTGTTTCACTGAACTTTTGATGAAATGAAGTTTATTGAAAGATCGCGCAGAGTCCCAGTAGCGTTGCCATAACATGATAGTTTTATTTTTAATTGATGTGAATATATCATTTGAAGATATTTTTTAATGGTGTTTTTTGATAAATTTTTACTTGCTAGAAAGGCTCTTTTGTTTCCTTTTATTCACACATGGGAAGGTATCCACATAAATTGTGTCAATTAGTTTAGTTGGGATTATTTGGTTATTTAATATAATATAGTGTATCCCTTTTGAATATACTTATTTTAGTTATCAACTTATCATTATTATTTTAAATATTTGAATTTTTGGCCTAATAAATATTTTTGTTGGGTTCTTTTGTTAATTTTATCATATTGATCCATTTGAGGTTATCTATTTTAATAGCATTAGGTATACTAAACCCTTAATTAAAGCTTTTATAAATGTTGGAATTTTAAATTTTAACAATGTTTTTCTATTAATAAATATATAGAGGAAAAAAAATTATTATTTTTAAAATATAAAAACTAAAGACTTTAAGACATTGCTTTATGATTAACTTAAATAAGATGCATATTTTTAATATTACTCTATTATTTTGTTTATAGGAATCATCAAGTATATATTTTCAGCTGTTACCAATTCTACTACTACTGCTGCTATCATTGTTTTCAAACTTTTCCTATGACCCAGTGTACACTCTAAAACATTCCCCGTAAGTATATTATATTTACATTTATTGCAGTTGAACATTAATGAATGGATATGTAAATTTTTTTTATTAGGAAGTATCCTGTTCTTCGTCGTACATCATTCAGAGACATTTCATATTTTGTGAAAGATAATTTTCATACCGACTATACAGGCGATTTAAGACGTCTAGAGCATACTATTGAAGAAGATTATATAAATACAGTACGAACAAAATGCATACGTGAAAAAGAATACTGTTAGTAACACTTAATTTATCAATCTTAATGTAATCAACAAATTATAATTATACTTGACTATGATATTTTAGATGAGTCGTTAATGTGGAGAGCACGTTTAGATGATGATTCTACCTTATTCAACAAAGCAACTAAATACCAAATGAAATCTTGTGAGGAGTACCAAACATTGATGAAACAAAAATATAAATAATTTCATGTTCTATAATCTATAATACCACTTAGTTTTGTTTTGTTTTTTTTATATAAAATGTCAATTTAGATGTTTACAATTCATAAAATATATACACTGTGCAGATTATCACATTTTAGTTCAAGTTTCATAATATTTTGTTTTTCAAATTGATAAGTGTAATATTTCTTTTAATAGTTGCATTATTATATATAAATTAGAACATTGTAGTTGGTGTGTCAAGTTCGGTACCTATGAGTTTTTTATAAGGATAAGTATAAATATGTCTAAAATAATCATTGTAAAAGACAAAATGTTAAAGAATAATTTATTTTAAACTATATTGTGGGATAACTATTACGTAAGAGTTATTCACTTTAACAATTCTTGTTATTCTATTTATTTATCTAATTTGACAATTAGTAGAGGGAGATAAAAAATATTTGAACCTCAAATACAAAACGGTGAAAATGTGAACACTGACCATATAAATATTACTTAAGATTATACAAATTCATAACAATACAAGTATTATGTAACAAATATTATATACATTATCTATTCATAAATAAAATATCGCTTTTAAAATTAGTTAGTTTAAAATTGTGTGTGATTTGTTGGCTCTTTTTGTTTCTATTTATATAATAAATTCCTTTATTATTTCATTGTTTTATTGAATTAAGGTTATTTAAAGAATTGTTTCTAGTAGAATTAATTTTTTTGATTATTTTGTTAAATTATTAGTTAAATTATATTTTATACAAAACTTTGGTGTTTAAAAATAAGTACATGTTTATAAACGCTTGTATTAAAAATAATAGATAATCGTCAATCATAATAAAGTATAAACATACAATTATTTACTTGCTTAGTGTATTCTTAAAATGATTCATCTTTTTTATGTGATATCATTTTTAAACAAACTAATAGTTTTATAACTAAAAATTAGCTCAATATGTTGCTTACAGGTAAAATATTAGCTGCACCGGAACATTTGTTGTTTTGTAACTTTGTAAGCTACTTGCCTAATTCCTACCTACATCCTACACATCATATTTATTATTAACTATAAAAAAAATTCTTACTTTATTTTATTACCAACAAGCAATTATCCTTTGACAAATATGTTCTTACATTATGTACTGTCCTCTAATATCCTAGTGAAAAGCTTAAAATTGGCTATTTGAGTTTATAGATCTCCTCCATTCTTCTTTTAGCTGCTGATTTCATATAGGTTTTGCCTTTTGCAGTTTTGCTCTACCAACATATTTTATGTTTTGATTTCTGCACCAGTCTTAAGGTCTACCAATAATTCACTGTATGATACATACAATTTGCAGTGTATAAACTTGAATACTTATTAGTTTTTAGTTTATTACTTATTCTTTTAAATTACAACCGCAAATAATTCCATTATTCTTTGTTTTGACAATTATTATTTTTATTAATTTTTGTATATTTTTCGGGATATTTTAATAATATGTACCTATATGATATCTGTCGTATATATTAATTGTATACTGTGGATTGATTTTCTTCACTGACAAAGTTTACATGAACCCAATTTTACCTGTTTTTTTTCCTGGTGGAGTTTACACTAAAAAAATGTGCTTGTGGCAGAGTTTACATGCGTCCATATACTTAGGCAAAGGCAATAGGTAATTACTTACTACAATTAAAGTGGGCAAGTATTAAAGTATTATAATAGTAGATATATATTATTAATAATATTAGGTAGGTATGTACCTAACTACTTATCAATGCATTATGCCTACTGTTAAGTATTAGTAGGTAGGTACTATAACTATATAAGATAAATTTTCACAATGGTTTAGCCGGTTTAGGGATTTACAATTGCTTATAATAATTATAAAAACAGAGGTTATGAAGTTAGGAACCTGCAATGAGTGTAAATAAATTGTGATATAGGTACCTTAGGTTAGGTTAGGCACCGTACCTAGTTATTGTCATACGTACAGGCGAACAACCAGTATGGGTAGTTCTAATGTTTAAGTATAACATGTGATGGGCTTTACACACTCTATTGTAGTCAGCAATCTCCAAATTAATATTATCAAGTATGAAATAGAATCATACGACAAAATATTTTGAAGAAATCTAAATCATAAAGTTGGTATAGATAATACCGTAAGCACCTAGTGTTGCTGTAGTTACACGCCGGTTTTCTAGGGTGAAAACTTCCTAGGCATAGGTACTCGCCATAGATTTATTGTGCATAAAAATTCTATAGCCTATAGGTAATATAAAAAGAAAATGTTGTTGCTTGACGCTGAACTGCTGAAGCTATAGAAACTCGACTGCCCGTTTAGAACATCACCATCGAAATCGATATTACAATTTATGAGGATTTGGCACTGTAGGTACCTAGCTGTATAGTTAGAACTAAATTATATCCTTCGTCCTCAAATAGATCTAGCATTCTAGCCGTCTACGGACAGTGACGATGACCGCAGTGGTGTAGAAAGGGGGGTTGGTGTTTTTGGTGTAGAAACAACCCATTCCATCGGCCCCATTTATGCAAATAATATAAATAAGTACTAAGTAGATAGGTACCTACCGTCTGACATAATTTCAATTTTATAAAATGTCGTAGATGGGCAATTTAAGTTGTATAATATATATAATATAGGCACATGATACGATAAAAACAACAACCGTCAACCAAATAGAATTATTTTGTCTTCTGCTCTGAATAACGGCCTTGAGTTTACATGAAACCAATCTATTTTTTATCACATAATGTTAATTTTAAATAATTACGAATCGTTTACCCATTATTATTATTATTATCTACACTTATTATATACCTATATTAATTACTGTGTAATATTGCACAATCTTTTCACAGCCCTATCGTATTATTGTCAGACAAATGATTCATCAATATGTGTAGAAAATGAAAATGATCCTTAAATAATATAATATATATTTAATTTATTAATTATTACATTTACATTGTAACGCATTATGCCTACTATTTCAGTGGAGTATTTTAAAAATTTTGTCGGGGCGAGGTGTAAGTAAGTAATACTAAGTACTCTAAGTATAGTACCTAGACGTTTTCAGAAGGGAGTTTAATTTGGTTAGGTTATTTTGGTTCTGATGGGGAAGGGGCTCGGGAACCCTCGGTCCTCCCCTCCCCTCATTAAATACACCACTGTACTACGTAATAAGAAATATTATTATGGGCGTCGAACCACTAGGCAAAACGACCCAATATGTGATCTCTTTCGGTGTGCATAGTGTTTATTCTTCAAAAAATACTTTTTTTCAGGGTGAATAGAATAATTAGATTATTGGACCTATTGAATAGTAAAAATTGTAAATTGTTAATTGAATACATTAAAATAAAAAGACAACGTTTAGTCATTTATTTTTATGTTTTAACGTAAATTACGGATCCACAGCGGGATCCCTGCAGGTACACCTTACCGTGAGAACTCTTATCTAAAAAATCCACTATGAAATAGGCTATATATAAACCAGGTAGAACACTGCCAGCCTACATATCTATTTTGTTTGATAAGGTATTCTCAAAACCCTATGACTTGCCCTAAATCATATTAAACATAGAATCACTGCAGAAATGTGTAGCCGTGTAGGTATAGATGATTAACCACGCCTAATACACACACCTAATAAATAATAATAATATTATAACATGAATGAACATGACATGCAGGATCACCTCATTTTGTTGTTATATTATGTAATAAAAAAAATACATTTGTATTATTAATCTCAGTGTATAATCGTATCTTTGACCTTTTATTAGTGATTACTTATTAGAAGGGCCGTGAACTGTTATGACATTACAGACAACTTTAAGACATACAGCCAGGCAAAATCGCATTCAAAACCATCAAAATAAATGCTGTAAAAAATGTCATATAGGTACAACATATTATGTATTATTATTTATATTATATAATAATTAATAACTCACTATAAAGGATAATAATATATAAATAAAATACGTTACAAAAATATGTATTGAGCACATCAATTAAATAATAGTTGACCTAACAAGATTTATAGAGATTTTTCCTAAGGATAAACAAACGTTTTTTTCTTAATACTCTCATAGCGCTGTTAGAAACTTTGAAAAAGGAATTTAAAAATATCTAATCAATAATCGAAGTACATAATAATTACTCGTGGTTAGAAAATTTGCACTTTGAAGTTTTTTATGTTAATTGCTTGGATAAATTATTCCGTTAATTACCACTTATCAATTATTACTTAATACTTATTATTATTTATTAGAGCAAGGGAGTTGATAACCTAAAAAAACATTAAATAATAATTACATAAAAAAATGCAAGGATGACCTAAAAAAGATTAAAAAAATGCACTCAAAAACATGTTCAAGCCATAAAATACAAGGTAAATAGTACGTTTTATAATTAATTGTAATAATGCATTTAATTGTATAAATCAAATGTTTAAATTACATAATAAAATACAACAAAATTAATTGGTAGTATAGTTCTATTTTTGTATTTTTAAGTCTATTATAATATACAATTATAAATTATTACCTAACGTTGGTTAGTCACTTGCCCAGTCAAAAATGACGTACAACTTGTCCTGGTGTAGTGATGTACCTACTCTGTATGTTGAACTTATGATCACATAATATTTCAATGGGATGCCGTTCCATCCCCGTTTTGCAGGATTTTATAGTTAGAATTAGTGAAGTGGCGGAAATAGATGGAAGTGGACTAGCCCAAAATAATCTCAAGCTCTCTCCCACCAGAATATCTGCTAGCAGCTTATCGTCAATAATATTAAGTTTATTGCAGAATGTTTCAGGATTTTTTGTCCGACCACCTTTATCTTTATAAATGTGATTCTTAAACTATAACAATTAATATTAGGTATAGGTGCATTTTATATTACTCCTAAACAGGAAAAACAAAAACCAATTTTATTTTCAAGGAACACGATCACAATTATTCACACCCCTCGGAATACTATCTATAGTGATTTAGTGATTTTTATTTCTCCTGTAGTTTGGTACAATATATTTATGTACAGGGTATAACAGAAAGACCTGACAAATGAAATAACTTTTGTTCTTATTTATATTCAAACATTTTTATTTTTATTTTTTATGCTGTATTAGCTTAAAAATATGGTTTTTAGAAAAATGTTTACTGTAAAAACATTTAATCTAAGACCTAAAACAAGTGTTTAAGATAAATTTTTCAAAATTTTCAAGTAAGACCCTCATTAGTTTGAAAAGTAATAAAGGAAAAAATATTTATAAGTATTTTATCAAGTAACTACTTGATTAAAGGTTGTCTTAAAATATTTAAAAAAAATTCATACTTTTTGAATTTAAAATTGCCTTTTACAATTACTGTATAAACTTTACTTACCTAACAAACATAATGAGATTTCAAAAAATTTTAATAAATAAACTACATAATTTAAATAAATGTATTTACAATCAACATTTTTCTATGAAATATATTTACAAATTAGTTATTTTGAATTTTTTCCAGTACTAAAAAATGAAAATAATAAATAGTATAGATGGGAACAGAGTATATTGATTCGAATAAAAGTTATTTTATTTGTCAGGCTTTTTTGTTACATCCTGTATATAAAATATAATATGATCATCAGTGTAACGACGAGATTAACAATAAAGTATTCAAACAAGATTACAATATCTGTTGATAGAAGTTAATAATTATAAACGGAAATATGAGCGTAAAAAAAAACCACCAAGGCGATCGAGAACTGCTATAAAATTTACGCTTCTGGTACCCATGTATATAATACTTACACAGGATGATTTATTATGCTTATCGTTTGGAATACAATATGTATAAAAACAAATAAGTAATATAAATATATCACGTATGACATAATATTTAACTATTATAAACAATATTTCAGTTTACTGGAGTAGTGGAGTGCCTGATTTATAATGCCTATAATATATGATAAGGAAACGGTTTTAAAACACTTGCACCTATTATGACAGGTAGGTACTCAAGCCCCGAAAATAGGTTACACTTATCAGTAATCGTCGAGTTGTTAATATGCTGTACTCATAATAATGCATTCTATTTAATTTATTTGTATCTTCAAAAATATTCTTATGTTTTGTCTAATAAACGATAAACCACAATAATAATATACCTAGTTTTTTTTACTTAAGTAAACTTAAGTTCTACAATTTTGTAGTTGTGATAAAAATGAAAACTCATGATTTAATCAACGGTCTACATATTATTATTAGATATTACTCCCATCATAAATTTATGTAGATTCTAACTATGGAATAGGCAACGTTATATCTTAGATACCTATGCCTTATTGTGTAGGTACTCGTAGTATCGTCTGTCGTTAGTTGTATTTCTGTAATAATTACCATGTTGTTAATTTAAGAAAATAGATTGACTGACGATATTTTTACCCTTATAAGGTAATAAGCCAATAAGGTATACCTCATAATATAAAATGATAATAGTGTCATTGTCTTAATGTATTATCTCTCCGAGATAACTTATTTGTTGACACTAATATAAACTTATCTATTGATTGTTCCGTCATTTCGAATAGATAATAAATGCTGCCTAGTGTTAGTAACATATTATTAGGTACCCACTAAATTATTACAGGCGGTAGTGCGTATGTATATATATATATTATAGGTTTATAGCGTGATTATTATGACCGTACTCACTTATTACCTCGAAAAGTTGAATTTTTTGCATAGTTTCAAGTCATCACAAAACAAAGTTATTTTTATAAGAAATTTTATTTTTCTACTCATTATGGTTGTAATTTTTAAGTTTTTACATTTTTGATTCTAATTTAGTCCCTCTTAACCTCACATTTATACCTAAGCTGTAAAATGGGACAATCCTTCAGAGACGCTACTGCATATAGAACAATTTATTAGTTATGGTTAAAAACATTCCTGTGGTATTACTTATTAGTTATTAGGTACTATGGTTTCAAATGTTTCAATTTCTAAAAATTAGCCTCGCTGTCATAACCAAACGTCCAAACACACCGGATTACACACCGGTCGGCAGTCAGGTTAGGTTAGGTTAGCCTTTTTTTTTTTTTTTTTTAATGGTATCGAAAAAAAAAAAAAAAAAAGGCTAAGTTAGCCTAATTTAACCTAACCTAACCTAACCTTATACCGTATAACAAAAAAAGTTTTGATTGACACCAAATAATTTAAATTGCACATATCCAATGTAAAAAATTTTTTTTTGAATATTTTAATACCTACGTCAAAATCGAATTTCGGACGAGTAGTATATTACCTAGTTATTTAAAGCTTGAACGAGCCATTGAGTTATAATACCGATATTTTTTGGGGTACCTGGGTACATATTATATGACATCTATAGATTAAATAATAAAACTTTTTAGATTTATTTAAATATCATTGACATTAGTCAATCCATCATTCAAAAAGGTAAACATAACTAAAAACAAATTATTCAACTTTATTAAATTATAAAAAATATATCGTTATGTAAATCGTTTTTTAAATTTTGTTTAACTTCAAATTAGGTACGAAAATATTTTTAAAAACATTAATACTTTTTGAGATTATAGAAGTGTTAACTGTTCTAGTATTATACGATAATCATCTAATAAGTACATAATATATAAACATACATTTTATGTAATAATAATATTGCAGACTACAATAAATAGCATTGTAGCTGCAGTAGTATTTAGTATTTACTATTATCACGTGTTGTTTAGATGTATTTATCGTTCTAGAAATAGTTATTTAGACGTCTTAGATAGTTAGATATGAATATGTTGGTCAATAATACCATCGAACAATAATACACAACACGTACTAACTAGGTATATTGGCTATTAAGATTATATTTTAATGTACCAACTTTTAATAATTCCGTCGGTATAATTATCATAGAAACCAGGAAGTTGGCATTCCCGGTGGGCGTAAATATAGGTTTACAGTGTAGATTTCCATTAATAATTGTTATCTACACGTTATGTTTAACAATGACACAATATTATAATTATATAAATAAGAAATGCAAATTATATTATTTCTCATTAGTAAATGATTGAATTTTTTTTAAATCGCATTGTTTCATGTGTCCTTATAGGGACACAATTTTTTATTTTCAAAGGAATATTTTAATTTCAAATCAAAAAGACAATAATTTTAAAACTCTCAAATATTTTTCTTAAAATGAAGTGTTTTCTCATTGAACAGTTTTTGCTTATTGCTTGTATCATGCGTCTAAACTTTAATACTAAGCATATCCATGATGTGCACGCAAGTCACATACCATTGAATCGTCAACGTTCTGAAATACGGTGATGACCCGGAGAATCTATATTTTTTTTAGATTTTGAGAGAATAGCGTGTACATTGGATTACAAGGATGTGTATGTAGGTTGTTATGTAGTCATAGTCCATTAGTACTTATTTATTTATTAGTCAATAATCATTACCTTTTTCGGAAGAGTAAAAATGCTTCAATCTTCCACTTTTAGGGTAGTTTTTGTAGAAAATTGCATTTGTCATTTTGTTGATACTTCGGGAGATCAAAATTCCCATATATTTTTGACCAACTAGGCATATTATTATAATATAATATAGGTTAGGAATACAGCAGTGCCCAGTGACCATTATCTTTTACACCACACCCGGGACAGTACGCCCTTGCAGTTATATCACTGCATCATACATAATGTCGAGTTAGGTGCGAGGTGCCCAACATTTGTGGTATGTCCGTGGCGTCTGCCTATAGGGTGATTATATCTTTATTTTAGTGCACATCAGTGGCTCAGTTCATGGTTAAATCGGCGTCGGTTTATTTAGCTTTGTGATTTAACTCTACCGCGAGATGGCGAGATGGACAATCCACCTCGGGTGGATTGCATATAGCACTTGGTATATTTTCAAACGAGTGGTTTAAACTACTCTCTTAATACTTTCCTGATAGTATCTCTAAGAACATTTGATATGTTTATCAAAAATTTTCCAAAAATAATGTATATAAAAAGAAAATACTAATTTCTACTTTTACCATTATAATCTGCAGGTACCTGATAATGATAACCATTTATAAACAAAACATAATTTCGATTTCTATCGAAAATCTTAATAAATCCTTTCTTAGTGCACCGCTATTATATTGATGGTAGTCCGTCAAGCCACTTTCGATTATATATATATGCTTAAAACTTAGATTAACCTGATAAAGAGACAATAATTGTGAAACTATGTCCAACGACTGCAACCATTTTTTTCTTGAAAAATAACAAAACAATTTCTACACACCCATACATCGAATATAATATATTGCGATATAGTGACTGATCATTGATGATGTATAATATAATAACCTTTATTTATTGATATTATAAAATATCTGATTTCTTTTATTTGAAACCATATAACATAATATCTAATATTTATATATGATACCTACTGAGGAACCAAGTTATTGAATGCGAATAAAAATGTATTTCTTTGTATCGGGTGTTCTAAATTTAAAACAACAACAGGAAATAAATAATAATACATCAAGCTGTTGCTTATTAACGGAAGAATAAGCAATTTTTAGATGTGATTGCCAGAAAAAATGTACAACCAAAAAATGTTAGTTTCGTCAATCAAAAAATATACTATGTAGGGATATACAAATAATTAATAATTAATTTTCTTAAATCATTTTTTTTCTCCTGTAAATGGTGTGGATAAATATCACCAATTTAATAAAGCGCAATTATTATTTTAAAACAAAACAAATGTATAGTTTAATGCAATTTATAATTTTACTTTTTAATTTTAATCATTAGTAAAAATCATATTATTTTTCTGTCTTTGATCAATAACCTTTTACTGTTATGATTTGCACATCCTAGATCCTACTGTCCTAAGAGGTTGTATAAGACGTTTTGTTTTTAAAAAAAGCTTGAGTAAAAATATGATTTTCAGTTTTTATACTGAACCTACAATTAATACCAATTAGTTATAGATCTTTTTCGATAACATTATATCATTTATATGTAATAGTTCTAACAGTGTGACGCAAACATATACAGCAGAGGCGTATAATGTACAAGGTTAAGATCAGGTCAGGGATTTATAAAAAAAAATGTTTAAAAATATAATATTGTTCATATTTATGTAAGTGTGTGTTCAATGTAGTTATGTTATTACAATATATTTTCGCATATTATTATAATGGGTACATCTTACCTAGCGGCAACATACGAATTTAATATATAGGTATAGTAGGTACTACTATTACTCTATAATCTATATAAAAATATAACTATAGGCTTAAATTTAGTTGAACATCTGGGGGGGACTAGAAATATCAATTAGTATTTACGAGGTTAAGTTAGGAAATACTTTGGAGGAGGAGTTTTTAGGGGATTGAGCCCTCCTAAGCTCCCCCATTTAAATTGATGAGTATAACCTAACCTGTATTATACCTATACGATGCACAAGATATATACAACTATTATAGTCTATAATTGATCTATAATAAATCTGATCGCCGATTTTATGCACCATCGTCGCACCACTTCCTTGTCCACACTATGATAATATAGTAAAATTTAGTATTTATATTATTGTATCACTGCTGATGAAGCAATACTGTAATAGATAAATATTTATTTATTTGTTTAAATATATTTAATATGTGTGTGAATTGACGCCATGTGGCTTTTTTTAAATATGAAAAATTGTGTGCAAATAGCAGAAAAATTGAATAACTCTAATTAAGCTAACACGATCTTAATAAGCTTAATAAATTGGGATAACTCAGTAAGAAATATTAATCATTTGACGACCATATATTAACAATGTCATATAGTGTAATATTGTACAATATTGGTAATAAGGAAATTAAGTTTTCTAATTTTTTCATGATGGTAGCCGGTACAAGGTACTCACATAATTTTGAAATAAATATGTAGGTATTCGCTTTGTTAGGGACGTTATGGTTTATGGTTCATAGTTCATTTATACAACTATTAACTACCTATAAATAATAACTCAGCCAAACTAGAAGTGTTGGGACCGAATGGGTTTAAGTTTCGCCTAAAATTATTTTTCCATACACCGATGACCTTTATTTAGGGTATTATAAATTCCATAAAATAAAACGCCCATTTTCTATACATAGGTCAGGTTTTTTCCGCTAATCTTTCTTCCCTCTCCCAAGCAAAAGTTGTGCTTAATAAGTAGGTAAATATAACCGCAGCAAGTGGTGGAAGTATGGAATTCGTGTCCATGGTTGGCGGACAAGGGACGGGGGTGGAAAACGGATTACGACTCAGAGATATGTAAATTACGTACTTACATAATATTTATGTACATATACGAGAGAAGAAAACGACCTCGAGCAGTCGAGCGGATGGGCACCAGCTAGCGAGCGATCGCCATGGTAGGAGGCCTGAATACCTTCATTATTTTGTGAACGGCCCGGCACGGACGAGGATCGGCTTCCGCCCGGAATGTGATACGATAGTATTATTATTATTATCGTCATCATTTTCGTGTAAATTGGGGTTCGTCTCGGACAACGTGGCGTCGCCGTCGTCGATGACGTGCAGTAGGGGTGCCGCCGTGCCGGGTGCAACCGCCGAACCGCCACCGTCGTCCCCGCATGGCCGCCGGTTTCCATGTGCTCTCCGACGGTGCAGTGTGCACCGCCACCGAGTCCACAGCTCACACACGCACACACATTTGAGCGCTCGCCACACGACGCATGTTCGTCGGTCGTGCCGGCTGCCGAATAGTTATCGTGCGTGTTATAATATTATTATGTTGCCGCAGGGCTCGATCGTCTCGGCAGCATAACGTTAAAAAAAAAAAAAAAAAATAGTAATAATAACAACAACAATACATATTATACGAACACTGCGCGCGTTGACGACGACGAGTGAAGTATAACGTATTATAGTCATGTGGTAAAGTCTTGTCGTTGTGTTCGACCAATGTCATCAACACCGGCCGGCGATCATCGTGTAAAAAGTGCACACACATAATACTATTGTACTAGGTAAGTACATTGATATCATACATTCCATATAAGTTTCGTCAAGTGTCCACAATATCGCATTCACATTGTGATCGCATCCCCGAGGTAAGAGCGACGCACACCTTACTCTATACTTCAATATAGGTACCTATGCCTGGGTAAATAGGTGATAGATAGTATACCGTATTCGTTTTTAGTACCTATTGTTAGGTATTAATAGTAGCGTTCATAACGATTTAGAAAAATCAGCATTACACCATCCGAACGTGACGTATCAGTATCATACTAGGTAATATTATTATTCACGCACTATTTTAGTACAGGTAGTTGATGTTATAGTATACACATCATTATGAAATAGATATATGGGTTACGAGTACTTCAAAGCATATAGGTAATTAATTATATGCGAGATGATAAATATAATTATTACACATTATTATATAACAATGTACAATGTACTGCTATATTTATCTAAACTCGAAGTTTTTCATAGGCAGTACCTATGCTATTTTGTGTGTTTTTATATTATTGGCAAATATTAAATCTGGTAGTATAATAATAGTAAAAGACGTCGGTAATGCGCTCCGACGCAAATAGCGTTTAAAATTGTAGGTGGGAGGAGGGAGGACCTGAGTTCAGTTCATTCAGTTCAATATTGAATAGACCATAACAAGAGTTTCAAACAATGTTCCTATTCTGTTCAGATTAACATCATTATATTTTACAAGTACAAATTTAAAAAAAATAAAACAAAATAATATAGACGACAACTATTATCAATTTGTTTGTAGACATAAATGCGTAAATGTAACAAATATATAATATTAATATTTGCTGCAGTGACGCATCGAAAGAGTTGGACCCTAATTCAGACCTCCCCCCTTGTAACATGGCATATTTGTAAATTAAACAATTCTTATTAAAATGATATTAATAAACGTTTTGAAAAAAAAATACAATCAATGCAAATAAATTTACCTGATGGGGGTGGTCTGGGGTGTGTTCTATACGCCGTGGTGCATACCAAAATTATTAGTTGCACCACTAATCACTATATTAAAATAATCTATTTAATATTCTATATATTATATTGTAGAATATTAGACCAACTACCTATGACGTATTGGAGTATAGTTATTGGTTGACGTAGATATGAAATAAATTGCTAAGATGCTGATAGAGGTGTATATACTATATATGGTAAACATAATATTATTATCATTGATTATTCATTTATAAACACCGTATTTTACTGTTATATACTTAGAACCAATAACACTTGTATTAATAACTATTTATAAATTGTATTATCAATGATATCATAGTACTATAATAGTAATCGGTCGACAATAAAAATACATAAATATTTTTTTTCCAGCATTCACTGCTCGGTAATAATTATTTCAACTACTTTAATTTATACATTTTTACATTTCTTACTGAAATATTTTTGATAAGGATTTAGATTTAGATTTTTATTTTTTGTGTTATTTGGTTTGAGTCAACAAATGTATCTTCTATTTGCACTTATGGCTTCTATAAATTACATTATTATATTAATATTATATTCCTACTTTTTTAATGTCTAATACAATAAATAAAACTGCAGTCAAAGTGTTATAATGTATTATAATTATGCAGGTAGGTACTTAAAATAATTGTTAAAAAAAAATTAATACAATTAAAATACCGTTAACTACTAACTTCTAACCCGTATTTATTTTCAGTTCAATTAAACTATACTTATTTGAAAATATAAAACGACAAAACGATAAAATAAAAGCATAGAACAACAATAATAATATTATTTCATGAAAAGATTCACTCCAAAACACTCGTATAATACTAAATTTTCAGTGGAACAAAGATTGAGATGTAGGATATGGTTTTATATTATAAAAAAAAAATATTCTGTTTACATATTATTTTAGTTATATATAATTATAAATTGGCTAATCTTTAAAGATTGGAAATTATTAATTACTAATTAGACATAATACAAAACAGAGAAATTTCCCGGGGATCCATTATATTCTAATGTATCAACTAGTGACCATTAAAAAATATTGCATCAAAGTAAATGTTTTTTTTAAAAATTATTTGAAAAAATTCAAACATCTTTTATAATATTTATTTTTAAGAAACGTGTGCAGAAAGGGCCACTCTTAAGTCGAAATCGAAAAGCTTTATGGTCTTCATCTACCTCTTTTAAAATTTTCTTTTGTCATAACCTAACCTAACCTATATGGGTACATTTGTTTTTTGAACCTTTTACATTTTTAAGTATTATTTTATCACTCATTGATATTTTTTTTATAGATTTTAAACATATCTATTGACTATTGTAGACATCTATTAATTTATAATTATAATTTAGTGAAAACTCAACATACATGTGTGTATTATCTACACTATTTAATTTTTAACACACGATCCCTCATAAGGATATGAATCAATATCAAAAATTGTCTACATAGGTATTTTATTTATAAATAAGCAGAACAGGAAAAATCAGTAAAAAATTCCTAGAATTAAGTGTTGTATTATAAGGATAGGTGACAGCTGAAACTTCACTTATTTTAGATTAAGTTCCGCAGAAAAAAAGTAATTATTTAAAATTTGCTTTAAACATGTTATTGATAATCGTTTAAGCCAGGGATCATCAATTAATATTTTTAGAGGACTACTTTAAAAATTCTAGAAGTTTTCTGGTGTCATCAAAATTTAATACATATCTACATATGTATTCAGAGACCGCAATGGTAAAATAAAACATCATATGAAAATTAATGAAAACCTCATTTAATTCAGCATATAAAATAATAGTTAAAAATATTAATTTCTTGTCTACGATCTAGATTTATTGTTCAATAAGTGTTGGAAATTATTAATTAAGTATACCTATTATTATCAGCGAAATTCACAACGTTTATTATAGTGTGAATAACGATAAAAGTAACACGTAATAATTCGAACCTGACCCTGAATTTCATTTTGTTTTTTATTTCTACATAACAAACTTAATATTACACTTATTATTGAACAATTTAGTCTTTTTCCACACAACAAAATAATTTTTTTAAATTGAATTAATCATCATACCTTTATGAGTTCTAATTTGAATTACTTTTTTTTTAAATAACTGAAATAATGTTTTTCCATCTTAAAAATGTACGTGTAATTGAGAGTGAGTTTAGTTTAGATTTACATTGCAGTCATTTACCATATTTTTTCAATTTATTTACAATCTATCTGCGATTTTGCCAAGTTCCATGTGATTTCGTATGATTTTTTTGAAAACTTATGTGTGGTGTAAATACGAAGTCACGTGGAATTTTTTACAATTGTAGATAAACTGAAGTCAATTTTTTAAGAAGGAAAAAAACTGTTAAAGCTGTTTAAAAAACTAATTTAATTCAAATTTTAAGTCAAAAAGGGGTTCAATTCTTCTATTCAAAAAAGTTTTCATGCTTACCTATTATTTAAACAAAATGAATGTAAGTATTATTAACTAATAAATCCTTTACGCAGTAAAAAAACGCGAATGAAGTTCAGGGTCACGTGTTCGAAATATTTTGTCTTACCTTTATCATTGAACACACTTTAGTGTATAAATATTATATGTATATAGGTGGCAGTTCAGTAACTGAATGTAGAATGTAGATATACTTATTAGTTATTATATACAATTAAACGGGTTTGTTATTTGTCGTAATCAATAAACATACCCGGTAACTGCTGAACGTGTCATGCAATGTTATTAGGAGTTGAGATGAAATACATTATATTAAATTATTTTTTTATTATAATAGATAACTGTGTGTATAATATTTTTCAATGTTTCATTGTAATTTTAACTATGAAAGTTGTTCCGTTTTAAGCTACATTATTTATATTAAAATGATTTAATTTTATTAAATTCGTATCGCCTATATGTTCACTGTGGTTTTTAATATCATTTAAAAAATTTTTATTTCTTAAGTAGGTAAGAACTATATAAATTATTTTAAATATTATGTAGGTACGTACATACTTATAGATGTCTAATTATATAATATAGTATACATATTTATAAAAACAAATGTATTCGGTTTTTATTTTTTTACAATGATTTAACAATAATTACTAATATAACTGATAAACGATAATATTAATATTTTACAAAATATAATTTTCTATTAATTTATAACAATTGTACCTGTATAGTATAGATGAATTTTTAGTTCGTTATAAAAAAACGCATTCAATTTGAAAATCATGTCCAAGCAAAAGGTATGGAGAGTTGTTTCTCTGCCTAAATTGTGGACGTCCTTGTGATAAGATACATATTATACTTACAGTCAGTAAATTGAGATAAGTAGCTTACATTTTCTAAATTTTCACTATAGTGTCTAATAGCTTATTATAATTTAATATTGAAAATCGTACATAATATTAACCGTGTTTCTTTGATAAATAATGAAATATTTCTTTGTCATCGATTTAATATGAAGGTTAAAAATTGCCTATTGGCCGTTCATTATCTATTCAATATTTTAATATTACGATTTTTTTCATTTAAAAAAAAGTGCACTTCTGCTCAGATGAATTATTAATAATTCATTATAATATGCCGCAATTGTAAATAAACATATTTAAAACAGAATTTAAAGTCTAGTTTAAAGTATTCACCAATAGTTCAATAAACTTCATAGAAAATATGAACAATTTACATTTAAAAAAATTATGAAGTAAATACTTATGATATACTTATGTATAAGTGTAAAACTATAGGTACTTAAAATAAGTACATGGATTTTACTTACAACCTAAAGTAAACAGCCTAAACAAATATATATATTTTTTATTATTATTGTTCGTATTAGGCAATACTCAATAGGTAATAAAAACATATTTGACTATCTATAATTGTTCTTTGAATTTATTTTTGCACTAAAAACTTGAAGAGTATGGGTTTATGGTTGGTAATTCATTTGACATATTACATTTATTGTATTTTATATTTTTATTTTTTTTTTGTTATTTTAAAGTTTTAAACATGTGAGCAATTTATTATTGTATTTAATAGTAGATACCAACAAGTTTGTGGTGTTAAAATAACAATACAAATTGTGTATCTATTGATTTTTAATATTACTGGAATTTTGTTTGGTAAATCGGAAATAGTCGATGAATTTATTTAGATGAGACGAGGAATGCTATAATAGTTATTAAATTAAATTGGGGTCAATTAATTCAACTAAAATTATTTTGCATAATATTGCCATTGCGTAACGTAAATTAAATAAATTTGTAAATAATTGTTGATACACGTCTGCACCGAAAATTAAGTTTTTGATTACGGATGAAGAGTTGTAAAGCAAGTTTATCCGTTCAGCGGGCAGTAAAGTGGGATCCTCATAGCTTTGGGTGGTAAACTGGAAATCTTCAAAAGTGCTAGGCGTATCCTCTGCACATCCAGACACTGTAAAATAATAATAATAACAAGCGGCCATTTTTTTTAAGAAAGATAATTTTAATATATATGTATAAAAGCCATATACCGATATCCTCCAAAAAATGGCGAATTCGTGTATCAGATTTCCCTATGCTTCTCTTATGGTCTATTATGATTTATTTATTTTGTGCTGAAATCTAAACCACGGCCCTTACACACAACATAATCTTTTCTTACATGAAGCGAAAACATTTTTTTTTAATGAAATTATTTTCGTAGAATAGTCTGGTATTTGCACTACCTTTGCAGTGATAACGCCCACGTCTCTTGCGACTGAAATATTTTACTTCCCACCCTTGTCACACAATATATTAGTTTATTATAATGTATAATTTAATTTGGAAATCAGGAAATCATCATAGAGCTTTGTGCAAATACCTTGACCAAAATAAGTATGCACTAATAAAGTGTTGCGTGTATAAAACATGAAAATTAAACAAGTAGTAAATTGGCTGTAGTATATTATAATACATATTATTAACATCGATTGTAATCAAAAGTCGATAATCGTAGTTATCTAAGTAATGTACAAAAATAAAATCTACAAGTAGGTACTTGCAAGTACTTTTATATATCTATAATATTATGTAATTTACAATTTTATTTTTTAAATAAACAGGATATTTATATTTAATTTTTAGTTAAAATAAATATATGAATATACTAAGTACATACATTTTCCAAATGTATTTTTAATGAAATTTTAGTATAGTTGTTATACATTTTTTTTGTGAAATTAAAGTAATAAATAAAATTACTTAAATTCTACAAATAAATTATGATTAATATTAGGTATTCTTTTAATTAAATAATATTTTAGCATCCTTTAAAAATATTTCATATATTAGTATATAGTAAATATTATAAATTTATAAACAATTATTCAATAATTAGGGATGCCGCTTGGTTAAAAACAAAACCGTGTTCGGACGAAAATTACCTAAAACCTTTTCTGAACATTTGTTATTCGGAAGCGACTAACTGATTTTTATTTTAAACCCAAGTTATAGCAATAACGCCAACAATAAAACTATCATAAGGACGTATCACCCGCATGTGTCATCACCGCCTTACAATTGCAGTGTAACATGACAAATTTATTTATGTTCTCAATTAGTTATAGAAAAGCACTTAAATTATTATAGTTTTAATATGCCCAAAACCCAAAATTTAAATATCTTAAAAACACATCTAAATTACCACCAAATATTTTATTTCCTTTAAGTTTGATTTTAGGTGTGTAAATTCATTCTGAACAAACATGCTTGTATGTAGATTTGCTGTGTTACCCACTTATAAAACGGAGATAACACACTTGGGTAACTGGTAAAACATCTTCTTAAGTCGTAGCAATATCATTGGTTTTATTTAAATACCTTCTAATACCCTATAAACATTTTGATTTTTTTATCTCTTTAGGTTTGTAATTGCGTCAACAGGTTTTCTTTTGTGTTAACTGGCAATGTACACTGTACGTGTGTACTAAAAACTGATCTTACTTAATGTACTTATTGTTATAATAATTAGTATTATTATTCAAGGTTTCAATCTCTGTTTCTGATCCTATAGGTGTTTTTGTCTTAGTTTTTACATATACGTTTTATTATATATATATATATATATATATATTATGTATACATTTTAAATGTGTTAGAAGTGTATGGAATTTGTATTCTATTATTGCTAATTCAGAGCAGAAAATCATTTACCAGAACATATGTAGAATAAGAATGGCACAACATATTTTAAAAATTTAATCATTTTAATCCCAATATTGTATTAGTCATTAGATACACATTACATGATATAACTCAATAAGTTAGTTATGAGTTTATGACTATGATCGGTGGCGGCGTGAGCTTCTTTTTCCTATGAAGCAACTACATTTAATAAGTACCCATCCCCTTTTTTTTCAAGCTTGACACTTTACTTTTCACACATTTTAAACACAGGTCGTATGTGAGCATAAATTATAAACAAGTGTTGCCATAGTCTAAGTCCTGGAGACTGGAGTCATTGGATACCCACCCCCACTTTTTTATGTTGTGGGCGCCTCATAAAATAGCTATTGACTCATCCACTGACTATGATAGATGTTTTATTCATTAAATCTATTCGTAGAAGTTACACTAGCTACATTAACTAAAATCAATAAATGTATAACATATTTAAAGACTCATGTATACATAGGCTATAATTTAAATTTGGTTCATACAATATTTAAAATTAAGTTAACTGGATAGCTCATCTACTTTGTATTATCTTTCGAAAACAAATGTTGTGATTTATGATTACTACTCTCATATTTAAAAAAAAAAATTCAACATTTTTTTTTCACCAAGGTGAGGAAAGCGACAGACGTGTTAATTTTTTTATTAAGTTGTTCATATAATATTTTTATCAGCTTTAAAAGTCCCGAAATTGAAGTCTACATTTTTTTGTTCTAACTATTAAAATTTTTGCGAAAAATATAATTTATTTATGATAGCAGATAAGCTTCACTAACTTAAGATATGATAAAACAATTCTTCTTCTTGAACTCCTATGACCTACATAATAACATAAATGACCAACCCAAAACTTACTCATACCCATATTCATACATAACATACCTATTTATTTATATTTGTAGGTACATATAACACATGGATTCATCATTTTATTTTTCATGATAAGTATTATGAATATACTTACAGTTATCAAGTGTAGAAACTTACAAATGAATTTATTCAGTTTATAAAAACCATAGACTAATAATCTTATACCTCGACAAGGGCTATTTTATTCATATAGGTTTGTACACCATACACTTCGTATATTATAGTGAGCGACGCATACAATACACATTTACCTGTTTTGCGACTCGATAGCTCACAAGAGCACAACACCATTACGTACATAGATTTTTTTTACCTGTGCTAAGATTTCCCAAACGTAGAATTTATTTGCGTACATAAATTTTAGTAAATCTACAAAACTCACACTTAGTTATTAAATAAATAATACTAAACATTTTCTTTCTCACTTGTCTTTAAACTGTCTGTGTAAACAGCGTGATTAAATTATATTTTATATTTAAAATTTAAGTTAAATTTGTCATTTTGTTATCATATATTATTTCATAATACGTTTTTTAAATTTTTAAATTTATTTTTCTTGGCGTTACCTATATTAATTCAATGCGCTTCCAATTTGTTTTAAATATTCCATACGATTTGTTACATAATTCTTGTCAACATTTGTCAATTTTTTTTTATAAATAGTATACGTAAGTTATGCATTGTGTATTTTAGCTGAATATTAATATATATTTTTTTTATTGAGTTTAATTTTAGGCTTGATTCCGATTGAACTTGTAGAATTGTATCAATGGCTAAGTGCATGTTCGGATATGATAAGTAAAAATCGACTACCCATTGTAATGACTAATGACGATGAAAATTTTTGACGTCATGCGTTATCTTTGGATTATTACTTGGTGCACTTGCATATCATTATCTGTATACAAGTCAAGACAGGCACGGATCCAGAGCGAATATCTGGGGGGGGGGGGGCATAATTTTTTGTCAATGTAAAATTACAATATTGGAATCGCTGTCCACCATGAACTAAGGTAGTACTATCTTAGTTTGTGCACTCCAGAATGATACGTATAATAATATATTATATTTTGAGACATACATGTAATTTGAAATATAATATCAGGATCTGTAGAATTATAAAAACAAATTGGGAAATAATATGTCTGGGGGCTGGGCCCCTACCTCCCCTGGATCCGTCCCTGAGTCAAAATAGAGTAAATTTCATATATAGTTACAACTTACAAGCAAAGGAGACTTCAGCTTACAGGTAGAAATTCGTATCAGTCTAAAAATATCATATTCGTTATCAAACCCGTTCTAGATAGAATAATACATTTAGTACTACAGTATTGTATTGAATGTGTGATTAATTATGAAATAGTGAATTACACTTATAAATTGTAATTATAAAAATGCAAATTAAAACCAAAATTGAATATAATACCATTATTAACAATATATTTTATCAGTTTATCTAAATTGTATAATGTAGTTCATATATACTATCAAAGTATCAATTAAATCATTAATAGTTAGGTACCTACCAATTATAATTGTGGACAGATGGACATAAATATATAACTTATAATTATAACCATAAAACTTATATAAATTAAGTCTAAGAAATATATAGATTGTGTTAAATAAATTAAAAATAAAATCAAAACTCAAGGTTTAACTAATTAGTAATTACCTAAAAGATAGGGATCTGCCTCCAATACATCATTGATAATTTTATCTCGGTTTTAGTTTTATTGTTGTAAAAATAAGTTTTCTAATTTCTTTTATTGTTTATAACGAGTTTTAATTTTTTTTTAAATATTTTGTTAGTCTTATTTATACCTAGTTAGTTAATGTTTCTTGACTGTCTTCAATGAAAAATTACGCAATATGCAAATGCGTCTTTCAATTTCATGATAAATTCATTCGTAAACATATTATATATTATATAGTACTATAATGCATATATAGGTATAATTGATGTAGATTCTATAATCGCTTTTAAACACAAAGGTTACGTATTTAAGATTAAGCAATTTATACTAATATTTAACGTAACCACGTATCAAAACAATAATAAAGTCAAAGTATACATTTGAAACTTCAACATAATAATGTGTACACTGTACACAGTATAGTTCATTAATAAAAACAATGGTATTTAATACTATATTATAATTGGGATTGGGAATTACCTATTACATTAAAAGTGTTCGTAATATGTGATAGGTAATTAAAATTACTAAAAATGTTCTAAAATGTAAGGGAAAACAATAGATAACTATATAAAAATATGCAATTATATTTACCTGGTTTCAAATGATATTATAGTTACTATACTAATAAGTTTTAACTATTAAAAATGCTTAGATGTGTACCTTAAATTAATAAAATATGTAAAGTAAAACTTTTAATTTAATTTCACTATTTCACAAAACAAATATATATCTTACATAGTATATTTTACTTCCACTAAAATGATGCAAGATTTTCCAAACTTCAATTATAACACAACAATATTTATGTGATAACATATTAAAACTATATTAATCAATGGATCTGATAAGTGCTAATTTATTTTTAAGCGCATATTTTGCATTTAATAAAATAGATATTACCTATCTACTATAAATTCATTATTTTAACGAATAAAAAGTATATAACTACCATATTTAATTAACCAATTAATCATTTTATTACTTACAATCGACGTCTTAAGTTTAATTTTAAGCTTATTAAACAATATGAGTTTATTTAAATAAACAATGCTTTAAACAAATATCACTTTATTTTGTCATAATTGTATATAACGCAGTGCACTTACTCATCTATAAAACCTTAAAATATGCATTTATTTTCTTTAAAAGCTTTAATAATTAGCCTTACAAGTATAAAAAGTATTACATGTTCTATTGAAAAGAAAATCCATATTTTTTATGTTATAGGTATAATAGCTTACAAAAAATCATATCAAAAGAATTTGTAATTCATTTAAGTGGCTAAATTTACAATTTTTCCAAAAAAGATGGTAAAAATTGTTGTTTGTAATCAAATAAATATATAAATCAATTAATAATAATAATAATTTTTTTTTGTAATTTTCATTGGAAATTTTTATAGGTATAAAATATGGAAATTAAATAATAACTGTATCCCAAAATGTATATGGAAATTGTTAATACCATTTACCTAATGCAATAAAAAAATAATAACATAAAAAAACAAAAATATCAAAATACAAAGAAAAAAAATTTCGAAATTCAGTTTTAGAATAGAACTAAGTTTTATTTCGTAATTCAAACAAAGAGTTAAGAAAGTTATGTCTTACAAAAAGCTAAAAGAAATCGATTTTTCCACAAGGCACAAAATTGCAATCTTTGTTATAAAATTGAATTTGTACATCCTGTTTAGAAGATAACTGAAAACAATATATTTTAGTTTCACCGGAATGAATTAGGAATAAAATGTATTATTAAATAACATATTAACTACTCAATATGGCTTGTTGAACGTTTTTGCTAATTAATTTCTACGTATTTTATTGTATTAATAAAAAATTGTAATTACTATATTTCTAGTTGTCATTAATAACTAAATATTATACCAACGAAATATAGAAAAATACCTATCAAACAAAAATTTTAACAATGTTTCGTTTTTTTAAACTGACTTAGGGTAATTCTAATATATATTATTTATAAAGAACAGATAATGAAACTAAAATAATTGTAGACAAATCAATAAAAAAGCAAGTAAGCAATAAAAGATAAAAGATAATTTAGTGCCATTTTATTATGATCATATATAGGTTGTACCAATTCAAACATTAAACTCGTGTCCCCTGAACTCATTTATTAATGGCTTACAATTGGCTTCTAAGAGACATGTGTCCAATTCATTTTGTCTGTAAGACTATTTAGTAAAGAGAACAGTTTTGTCCATTGAAATATATCGTCCATAGTTTCATCGTCCATCCTATATACAATGTACGAGTATGTTTTACAATTTGAATTTTGACTGATTTATTGTATTTATTTTTTCTTGTTTTTTTTTATAAAACTTATTAACTGACCATAAAAACGCGTTAAAAGAAATGTGATTGCTATACTTTGTTTGGATTTTATTTTATTTTTAACAGTATAATTCTAATTTCTAAGTCTAATTAGGATTTTAAATTCTAAGTGGAGCGATGTATGATCGTACAATGATATGTGTGTTTTTTTGTGTACCTACACATGCTTGGATCTACAACATGATAGTTTCTGATAGAAAATTGGATCTAGTTGGTTCTTTCGAGAGGTCAATATTCTCAGTATTTTTTAAAATGGTCGTGAACAATTAAAACAATTATTGGAGATGGGAATTTTAAGTAGGTAGAGTCAAATTTGTTATTTTGCTATAATTCAAAAATAAATAACTGTAAAATCTGGAAATTTTCACAAAATATTGATATAAACATTAAATAAACACAGTAGCGTAGCCAGGGGGAGGCTGAGGGGGCTGCAGCTCCCCCCCTCGAAATGTTAGTAAAATTTAAAAATTATTTTAATGGGCTATGGTATTCGATCAAAAACTAAACCCCCGCTGTGTAAAAAATTGATCAGCCCCCCCCCCAAAAAAAAAAAATCCTGGCAACGTCACTGAATAAACATTATATAATTTCAGGGTTCAAATTTTTATGAAACTTATCAACATTTTCTCTATAAATATTGATAAAAAAATGTAGAATACAAATTTACAATTTTTTTTATAGACATTTAAAAATCGACAAAATTGATTTAAATTTATCATTGAATTCAAATGTTACACATACATTATCTACGCTGTGATTAACTCAATTACTAGGTACACTCGACACTTAACAATGCAGTAGAGCGGACGAGCGGTTACTTACTTGCCATTTTTTTTGGTATTATTTATTTGAGTATTATTTGCTGTGGTAAATATATCAGTAAACCGGGTATATACTCATATAAAAATATTATTTTAATTTATTTTGTCACTGATTGTTCCCGTGTCCTAACTCCTAATAATGAATTATCCTCATCTATGATACTTATTCTTACATTAAATTGTGTCTGAATTTCGCAAATGTAAAATGTATTTAGTAATTACTTATTTATGGGCTGAAATCGCAACACAAAAAAGGTACCTATTATTTAAATAATAATAAATACCTCTGTAATATTACTGCAGAATGTATTGAAAAAATAATTTGAATATAAACAAGTTAATCTACTACTTAGTGCATAAATTATTGTTCTATATGTTCTATTATTTTTAGTTGTTTCGAAATAATAAATTTGTTGCTTCTACATTCCACCTATATTCTCTTTAACTATCATTGGAACTGGAAGACATTTAATTATTTTAATAATCACCAATGACCACAGATGTCGTAGCATATAAAACCGGTATCATAAAAAAATTATAATTATAATAATTAGTTTTAAATGTGTAGGTGAAAAAAAATTATTTATCTACTAATATTTAATTTATTTGTTTTTGAGATTTTCAGTTTATATGTGTTATAGTTTAATAGTTTATGTATGGCTGTATAGGTAGGTAATAACTAATAACTTAAAAGTATTTGTTATTTATTAAAGAAGAAAGGCACTAGGAATTTTTTGTGTTGTGTCAAAATTACATTTATTGCTTACTATAAGGATTCAAAACAATTAATTAATATAAGTTTATACATTGTGTGATAGTAATGATGTATTACTTAAGTAATTTTAAATTTGATTAAACTGTTAAACATAATATTGATCTGAAAATTATTGATATAAAACTATACTATAGTTAGGTATAAGTGTAAAATAACGGTATTATTTTAATTTTAATTAATAATTTAATGTGTTACACATTTAAATAATCCATAACTAAATGAATTGATTGATGAGCTATGGGTAAATTTGTTGAAATTAATATACCTACGTTTTATGAAAAACAAAATTTAAAAACGTATGTGTAATTTTTTTGTCATATCTATGTCCTGTGGATACAGGATACTGTGTAGGTCCCATAGGTAATACAATTTATAAATATTATGAAATATGCATAACTATAAAAGAAGTTAATATTAACAGGAAAAATATTATTTCGTGTTTAATTGTTTGAGAATAAAATCTCATTAAAAACTAAAACAATATTTTTATATATAAATCTAATAATTTGTTGAATTTCATACTTTGAAACTAATCTCACTTTAGACGTCCTCCAAAATTGTACTTCACTCTTAGATTGCAGCCGTTTTTAAGTTGTGGCCGTGACATCTCACCAGTGTAATCACATTCTAGGTGTTATGGCATTTTTTATTTTAGTCTTTTTGTCTTTTTTTTTTAAACTTGGCAATTAATCCCTTGTTGGCACCTCAAATGGTGTGTCATATTACTAAATTTAGAACGAATTGTGCGTTGTTTTCAAATCGTGATTGAATTTAGTTTGGATAGACAGAAATAATCATCATTTATCACTACTCATTTTAATTATTAAAGTGTCTTAAACTATTATTTACACCGTGGCGGATTTTGATTATATTTTATGATGTTATACCTACATGAATATCGGTAGATACCTAGATGGTTATGAACGATACTTTTTTTATAGCATACTCATGATTAAATATTTATGTAGATAGGGCATGTGCCATATAGGTATAGTTATTCACTTAAATCAAGGTCTAGATTAGAGGATATAACTTAATGTTAATTCAATACAATAATACTAATATTAATGATTTAGGTCAATATTATTAATATTAAGAAAAATTAATGAATTTGGACTTCGTACGGTTTTAATACAATATAGTTGTTTAAATATAATGTTATTTAAAATATTACTGTGGGTGACCTACGAAAATGCATAGTTAATTATGCAATATTGGATTAGAACCAAATGTAGTTGCGTCGGTAAAAACTAATGAGTAATACTAAGTAATATTAAAGTAAAAATAAAAAATAAATAGTAAATGATAAACAACATATTTTGTGTCTAAAGCAATCAACTGTAGTGAATTAGATAGGTACTGATACATAGTGAAACCTCTCAATAGTAAACACTCAACATGATAGAGGAATTAAAATGTGTATGCTATTAAGGGATGTCCTATTAGGGAGGTATTTTCCAACTTATTTATATACTTGGTTGTATATTTTTCAAATAACCTATATGATTGAACGAATAGTATTATTTTTTTCTATTATATTGCATATGTGTAGCAGGGATTATGGTAGATTAGGCACTTATTTATTATAGTGATCATTGATCATAGATTGGGCATGACTGCGTGGATAATTTTGTATACCAAGATAGGTAAAAAAAATATATTGAATAAATTATGATTTACTGCTTTATAATTCTAATCTATAACAATTATAATAGATTCTTATATAAAGGTACGGCGTACATGATAATAAGACATTGAATATTGAAACGCAGATACTTTTATAAATAATAATAATAATAATAATAATAATAATAACATATTAACATGTATATTTGTATTGATTTTAAACACTGCGGGTTTTGTAAGAAAAAAATATTTAAAACTATAGATAGCTACAAAGTGAAATAATATTATAATAGTTTAATCGATTTTAAAAGAGCACTTATTTATTGCTTAACTATCTTATAGCCAGGACTGTATTTACAATTTTTGCGCCCTTCAAAGTATTTTAAAGTAGGATTTAATATGTTTTTACTTTTTACGTAATGTAATGATTTCAAAATAAAGAATTTTCCTCTATTTTTTATTATAGCCAGGACTGTATTTACAATTTTTGCGCCCTTCAAAGTATTTTAAAGTAGGATTTAATATGTTTTTACTTTTTACGTAATGTAATGATTTCAAAATAAAGAATTTTCCTCTATTTTTTAGATTATTAAATTAGCTGTTGATTATTTTAGAAATAATAAATATATATAATATTTCATGTCAATTGTTGAGTCCCAAGATTCCATGTATAAGTGTTTAACAAATAGACACGGATCCAGAGCAAAGATCTGGGGGGAGGCCCACAATTTTTTGTTAATGTAAAATTACAATTGGAATCACTGTCTAACATGAACTAAGTTAGTACTATCTTAGTTTATGTACCCCAGAAGGATACGTAAAATAATATATTATATTATCGGACACACATGTAATTTGAAATATAGTAATATTAGGATCCGTAGAATTATTAAAACAATTTGGGAAATAATATGTCTGTGGTGGGCCTAGGCCCCTAGGCCCCCTCCCTGTATCCGTCCCTGTTAACAAGGAATTCAAAATCAACACTACTATCATTATTTTTAATATTAGGTACAATAATTATCTTCGAACACAAAAAAAATATTGATATATAAGTAAATAACTGTCAGTCAATGGCCCAGATTTCGAGTCTTATCTCAATCAAAAAAATGTAAACATAAATAATTCATTTTCATATTATTTATAAAACAATAATATTTATGTTTGCTTATCAATTTATTGTTTTGGGCCTCTTTTACATATGTTTCACTATGCGAGTAAGAAGTAAGGACCTATATTGACATAGGTACAATATTATTTTTTTTTGTTCGGAGAGTATCTTCCAAAGGGATGTTAACTGTTTTAAAAAAATCTATGATATGATTATCTTAAATTTGTTTAATATTGACATATTTACACTGATATATTAAGACGAAATCTCCAGAATGTATTTTCTGTAATTAATTTATAAATAATTGTATTCTGATAAAATTAATATATGTATATAGATTGTTCTATGTTATAACTGTAATATATGTATACCTATCTATCTATAGTTATCAAACACAATTCGAATTATTAACTCATCAATAATTATAATACAGCGTTGGTCTTACGCAGACCACAGTGCGCGTTCAAAAATGTAAAGTATCGAACTCCTCAAATAGGCTAATAAATTAAAACAGTGGTGTGCGTCGTTAGTTCAAGAGTCACCATAACTTTTATCAGGTTTGATAAGAACTATAGCGGGGCGTGCACTATCCGCGTGTAATAAACTACATGGATGCCGATCAGTGTACGGTTAAACGCCTTAAATGACACACACGTGTTGATTGTTCTATTTCGTGACGTACTTACCTACGGAAATAAAATTCAATTTGTTTAAGAATTCTTCATTTTTGTACAGTGCCTGAATATAATGTTTACATGGACCACCCAATGGACTTTCGACAATAACAGGCCCTGTACTGCCTGATTGTTCAGTGTGTCATACAAACAGTGATTTCGTCCACGACTTCCTAAACATTTTTTTTTACTTGAAATTTTCTCAACATGCCAACTGAAACGCCAAGCTCGAGATATTCGCCGGTGGATACGCGCGTCGAGGAACGTGTCGCTACCACTGCAGTTCCCAAGGTCAAAGATGCTGCTGCAGACAATGAGGATGGATATATAACCAAGATGAAACATTTTCTGACCACAGCAACATTGGCCAATAGCTCAAAGACCAAACCGTCCAAGAATTGTAACTGTAAGTAATTAATATGATTCCATGTAAATTTACTTTGACGCACATAAAAGAGGTTATTTATAATTACAAATATTTTTAAACATATAGATAATGCGTGATTGATATTTTTAATTGTTCAATTGATTGTTATAATAGTCAATAAATAATTATCAACGGATTAAATTACTCATATTTGTCGAAAGTGATTAAACAAGTGTAATTTAGTAAAATAAAAATAAAATAACAGTTTGTACGTTCAAGTCTGTTATACTTTATATACATCATACACCCAATACTCGACTAGTTTTTCAGTTCACAACATTTCAGGAAAAGTGTATTAAACCTAAAAACAATTTTTGAATACTTATAACGTTTGGCTTATAGATAAAGTTTTAAATTATAAATTCAAGTGTTCCAACGCGTAGAATTAAACATATTAAGAACACACATACATGTTTAGATTGTGGCGGTTGTGTATAACATTAAAAAAATTAGGTACAACGTTTTATTATATAAATATAAAATGCCAAATAACCTATCATTAATCACATTTTATTAAAATTTCATGGTGACTAGAAAAATTGTTAAATTTCATCGTAAATTGATTAAACGCTCATAAAATATCTAAATTATTATTTTTTAAATTCATGGTTAGCATGTAGTAGGGAGGTATAATAAAGTAACCTTGTATGGTGACTATGTTGAAAAATGTCGCAAATTTTAAAGTAGTAGACAATAAAATGTTTAAATTAATATTCAGTTATACCTATAACATATGTTTGAAGTGTCAACCGTTGGGCACTCTTTTTACAAGAAATAGTTTGAAGATTACCGATTCTGTATAGTGTATAGTTATTCACTATACATAGGTACAACGTACAAACACTACTTTATTGCTTATAATCTAAAATGTTTATTAACTAAATTAATACATTTGTTGATGTTTTTCATTGTTAATTGTCTTAATTTAATAATTATAAGACGATCCTTCGATAAAATATAAAGATATACATTTTTGTTTCATTTTTAAATAAATCTTAAATCGTAATTTATAATATATATATATAAATATATTCAATCTTCATGTATTTCCAAATTAGTTATGACTGATTAGTTATTAGAAATTACTACGAGAAAACTGATGTTTAGTCAACTAAACTTGACTTATAATCTGATTACTAAAATTATTTCTTTAAACCTCTTCTTACTAATTAACCTATAAACGAACAAAAATCTACAGCCATTTAATTATCTTTCCCTGGTTATTTTTTGAAGAGTAAGACTGTGTGAAATTTTTTTAGTTACCTATCGTTGAGGGTGTTTATTGCTTATAAAATGAATGAGAAATTTGTTACAAATTTCCAAATTAGTAAATAATATGTAATAGTAACTGTCACTTACGTAGTATTACGTTTACATATTATATTAATCTTAAAAGAGTCTTGTATTTTTGAAAGTATAAAACATGTTGAATGAATAAATAAAAATAATGTCATCATGGATACGTAGTTATAATGAACAATTATTAATAAGTGTTAGATAACAGGCGAGTTACGAATCGTAATTATTTAGTAATTTTTATTATCTAAAATATACTGTAACACAGTAGTATTGTTTAGTTAGGTTGAGCATTTTTAAGCGTTTGTCCACTAATAGTAATATATTAACTGAACTACTGAAATATGAAATTTACAAACGAAAATAGTTTGAAACTATGATGTTATTAATCAATCCCCCGCACCTTATTTAGTATAGGGTATAATAAAGTGCATATGTACTAATATATTATAACATAATGCAATAGAAATAATATTTTAACAAACAATAAATTGGTAAAAAATCTCTTCTATATTTTCGTTCTAAAACCAGTTTTTTCGGCAAGCGGTTTTTTGCTTTTAACGATTCAGCCTTTGAATTTTCATTTAAAAATTTCTCTCGGGTAATCATGTACCCAATAAAAAAGGTCTAAAAGATTTTATCCTATAGATTCCATATGATAAACTACTTTTGAAAAATTTCAAATCTAATCCAAAATGGTTCTTAAAACTATTCAGCATTATAATTCGAATAATATTGACCACTATATGATCATTAAAATTAATTATAAGATATGATTTTTAGTACTTAAATATATAGGTACCAATTAACTTGAAAAATATAAACAACAATTAAAAATATATTTTTACATAATTTGAATTCATATCAAAATGTTGAACTATTTGTTATCCATAGATTTTACTTTTTTGAATTATAATATACATTTTAATTTTGTATTTCGAGATTTTTTCTGCAAACTGTAATAAATAAAAAACCGGGGAAGTCGCTCTGATGTATATAATAGGCTTCAAGTATACATCGACATTGATTAGATCACTGTAATGACTAATGAATGTGTTCAATATTGGAAATCGACGATAATCTGCAATGTATACAAAAAATGATTCTCATTGGAGATGGTTCATCATCCCCTATTTCGAAATAATGATATTTAATGATTATTTATATTACAATAATTAGTAAAAACAAATTTTAACTATAACATATATTATCTAATTGTTAATTATTGATAATAATATAAATTATTGTCAATTTTTATTTAGTTATACCTATGTTAATAATTAATACCGATGAACCGTACATAGCGTGAATCAGTCCGTGGTATATAAATTAGTAACTTAAAGTCTAAATATATTCAAAAGAGCATTGTGTATAAAAAATAATAATAAATGTCAAGTCCCTATGGTTAATATTTTTTGAATTTCAACAAAATAACTTATGTCGTTAGAGAAATTGTCTTGCTTATTGACTTGAAATTAATAATCTCATCAACAGAAATTGAAAAAAATATTTAATTTAAGTAGAAATTTCAAATGTCTATAAATAGTTGAAAAGAGTCATAATATTTTGAAAATTATACCTTATCCAGAAAATTCTAATGTAAATCTTTTGTGAAAAAAATATACGTAATGATGATGTATACATTTACTGTTGAACAATCAAATCGCACTCCTTTAAAAATCAAAAATCGAATTTCAAACGAGGATTTTAGTATACAGCAAAATGTTGGTCCGCTACTCATTAGAAATTGATAACCGTCGATAACATTTTTGTTTCCTGGTCAGAAAGCTTGAAAATAATAAATGTAATATATGATTCCTCATGACTCATAAGTTATATTATTATAGCAAATATAGCAATTTAAAATACGTAGGATTTTTTTTAAAGGAACGATTAAAATAATAATGTCTTGATGAAATTGATGCATATAATGATGACTTAGTAAAATTATATACTAATATAAAATAAAATTATGAAATATAGTTTAGCTTAATGATTTAGCATGCATTTTTTAAAATAGAAATAAAATGCATTTTATTTATAAATTTCAACAAGTAGGTTTTTGATTTTGATATTTAAATCTCGATCGCTGAAATAATGTGTTGCAAGATCAGTTCCAATAACACAATTTGTGGTAGGTACGGGTTACTGTAATTACTTCTTTAAATGACAAGTTTTATATTTCTCCAAAACATAAAAATTCTAAAAATGTCAAGCTGTAAGAGCAGATAGGATCTCATCCATTCCCCTATACTTACTATATGCTCCCCAATAACTACGAAGTCATTGCAGGTTCCCCTTGTTTATTCCATCACAAGGGATCATAGTCAATCGGATTCTTCGCTGATCTCGTCAGTCATTAGTTTGTCGAAAATCATATCCTGGTATTCTATTAGCACCCGTAATAGCAGGGTAGTATCGTTCTATACCTATCAGGGCCACCAATGATCGTAACGTTTTAAAGAAAGTCATGACTTATTGGCTTCAGTCCTCCAAGATCAATTAATACATAGTTAATAATTATATACCCTATACTATAGTCTATAATAGTATTAACTTTCAATTGTGCTTTAATACAATAATAATAATTACGTTTTAATGTTATATAAATAACAATTCAGAACCTTGAATTAGAACCGAACATTGCTCTATTGTCGTTTGTCTCTAACATATATATTTATTAATGTCTCAATATAGATTTCAACATCATCATATGCAGATATGCTTGTCATAAAAAACATTGTGTCGAGAATCTAAATTAAATCAAATTAATGAATAGTTCGTGGATTATGTAAATGTTTTGTATTAAATTATTAATTTGGAAAACTATATTCATAGACTGGTGTGTATTAAACTACAGTAAATTTTTCATTACGAATTAATTGTTATTAATTGTTCATAAATCATAACTATTCATTTGGTAAACTATTTTTTATATATTGACCTGTGTTTAACTCTAGTAAATTATTATTAAGCAATTTTTGATTACGTTCAGTTATTTTTAATCAATAGCAATATAGGTACTGTAATATTAAAGTGAATTGACCTATTGTCATTTTTTAAAGGTAACAACTTTATATGTGTTAACCAGAGGTTTTTTAAATAAATATTTTAACTTTTAAGCATTAATTATGAAGATCTTTTAAAAATATTTTTCACATCATCATTATTATTTATATTTTATTTTTTTTATATTTATCAAACTTATAACGCTCTAAGTTAAAAATTTAAAGAAACAAAAGCTTGGGAAAACAGAGATAATATGTTGTGACTTGTAAATCTGAGGATGAGTCAATCACTATAATATTATAATTGAAAACTATTAACATATTAACTGTATATCATTATAAATATAGGAAGAAATAACATATGAGATTTGGTAGGGGGGAATGGAAGTCCTAAAATAATAATACTGAATAAAGTTAAAAAAACTTAAGAAATGTTTAAGGGATTAGCCGCTTATGCACGTCTTCAACTATAAATTTATTTCACAACCTGCAAGTTATTCTTATTAGTGTTCACTAATCGAAAGTGATGTGTTGAATAAGTGTTTTTTTTACTTGTGTGAAGAATTCCACCCATTAATGGAACTTGTGGCATGTGTTTATTTAGTCAATTAGGAGTTCGCGAAACCTAAACATTTTTTTATTTTTTTAAATGATTAATTAAAAATTATAAGTGTTTTGTTAAATTTGTATTAGGTATTTAAAGATTGCAATTGCTATATAAATCACAAATTTAATTTTTAAACTAATTATAAGAATAATCTTCTCCGAGTATCATATTTATATTTTTAATTTTCAATAACAAAAGTTCAAAATAGAATACAAATTTGGTGCTAAATATCAGAGCTCTATAATATAATACTGTACATTATTGGGTTTTAGTAACTTTTTTGGTGCTGTTTTTAATATTTTACAATAGATACTGCCTACATTCAATGTTGCGATTTCCCTAATCGATAGTTTTCCATTTAAAAAACGTTATTCATCATACTTTGCTTGATTTAGGTGCTTATCTGTATATGCATTGATAATTTATACTAGGTAGGTCGTATATTATATACATAATAAAATTATAAAACATACAAGTATTCGTTAAATTACTTTTTTAAAGGTATATAATTATATTCTACTTACCGTAGCTGTTTACTATGTAGAAAATATTTGTGCTCATTTAGCTATTACTTTATAATGATGATTTATAATTATTGATTATTTAAATATATTAAAATTTAGTTATAGTTCCAATCAAAGTACTTATATATTTTTAAGCATAAAATTATTGATAAATTTAATAGAATTTTCTTCTAAAATTAAAATAGCACTTTAAATATATAACTTTGGTTATAATGCGGGATAAATTAAAATCAAATTACAGTTATTCTGTATTTTAACTTTTAAGTTTTGCAGAGTTATTATTTTAATTATACTGATATTTTATCAAAGTTTCGCACAATATCAAATTATGACAATATGACAATAGATTAAATATTTAAGAGGTCCAGGTACATGACGTGTATAAAATATTTGATTGTATTTCAATGGTGAAAATTATAAGATAATCCTAAAACATTTGAAGGTAATGATAAATTGCTAAAATTATATTGATAAACCAAAGTGATGTTTTTCCTTTTTTGATTATCACCTATTGAATATATTTATGGTAAATTACCAATAAAAAATTGATTATTACGACTATATTTTATTCAAACAATTTAAATATAATATTTAATTACTCGATTACTAGAGTTTCAAATATTATATTTCTTTTAATTATCTGTTAAGTATATATTAATTATAAATTTAAATAAATATCTAAAACCATAGAAGAAATGAGCTTTATTTTTCGTTTAAATATCCGATTACATTAAATTTTTCAACACTTAAAAAATATGTATACCTAGGAATTTCATTATTTCAGGGTAAAATTATAGAGGTAATAAATATAATGTATTGTCGAGTTTAAACTGTAAACAATATATTCAATAACAAATACAATTAGGAAAATGCCATAAAACGATTACTTGTCTTAAAATTATTTTATTCGACTATTATTTTCACCTATTATATTTATTATTCAATAATAAAAGAATAATAAGAAGGTTCATTAGTATGTGTTCCCTATAGTTCATATAATTTAAGTACCTAGTTTGAAAAATAGCTATTAATTTAGTTAAATGGAATTTTGATGGAACAAATGTATATTAGACATAATACGAATTAACACCTTAATTTCCTAAATTAACAAGGCGCATGTTGTACTTCTCCTTATCGAAAATGGACCACAATTCATATAAATAGTGCATTATGTATAAGTTGCCTTTCATTTTTTAATTATTAAAAAAAACTTTTGTAAAGTACTTAATAGTTACTAGCACTTTTATTGATGGCGGTTATTTTTCATAGTTGCATTCAGTTTTAATTAAATCAATGGCTATAATAATATTTATCATTTTTTTTTAAACAATTTTTTTCCTTATTTGATTAAATATTATTTTTAAATTGTGTTTATTTATTTGTTCATTGCCATATTTATCTAATCAAAGTTTATCGGATACAACTTGAAATAATGAAATGTTATGGAATTCTCATTTATCTAGCTAGGACAGCTAAACTTTACTAAAACATTATATACCTAATAATATCTAATACGTAATTCCTGTGACTAATGACTAATGAGTAATAATACTTAATTGTAGGTAAATAGTAAATACTAAGCACTTACAAATTATAATGCAATGCTAATAATACTACAATGTCTATAATAAATAGTATAATTTTTGGAGCGTCATAAATCATAACTTATTATCATATTTTGATTAAACTATAAAAATTATTAATAAAATAACTTAAATTAAGAAATCAAAAAAATTAAATATGTAACGACATTAAAAAATGATTATTTTACATTAGGGACCTAGTACTATACTCACTATTTAAATGTAAAATATACTACCTAGTACCTAGTATAATAATGTACACCTGTATAATATGTCACGAGTCCGGTGGTGTAATTATATGAATTGGTTCAGGGGTGTGAGTTTTTATAACCCTAATAGGGGGAGCTATGCCCCTATATCCCCCTTGTTCGTTAAATTGTATAAATCATAATATTATATTAATTTATTATTATAAATTAAATGAAGTTTTTAAAGAAAAACGTATGGAAATAATTGTTTTTCAGATCAAAGAAGTCTAAAACGATCAGTTCTGTCTGTACAACTTTTTTATTATCCTTTAAAATGCATATTATCATTTTGGTATACCAAATTTACATTAGAATTTATAAAGAAATTATAAAAATACAAAATAAATGTTAGTGCATTATTCAGAATTCTTAGGGCATTCAATTCCTAGGCCTTATTATTGCGTAATTTACAAAAATATTAATTTTAAACAAAATGAACAGTTTTAATTAATACTGTTTTTGTTCTAAGAAGGTATAAATTTTAGGAGGTTAAAAATTATATCAGAAGTCGTAATTTGTAAGTTTGTATCAGTTTTTACTTTAATTGTAAAAATAGTGAAGCATTGTTCATTCATTTTAATTATTAAACCTTAAAATATTTTACAGCCAAGTGCTCACAAAAATGTAATCACAGTTATTTAAAAAAAAAAGATCTGGGAGATGATATATCCCCAAATTATCCCAATAGTTAGACGCCACTGCATGACGCATGAGTCATGTCTCATAAAGAGTCAATACATCAACAGAAAAAGGGTACCTAACATAATATTTTTAATAGGTACTTATATAACATCTAGTATTCTAATCTCCAAAAGTTTTGTCTTTTGGCAATGTAAAATGTATGTCATGTATCTACGGCTAAATCGTTTATGAATTAGATACCAATAAATAAACAAAATCGATTTTGTCAATAGTTATTACTTACTAGTCTTTCGTATATATTTTTAGTATTCCGGTTTTTCCATATTTTTGTTTTTTCAATTATTTTGAAAAATACTGGGAATTTCGTTCCCTCAAAGTATAGATACTATAGCTGAATTCATTTTGCTACTTGAAATCACCTTCAACGTTGTGAAATAAGTTTTTTTTTGTTCTTAAAAGCGATATTAAACACACATCATTTTAAAACCAATTGCTTAATTCAGAATCTAGAAGTAACATATGTCATATTTTAAATAAAATGTAAATTTATATGTTAATATTTGTTAATAATTTATTTTTTAAGCTAAAAAAATGTATTCTAATTTTATTATAATCTTTGAATTCCGTTGTGGTTTTCAACCCACCGAGTATCATTGCTATCAGCTTAGTCCATTTAGTATTAGGTACAATGTTTTATATTTTAGTTTTTAATATATTAATATATAGTTATTTTACTACCACATAATGTAAAACTAAAAAATTTGGGGGGGAATCCCCCCAGCCTCGATCACGACTATGCCTAGTGCATTTCACAAGGAACATTTGGAATGTAATAATTATGTTCCACCTAAATAATCTAATTAATTATTTGACTATTATTATTATTCCTATGAATATGTGTAAAAGTGTATAAATAAAATATCAAATTCATTTTACTAATATTGTGCTTTTTGATTTTTATTTATTTGTAGATTCCTGTACATTATTATTTATACTTGGATTTGTATTAAGTTTATTCCTCACCATATTCATATGGTTCACAGATTTATATACAAACGAATTATACAAGGTACTTATTCAAAATAAGCAATTTACCTATAGTAAAATCTAAAATTGTTTTTATTTTATAGAGACTGACAATTCAAAACGGTAGTTTGTTGTATGATTCGTGGAAAGAACCACCAGTGAGACCGTTAATGTGTGTATATGTATTTAATTATACTAATGTTAACGAATATATGAATGGTATGCATGAGAAGCTCAAAGTCCAAGAAGTTGGACCTTATTGTTATAGGTAAATATTTTTCAATTTTATTTTAGAATTTTGGCTGTGGGTGAGTTGCGACCCAGGTAGTTATCATTACCTATGTACCTAGATATACTTATTACCTATGAGCCTGGCAGTTCTGGTGATGTATATGCTAACGAATAACGCTATAAACGAAATATTCGATACGTATGATGGGCATACATAAAATTCAGAAGTAAGATCAAAGAAAATGTGTGAAAAAGCAACTTTCATTAGAGAACAAATGACAAAGCACGAGCTAAAAGAAATAGGGAATTTTGATTTAGTTAAATCATCGAGTTGAAAGTTTTTGCCATAACAATAGTTGGATTAGGTTTGGTTAGGTATAAGTGAATAACAATATTATTAAATAAAAACACTTTTTTTAACATTATTATCATATGACATAATACATATTATATTCTAAAAACGCAAAACAATATACGAACAGGAACTTTTTATTTTTTTAAACATTATTCTCATATGATATATTATATTCTGAAAACGCGAAATAATATTAATATAAGACAATATTAGAAACTACTTAATATTAATAATTAGTTTAGTAAATTTATATCGTGAAGTTTATATACTATGTATAGCACCCACTATGTATATAAATGTAATATGGGTACACATTATTGTGTGGCTGCAATTCGTACGTACTTCTCATAAGCACGGGCCGCAACTCACCAACACCGGAAATGTTCGTACAATTTTATTGTAAAACTAAAATTTAATCCAAATTAATTTTTTTAGGGAAACTTTATACAGGGTAAACATAACTGATCATAAAAATGGTTCTCAGACATTCAATGAGATGAAAGTTCAAGAATATGCTTATGATGTATCCAATGGAACAGATAATGATATGATTACAGTACCAGACATTCCATATATAGTGAGCCATCTTCAAATAATAGTTTATTTTAGTAACAACTTTACAACAAATTTATAGTCATAACACTCGTAACAAATATTATAATATAATTAATTATATCTATCTTATGGCCGTATTGAGATTTATGTAACTATTTTTAGTTGTAGGTACTCATGACCTACCTATAATTGGATTGGTAGGGATCTAGTATCTACTAACAGTGCCTATTATATATAGATTATAGAACGTGTCGGGGCATCGCAAATAAATAATAATTGAAAAAATTAAATTTCAATGTTCGGTTTATCTTTAAGAATATTGTGTATTAACCTATAAATTATACGAAAGTACCTAGTATCTTACCAAATATTAAAAAAACATCGATCAATTATCAATAAATTATAGTTGATATACGACTGTACGAGTACCTATACATAATTTATATAATATAATCGTATTTTATTCTTACTGTAGGTAGGTATGAAATATCAACCATGACATATGTTAAAATGTATTGTCAAATTAATTAATATTTATTGAAAATATTATTATAATTTATTTATTGTTTTTAGAGTGCTATAGCTTTGACTATAGATGAGAATTTTATCATAAGGAATGCCATGACATCATTTTTAAATCATGTGTCCAATTTCCCGTTTGTCACTGTTAGTGTCTATGATTTTTGTTTCGGTTACCAAGACGGTGTGATAAGGACATTAGCCGCAATGGCTAAGTTGGCCAATAAACCAATTCCATTTGAAAAATTTGGTTTACTTATTAAGGTAAATAAAATATATGATTAAATTTTAAGTAGCCAATTCGTAGGAGCTCTGTTACAGACTGCAGTTTACTTTTTAAGTATACGAGTTTACCTATAATTCATAATTATAATATTAGTAAAACGATTTTTTTTCAGAGAATTGGAGTTAATCCAGATCGTTTGACTGTAATTAATGGCCTCGATAATCTGAATCAAATGGGTCAAGTGATACAACTGAATGGAAAATCAATGTTACACCCGTGGAGTACAGATGAGTGTAATTCAGTTGGTGGAAGTGATGGCATGTTCTTTCCGAGACTTAAAGTTCAACAGGGAGAAACTATACAGCTATTTCATAAGGATTCTTGTAGGAAGTTGCCAATGACTTTCCGTTCTAAAGAAAAAGTAAATTTAGTACCTACCTGTAAAAAAGTGAACGAGAAGGCTAAAAACTGAGTTTTAATAATAATTTTTTCTTTCATTTAAGATAAAAAATGGTGTGATTGGGCATAGATATTCTCTGGCCATAGATTCGTTCAATAACTCTGTTCCTGAAAACAGTTGTTATTGCACTAGTAAACCTTGTATGCCTGATGGTATATTCGATATGGGCAAATGTTCTACTCGTAAGATTTCCATCGAAAAAGTCGATATTATGATTTATTAAGTTGAACAAATTTAATATAATTTATAAAATATATTGTTAATTTTTGTTTCTCAGGTTCACCGGTGGTTGTATCACGTGCTCATTTCCTACACTCAGATCCTTCACTATTGGACGCAGTCGAAGGTCTCAATCCTGATCCAAAAAAACACGAATTTCTGTGGCTTATAGATCCGGTAAAAAGCGCGATAAAATTTTTGAAAAATATTCAAACACTTACTTTTTTTTATAACAGTATGAATGATTTTTTTCTAGATCCTCGGAATAACGATGGAAACACAAATGAGAATACAGCTCAACATCCAAGTGCGTAACCCACACGGTTACGGTTCACTGTCGAAGATACCAGATAATACCATACTGCCATTCACCTGGTTGGAAATCGTGAGTTTTTTTACTCCATGACGATGAATAATGAATATGCTATGCTTATGTGTATCGCTAAAAATAACGTTTTTACAGAAAACTGGTGATGTGTCGCCAAAGCTGAGCATGTTATTGTTCCATTTGACATTTACTGTTCACTGGCTTCAGACGTTCCTGATGTGTTTGAGTTTAGTTGGATTGTTAGGCACGTCTTTTTGTCTTATGCGCATGTTAAACAGACGTTTAAGCAACAATATTGTGATAATTTCTAATGAAATACAACTAAAAGATAGGCATACTGAAAAAATTCCTATTTGTTAAATCGATTACTTACCTTTTGTTGTTTATTTTAATGTAAATCAATATTTTTTTAAAGTATATGTATTTTTATTATTTAATTGTATATATTTATCTATCATACTTTCAATTTTTTTTTAGTGAAATGTACAACAAATTTACTGTACACACAGTACCTAATGCTCATTTTTTGTCAAATTACTATTGATAGAATTTTTATACATTATAATTAAATTATATTTTTATTTTTAATTATATTTTATGTTCCAATATGTATATTAGAAAACTATCCATTATTTTTAAAATCAATAAAATAATATTGAAAAGAAGATAATATTTAGTGCGAGTGTATATTTACAATTACAGGTGGTAGCCATTTTTCGGTAAGCTCAATATTTAAACCCTTATATATCTCCACCCTTATCCCTTAAACATTGTATCGTTTTAATATTTTTTTTAGTAGGTACCAAATTTCTGCGAATGTCTTTGAGTTTAGAACCAACAGTTATATATTTTGTATGAATTGAATTTTGAAAATATTAGCATTCTTGAGGAGGTGGAAGTTGGGGAATGGTAGTAATAACTTTTCCGCAGCCCCAACGCACAAAATTGAGTATTTCCAAAATGTTTTTATTTTTCCACCTTGTACTTTGTTTTGTATACTATGTGTCTGGAAAAATCTCTTCCCCCACTATAATCACATTATAAGAATGAACCATATATAATAATATATATATTAGTTATAATGAATACTAATGAATGACCCATTAGTTGAATTAATTGAATAATAATAAAAAAGATCTTGGTAAGTTATAAATTGATAACAAGCCCGTTTTTTAGGTCACTATTATTTTTAAATCTGAGTATTGCTTATTGATCCAATTAATGAACCAGTTATTGGTTAAGTGGTATCGTAAAATGTTATATTTTACTAGGTATGTGACAGTATTGTAGTCCTACTGAATCCAGTATTCATGGTGTGTGTTGAGGTCTAAGGTACACAGTGACTGGCTTATACATGGTGTGTGTTAGCCATAGGCCTTACAATTATGTGTGTGCTAATATCTTTGCTCATTGTCTTTATGCCATATTTCATGTTATTTTAAACTTCATACCATCATTGTAGTTATCATAGTTTCACACTACCACCTTACTAATAAAAAATATTTAAAAAAAATTATAAAGTTTTTTAATACTCTGCAAGTTTCCAAGTACCTAATTGGTGAGTAAATTTGAAATCATACTTTTTGAAACAAAATATTAATTTTGTTATATTTTTTATACCTATATCAGTCCATAAGCACAAATCACAGGGTTCTGTAACTATAAATGAACCTATAGTAAAAAAATGTATTTGTCTACTTCAAAAATGTTGAAAAGGGAAATTGGAAAAATACTAACAGACAAATTTAAATAAACATGATTATATTTGATAAATAAATAGATATATATATTTATTTTAAACAAAAATCATCTAAAATAAATTAAACAGATAGGTACATCATATAATTATCACAGAGTAAAACTATAAACTAAAAATACAATTATTTCATTAAGTACATAAATAGCAAAAGCAAAAAAATAAAATAATATCTAATTTAAAATGATTAAAAACGGCATGACTGGCTATGTAGTATACAATGTGTATATAAAAACAATGGAGAACAAGTTCTATGGTCTTTTTTATCACTCAATTTCTTGTGATTAAAATATTGTACGAATATTTATTTTTAATTTACAAGCATTCAAAGTTTAGATTAGCGGAATAGTTTGTACCACAAATGTGTAGAGTAACCCTGCTACTTCACACATATAATATTAAACAATATGAATATAATAAATAAATAAATATAATGAGAACACATTTAAATATAATCTATTAATATATAGTAAATATAAACCTGCTTAATATTGCACATAATAAAAGTGATTATATAAGAGTATTTAAAAATGGGAATGTTTTTAGGGCCAGTACAATAAATTTTGTGAGCTAAATTATTTTCAATAGACAATATTGCTACATGAAAGCTATGTAATTAAAATCATTGTTTAAATGGTGCCCCATCTTCCCAAAGAGAAACCCAGGTCTCAACCTACAATTTTTTCAGCTCTGAATGTTAGACAAGTTATATTGTTAAAATTATATTATTTAAACCAAAAGATCTAGTAACTAAAATTAATTTATTACTGTTACCATTTTAAAATATTAATTGATTGAAAATAATAATAATGATAATAAGGTTTAAGTGTATTGAAGAATATGATTTTGTCTAAATAAATAAACAGGCTACATCATTTATGAATGACAATAATAAACATACATTTCAACCTTATAAGTTTTAAGATATTAGTTGAATAAATAATTTAAATAAATAATAAATAATTTACACTATACATATTTTTTGAATCAAGCACTTGTTTTTAAGATCATATTCATTTTAAGCTTTATTTAATTTAAAAGGGTCAATTTATTACAAAATTGTTTAAATTAAAAGCAATTTGTGATGATTAAAATGTGTAAGTTAAAATATTCCATTAATAACTACAGGACATGATCATATTATATAACATCTAAAAAGATGTATTGATTATTAAATCACTTTGATCGTTGACTAGAAAATGGTATACAAAATTGGTCTTCTTCCTTGACATTGAAGTTCTAGTATGGCCAGATTTATCTGAACGGGATCGAGGAGGATCTCGGATAAATATTTCACCAAAAACAGATGCTAGAATCAGTATAACATCAGGTTTAAATATTTGAAAATGTACGAGTAAATTAAATAGTATTGGTAAGTTACCAATGGTAACGTATTTATGTGAAATAAAAGGACAGGATCCAATTAATTGGTTTGGATAAGTTTTGAGGAAAATTGAAACAATAATCAAGTAAAATAAGAAAACACTAGACAGTACTATAGTAGCAGGACGGTGTAGGGATTTAAAGAACTGTGCAGCTAAATTAAAAAATAGTATAAAACTAACTAACCGATAGTTTTAACATCTAATTTGTTATCATTGACATGATTCAATAATTCTTGAAGAAACGCACAAAGGTATAAAAATACATTTTTACTTCTCTCTGGTAGTTGAGAAATAATCTGAATAATTCAATAATAGAATGTAAATTTAAAAATGAAAATAAATTACAATTTAATAATTAAGTAATACTGACTTGTTTACATTGACTGTAATAAGACACTGCAGATAAACAAGTCGCATGCAAATTATATGGTATTATGGGTTCTGATGTACTGTCTAACAGTATTAATAGAGCTTCAGCTACAGAATGTACACTACCGGCTGAAATAAAATTTAAAAAATAATAGACAGAGTAAATTTTTTTTGAAAGTAATTAAATCAAACCATACGTAAAGCATCTGGTGTTCCATTATCTAACCAATTTCGAATCTGGACAAATTCAGATCTGAGACCAGATTGTTCAAATAAATGTTCTTGTTTAAGACCATGCCTGTATAAATGATCCACAAGGTACCATACTTCTTTTGGTACTGGGTAAGGATCTGAAGTCATATTGCTTTTATTGTTTTCCTGAAAAATATAAATTATCAATGATCACCATGAAAATAACATTAAATTCAGAATATTACATTGATTACATTGATTGTAGATAAATATAAAATACTAATAATTACTTACCAGTTCCATAAGTTTTCCAAATGGTATATTTTTAATAGGAACTTTCAAATAACAAAGTGTTTCTAATGAACAACCAAAACAACTTCGCTCGTAGTTACCTAAAAAAATATGGTATAAATTAATGAGTAAACCATTATTGTTTCTTAAGTTATATACCTGTGACAGTTATAAAGATGTCTTTACCACCATCTAAATGTAATACTAAAATATCATACAACTTGTCTTGGCCACTGATCATTTTATATGCTGATCTTTTATCAATTAAAACTTCTAAAGTAATATCACATTTTTCACCTAAGAAAATATTATTATAATGTTCATTTATTGTTTTCAGTTATTAAATAGGTAATTTAATAATTTACCAGGGTCAATAAAACTCATGAAAGGCTCAATTCGTAGCCATTCTTTACAATACGTAGAATCATCCAATTTTTTTATAAATTCAAACTGTACAGGAACTTGACCAGTATTAGCAACTGTAAGTTCTTTTAGTTGAGGTTCCATAAACTTCACCTTGTGGAAAATTATTTCAGTGTTATCAACCATAACTTGAGGTAAATATTCATTTTCTGCTTTGTCTAATTTTTTCATTATATGTTCATGAATTTTTCTGTACTTGGTCATATCAACAACTCTTACCTGTTTTAAAATTAAATCAAGTTTAATTTTAAAAATACAAAAATTAAATAGATACTTACTTCAGATTCAAATAACGCGCTGACTGGTTTGTGATCACTGATCAACAAATTTGGATGACTTCTGTAAGCAAGTTGTTTAATTGAATTTCCTCGCCACAATATTCGGTCACACCATGCAGGGGCACGATTCTTCTCACTAATCAAATATTCACAAATTAATGTATATTATAATATAATTTTCATTTTAAACATAACAAATAAAAACATACCTGCTGTCCCAGTCATTGGTGCCTGGATCATATTTATAGGTAGGAAGGAAATTAATTAAACCCTCCTTATAACCTTTAAAGACATTTCCAGCCCGATGTTGTTGTTTTAGTTGATCTGCTTCTAATACATTTTTAAAATTATTTTTGCGTACTAAATCTTTTACGGATAATGGATCCATTTCGGTTATCCTATAATTGAGGTCACCAAACCAATAAACTTGACTAAAATAAAGACATATAAAGTAAATTATTACATTTTAATATATTTTGATGCAATCAGTCTAATTGTTATACTTTTAAAATAACTGTTGATTCGTAATTTTTTTTATATACTACTCACTTATGATCCTTAACAGTTTTTGGAGGTGTAAAATTCGAAAATACCATTCTTGAACATATATTTTGATAATCTTGATTTCGTCTTTCATATTCTTCAACATGGGCTGCTAAATGTGTATTTACAAAACATAAAGAAGTGTTATGGAAATCCATGCGAACGGCAACTCCACCTTTATTTCCCTAAAATTAAGTTTAATAACTATGATGGTTACAAAATATTTAAATAACAATTTACCAATTTGCCCATAATTCCAGTACCAACAGTATCAGTAGCAACATTTTTAACATGGTCCATGTGTTTATTTTTAACAAACACTATAAGCATCATTCCCACCAATCGAACTAATGATACTTTTTTATAATTTCCCTTGGAATTAAGACTTTTTGTTACGGCTTGTCTAATTAATAATACAAATTAGTTCAATTATTTTTATTCTTTAAAAATATCATTAACTCAAAATGTTTCATACTAAAAATTAATTCTTAAAATACTATGATTTAATAATTTTCTCCTAAAAATTAAAAAAAAAATGTACACTAACTATTATAGATACAAATTATTAAATACAGTTCATTATTTGTCATGACTCGTGAGTAATATAAACAATACTTGTATAATTCTTCCTAAAATATGGCAAAACGTGTACTTTTTTAACTTTTTTAAATGTCTCTTAAACAATATTAACTTACAAAATGACTAATAGGCAAAACACAAACTGGTATTAAATTAAATTATAAACTCAAAGCTTTAACTCTAAATTCATTGGTTATTTAATGCTTAATTTGAATTTACGTGTCTTTAAACACAGAAAGTTTACATACTCTGACAACAGTGTTTGACTAATTGACTATTCAATTAACTACAAATAATGATCAAGTGTTTCATTCAGTAAGATTGATAAAATGATTTTAAGTTTTGATATGCTACAAGTACAAGTAGTTAAGTCTGATTATAATCGTAAATATTCAATATTATAAATTACTTACAACCATTCTTCTTCTCGTGGAGAATCATTAAAAAGAAATGCTTCTTTACTTAGGTCAAGTTCTTGAAAACCAATGGCATAAATATCAGGAGGTTCAGAATCACAAGTCAGCCAATCATTCAGGGAAGACATGGTTGGTTGGCCATTAACATTCCAAGTACCAATATAAATACTAAAAAAAAATAAATATAAATATAAAGCTAATTAATATGTAAAAAAATAATGACCGGAAATGTTGTGCATTAGTATATTGTTCTTCACTCAAAATCATTTGTCGTTGTATAACACTTTCTCGAGAACTTAGTGTATGTGTTCCAGTTGGAAATGATACATCATTTTCAGGTACAGCCATCTTATAAGTTTAATACATAATTAAATTACAAATAATACTTTTTATCAATATAAAATATTATTACATTAGCTGTTATTATACTATTAGATGTATTATCACCATTGATATTCATCATCAAACCTAATTCTAAGTCAATATCGTTTATATTATATTTTTTTAACCATTGAAAATCCAGTGTCTGTTGATTTTTTAAATATACTGTAAAAAAATAGAATAAATTATGAAATATTACTATTCAGAGTTAAATAAGAGTTAAATACTAACGGTCCATTGATCTAGATAATTCATTGAAAAAATGATTGGTTTCATGACCTGAATCCATTCCCATTAATAATTTAAAATTCCGTGCTGATAAATTAATATATATATCAGAGTTAGATTCTGCTGACAATGAATCTAAACATAATTTAGTTATAATTAATATTAATATTTTAAAATAATTATCTATTTTACAAGTAATTAGTATTTGGGTACTTATTAATAATAATATTTGAAAAAGATTTAACCTAAATATTACATAAGCGGTATGTTCTAAGATAGGAAATTAATAATGTTTACCTATATCACATTTGAAATCATTATCAATGGGCACAACAAAGTTGATTGTGAGGTCTGTAAATGCTTGTGGTGGATTTCTGGATGTCGTAAATATAAACAAACCAAATGATAGATTACGTTCGACCAAGGCTAATAATCGGTGAGCCTTGGGTGACCAGCCTTGCAACAGTACACCTTCATGGAGCTAAGTAATGGAGACATTTGTTATTAAAATATGATTGATACATAAGTATAAGCTTAATAAGTAACTACTAATTACCGCTACAACATTGTCACCAGCATTCAATTTATCCTTCATAATAGCGGATAGCTCCATCATAGAATTAAATACAATCCACAGGTATAAGAGCTTAGCCCGTACTCGACTGTCCGTTAAAAAAGCCACCACGGACAATTAAAATATTCCCAAGAGAAAAATTGTAATATTTAAAATGAAACAGCTCGCACCTCCTTCAAAAGTTATTACTGAAATATGTACACAGCAACAATAGTAATAACAGTTAGCAATTATTAATATACACTTATATCATTATTTATTATTAATATTGGTGGTGCACTCACTAATTAAAACACAAATGAATACTTTATTATTATTATTTTACGTATCAGTATATAAGTCGTGATAACATAATTCATAGGGAGCATTAAAGTCACAAATACTGGAATCTTAGATTATATTGTATATGATCTAAGAATGGAATAGACCAAATAGTCGAATGTCTACAAAGACGCGTCACAAGTCACTATTGTCCGTGTCGTCTTAAGACGATTCGTGACTCACAGACTCATATTATACATAATAAAACAATTTAACTTTTAGTTATTAGTTATTACTTAATAGTTAATACTTATTAGATGACTAAAACTTTGAACGTTGATACCAAGATTGACAAAACTGTATATTGGTATCATTTATGGACAAGACGTAAACTACTATTATATTATTGAATATGATTGATACGACGTTGCATAGTAAACATTTCAATATATATATGTGGAAAAAGATTAAAGGCTTAATGCTTGATCACAACCTTTTGGTCCACAAAATAGTTGTTCCAATGACCAATTGTTCTACTGTCTATTTACGCCATTAGCTAATACTTCCAATATATTTTTGTTCTAATGCTCAAGAGTCAAGACGTATATATTGTATATAGATCATAAGAAAATAGTTATTCTTTATTTTAATATGTATTGACCAATTTCGTCAAAATTTGAACTTTAAATGCTTACAAAAAAATCGGGGAACCTAGAAAACAATTGTATTGACATTTATAGAAAAAAAATGAAAGAATAGAAAATTTAAATTGCTTATAAATAACTCAAAACGAATCTACCTAAATACTTTGAAAATTGTATTATGTATAGAAAATGATAAAATAAATATTTGATGAAAATTTCAAGTAGGTACCTACCTATAATTATAAGTATTTGAATAACAACAAAATAGAAAATTGTTGAATAAGAATTTGTTAATTTATCAGTGAATATCCAATGTTTAACTTCAAGCTTTAGTAAAAATTTAATTCGACTTCAGGTAAATATATTTTTTGTTAAATGAAGAGAAATTAATGGGAATCTTGTATAACATTTTCAAAGCTAAGATATAAATAGTCAATTATTTAAGAATTTCTAACTCAAAATAATTAAAACATTTTAGTAATATAATATATACGAATTTCGTCAAAATTCTAACTTCAGACACTTATGTAGGGCTGCGATTTTAATGCCCTAAAAAAACCCGAAAAATGTCCTAAAAAAATGCTTTTATGGCCCAAGAACTCTAAATAATGCCTTAAAAAACCCCGAAAAATGCCATTAAAAAAATGCTTTTATGATCTACAAATTTTTTTATTTTTAATAATTTTAGTATAAATTACAATAAAAAGTTTTAAAAAATGCATTATAAAAATCTATTTCAAGTGTAAACTATAAATACATAGTTTTAGTATAAATCTAAAAATAAAGTTGATTGTCCGATAATATAATACGAATTACGAGTAGCTACTTATAATCTGTTATTTTTATTTAAAAACCATGTTGGTGTAAAAAACTTAAAATCTTAAGATAAAATTTCAAATTCATACACTTGGTTTCCAAAAACTTAAAAAATGCTCCAAAAACTCTAAAATGCCCTAAAAAATTAAGAAAATGACCTAAAAACTAAAAAATGCAAAATAAACTTTCTTATTCTCATTCAAATGTACATAAAACAAATTTGTGACAAGACGAGCATTGCACAGTAAGCTTTGAAAAACAATGCAAAGTGCATAGAAATCCCAGCCCTACTTATAAGTCATAATAACATATTCTGGTGGATGAACGCACAACTTTTTTCTAAATTTCTACTAAAACATGCCCCCCCCCCCCCAAAGGTACACTGTCTGGAGAATATATTGCTATTTTTGTATATGCGGTTCCCAAAAGGTAATCAAAATTGTTTTTAATATTTAAGTTAAGGCAATAATACCTATACTAATAATATTGTTTTTTTTTAAGTTTGATACAAGAAAATAATCAATCAAGATTTTCAAGAAAGAATTTGGAGTGTATCGGTACGTATCGGGTCAATTTTGAGCGTTCAAGATGTTACACATGCAATATACAAGCGATACGTACCGACCCGTATAGGACTCGAACTCCGATACGAGGTGGTACGTAACTATTTCGTATCGATACATATCGAATTTTTCTTCTTGAAAATCTTGAATGTGATGTTCTGATGATGGATTCTGGGCAATTACAGCCAATTTATAACTTCAACCTTAGAAATAGTCCATAAATATATTATGCGGGCTTTTACGGTAAACTATAATTGTCTATGTCTAATATGTAGACCAAATTACCAATAACTGATAAGTATTGTTATTATTATTATTTTATTATTATATTTATTATTTATACATTCTACTCTACACTCATTTAGTACTATAATATATTTTATAAAAAAAAAAACAGTTAATTTTTGAAAAACTAACATTGTTATCAACAGATTTTAGATTTATTTACTTTGATAAAACTCATATCTACTTTTCTATATAGGTACTATCCATAGATTGTTGCAATTATCTATGGTACTATCTAACTATCAAAACGATTTAAACTTTACTGGCGTCGATGACATACTTAAAAGGTCAGTTCATTAAACATTAAGCGATTATAGCAGCTGGCCACACACTACTCATGTACTCAGTGAGCATTATAATCAATATAATCACTGATATTTGGGTATTCTGTGTATATTGACTTAACGATTATGCCACTCTGAGTAGCTCTTACACGAATATGAATCATGTCATATTATATTTAGTATTTACCGATTTTCCTTTGACTAATGCCGCTTTTACCGAAAACCGATAGGAAACTACGAGTGAAAATAATTACAACGTCATACGGTTTTAATACCTCCCATTTACGATGATGTACGTCGTACGACTATGTTTATGTAAAGCACAACGATTGACGAATATTCACCGAATACACGAGTCGAGTTTTTTGACAAAATAAATGAGTTCATTTGAATGTTTTATTTTATTTTTATGAATCATTTAAGAACTAATATAAAATCGTGGTTTAATATTGTTGTTATTACTTATTTTATATAATCGAGCGGTACCACCAAGAATTTCACGTAATTAATTTTTGTGATTCGTAATCAAATAAAATATAATATACTAAGAATATATACATTTGATATATGATATATAAATATTTATACATATTATATTTATTTAGCGGTAAATAAACTGGAACGCCTTAAAAATCGTTCAAATTCATTAAAAATATAAACTTCGTTCACGATTTATTTGAAAAAAACGAGTGACGTTCGTGGTTCGTGTATATACTATATAGTATATTATTATTCATATAATATTAGATATTTAGATGCAGACAACAATATCAGTGAACAATTCAACAATTTAATAGTGAAATGAATTAATTTCTGGGAGGCAAAACAATATATTATACTCAAAACTCAATGCAGTTTTGATAGTATAAGAATATTAGCAGCCGTATTCAGTTTTAATTCTAGCGAGTACCTATTTAATTTGAGATGTAAAAAAATATTTATCAAGCATATCCTGATAAGATTAAATTGTTTTCTGCAGGTTACCTATAGGCTATAATATTAAATTGTTTATTCTAGTGTAAAAATGGAAATCGACCAATTAATTTTTTTAAGAAAAACTACTAAATCGTTTTTGTTAAGAAATGTAAAGAAACCTTAGATCTAAGAAAGAAACCTTCTGCTTGTCAAGAACGAAAACAACATTCAATCAAACTTAAACATAGAAGACAAAGGCTAATAATTCTAAACCAAACAAACATCACTATCGTAACATAGACACATTAGAATGATGGTATTGGCAATAGAAAGCTTATCAATTTTTAGGCCGATGGGGAGTGGTCTATAATGTGACTCTTCGGAAAATGACATATACATTATACACAGGCGGCTCCGACATCTTATCACTTTCCATCTCCAATAAAGGGAAGTTGATGATCCAGCGTTTGGTGACTCTGAGGACACACTCTCGTTTGCAGGACCGGTAACCCAAGGCCGACAGTGATAAAAAGGACCTTTTGTTGTAGAGCCGGACAAAGAGATTCATTCTGCCACTCCGACGGACGCATGTTTTTTTGTGGAGTTTGATATATTCATTAATATTTTGAGTTTACAATTACTATATTATATTAAATGAAAATACGGGACAAACAATAATAATTTATTGTGGACGACATGGGCCCCTGAAATATTACATTGAAATCATTGAATATTTCAATCATAGACAACCTAGATCTATATGTCTCGATTTTTGACACTAGTTGTCCACTTGTCCCGTATTGTCATGTAAAGTATTTGGAGTTTATAACGTTCGAACATATAAGTAATTAAAAATATTTATACCTATAGAAAATAAGATGGCTGTACCTTCTGAAAATCCTATGTATAGATGTAGATTTACTCTTTTCTCTGTCTTTTTTTATATATATTATTATTAATGAACACTTCAACCCGCTGGTCTCTGATTGGTGTAAAATTTATTTATGTGGCTTGTGAAAATCGTCTCTATATTTTACAGATTTGTATTTTCGGTTTTTTTTTTACCAGGGTTTAAATCACATGAGGAACCTCATACTTATTGCATTTTCAAAATTTTTACCACGATACAAACTTTGGAAAAAACTAAAAACCCTACGAGATATGGACATCATGAGAAGTAGGTACGATGTGTAATAAAGCTGCTCTCCGTGGATCTGCTTTCATACGTCGTAATTTTATTTTCAGAATTAAAAATTGTATATTTTTCTATAGTTCATTCTATCTTTGAATATGGTTTGGTCACTTTGAGTCTTTGAATCCTCATGAATCTAGCTTTAGTGGCTATCATTCAGCTTGCAGTATTGTTGTTATAATTTGATGACTGTACGCCTGTACCTATCACAATCTCTATTGATTTGTACAAATAAACGTTTTTGTTATGATATTTAATTAGTTTTTATTTGATATTGAGGCAGAATTGATAGGTACTTAAAAATAAACTGTATATTAATTATTAAATACAATTTAAATTATTGAAGCGATAAATCACAGACAATGGTTTATACAAATATAATAAAATATTATGATCGCTTCCACATGAGCTCAGAGCTCGGACACATCAGTTGTCGACCAGCCATGTATAAAGATTTACAAACATAAGGACAAATTTAAAAATTCCAAAACTTAAGGGTTGCGCCTTCTCAGTGAATAACAAAAATAATATGATGTCCTGGAATGGACTGGTTGCAGGATGTCGTATTGGGAGATGGCAAACTGCCGCAAAATGACAGTTTTTCTAAAAGTCAATAAGTAAACTTAAACTGTGGAAATTTATTTTATATACATAATACATACCAGTACGATAAAATATATAGTATAAAGTTGTCGTTTAATTAAGTTGCGTATAGATACAACTAATATTATATTATTTTTTATACATCAAGGCTACAAATAACAATAAGCTAATTTATCATTAATCGTATTATAAGCATAGGTACCTGAAACAGTGAAACCTGACGGTTATACGCCCATCATACGGCTATTATACCAAGGTGGATATATAATATATTATTTATTATATATATATACACTTCGGGCTATAAGTATGTTATCAGTGGCTTTGGCTTGCCTCATGATCGATAACATTATTTTGTACCCTATCTTGCAACATAATATTATGCGTATTAATATAATTGGTATATGGTGTGCAGTGTGCAGTGTGCACATAGTCAATACTAAATAGGAATATCTTAAGAGTATGTATGTGTAAAAAGAAAAAAAAGAAAAAAAATTCTGAAATTTAAAAATATTATTACTAAATTATTATACAACATGTTTTTTCAATAGATTGTAGTAATCATAATTGAAAATTGATTACCTATTATCCTAAAAGAATAAAAATTGAAATAATAAATTAATGAAAAACTGTTTGTATGTATATTATTAGTTACTCAAATTTATTAGACAATTCCATCTTAAATCAAGCATTATACGAAGCGGCACTTATTAGAACAATCAAATATTTCTATAAATCTATAATATCTAACATTAGTAAGTATTTAAGTGTATTGCCAGAACACCCAGAAGTATAGGAACCAGTATTTTTAGTATGTTTCGTTAAAAATTTAAAATTATATTTGGATTTACCTTACCAATTTTGTACACAACATAACATTATTAATTTAACGATTAACGAACCTATTTTATAATAACACGTATATTGATAGGTACTAGGTAGGTATATATACAATTTACGTACTTATATAATATAATGTTATCATATCAGTATCGGTATGTATAGGTAATATATAAGTAACTATATGAAATAAATTGCCGCAGCTTATTGTTGGTACAATACTATAATGTATCTTATAACCGATTTAGTCATAGATTATAATGTAATGTCATACTTATAACATACCTACTAAGTACTAATGTAAACATTTTAAAAATTTGTTTTGCAGCAGTTTACAATTTTTACACACTACTTATTGATTTTTAGAAAAATAGTAATTTTCCCGCGGTTTACATCATACAGCCGTCGTATTAATAATATGTTGTTTACTGAAACAGTGACGCACGATAAATATAAATTATTATGGCTACCTACCTATTTTTATTTTTTTTATTTAAAGATTATGGATTCGACAGCATAGGTTAAAGCCTGTCATTGAGTTTACATTATTGTGTTTCTTAGATATTAAGTACTGTTGCTAAAGATTCTAGAAATTATTAATTTTGCAATTTTTATTTTATTATTAGATATTTTTAAATTTTAAATTTGTTCATTATATTAGTGATACCCAGTGGCGGTCAAACGGGGGGGGGATGAGGGGGATAGATCCCCCCATGACTTTTTTCCTTTAATATTTGTAACGATTACATTTATGAATATTGTACTATAATGTTAATGTATTACATTTTGTTTTAATTTTTTCTCAAAATAACCTTATGACTTATGAGCATATATTATTATTATATAGATTCTAGAGTTATAGACTCATTCTAGGAACAAGGCTGTTATTATTATTAATATTTATTAATTAGTTGCTTATAAAAAATACACGGGATTTATCCAGCTCGGTGATCGTGAATATTTAATAACAACACACTCCTCCATTGACCAGCCCATCGGCCGAAACGTTGGTTATGTATAAATAGCTATGTTATTATAGTCTGCCAATTCATCGATTATTATTATTACATTTATCACAATATTTTGTTACACAGACCACAGTGTTTTGGCTTTCGTAATTCGTACTCGTTACTCGGGTCTCGTGAGTCATACTGTGTCGCGCTTAATACTTACTGTCTGCAAGTCTGCTGTAATTGTAAATTGTAATAGATATTGTCTATGGTCTATTTTATAATAATGTCTAATAAAAGAAAAATTACCACCTATTTTACTTGCTCAACCACTAAACACTCGGACTGAAAAAAATAGTAAGATCCCTAAGATCATTACAGAAAATGAAGTTGTGCCGGTAATATTTGTTTATCTAATTAATGTAAAATGTTTAATTTATGTGGGAAATGGGAATATTAATTCAAATTACCTATTGTATTAGACTGTTGATTTCAGTGTCCATGATATTGACTGATGCTGATAGATATTTGGTAAGAATTAAATCTTTTGTCAGTCATTAATTATACATGTACCATGTGTAGTTGTAGTTCATTATTACAACTAATACAACCAAAATTGATTTAGATTCTTGAAGATGTGTGGATACCACCAGCTACATCCCCCCCATGACAAAATCATTTGACCGCCACTGGTGATACCTACTTTGAAATGCTATTATTTTCGTAGTTTATTTTCATGAAGCATTATGCTGTGTTGAAGGGCATGTTCAGGATTGTGCGTGTTGGTGTAGTGAGTGTTGTGAGTTGTGACATACAATTGCCAATAGGTATATTATATATTATGTATGATACTCCTCCACTACGTTTATGTGTTATATTTATAATATAGTTAGTCAGTGGCGTTCCCAAGGGGGGGAGGTTAGGGGTTATATCCCCCCCCCATTGACATTTTTTGTTGACTTCAACTTATTAGATATTACCATAGACATAAATAAACATTTATATATGTCTATGGATATTACTTTTAAACATTTATAACATATATACCCCCCCCCCCATTGCAATTTCCTGGGCACTCCACTGTAGTTAGTGATTGCTTCGTTTAAGGCTTTTCACCAGGGGCGTTATTTAGTAAAATTACTATTAGGTATGAATGTCTTATTGTCAAAAGACATAGACTACAGTCCTTAGTCATAGCATTGATATTATAAAATCAACGGCCATAGCCTTATTGCATGAGTCATAAGACATTTAGACATACTACATATAGTAAATGCTATTCATGACTTCTTCTGTAGGAGACCGATAAACTGGCCACCGGCCGCGACAGACACGTCCGTCATCCATGAATACAATAACTAATAAGCAATATAATGACAGAACAATAACACTACCAATTTTAAAATATTAAACAATCGTCCATGGTTTTCTCGTCGTTTCAAATTTCAATAGTCCTTGCCAACTACGATTGGTAGCATTGTGGAGGTATCATGCCACGGCAAGTCGGCAACATGTTTAAAGTTTAAATAATAATACAGTCATATACTCATATACATTATACAGCAGCTGATGAAGACGGAACGCTCATATTTTACTGTTTTGCCGTTTATGCAAAAATGTGAAATGTTTAGTGCAGTCTTATCGCAGAATATAGTATTTACGTCGCGTTACTAAAAAAACTGAGTAACTGACCGTAAAAAATTCAAGATTATACCATGTTCAATGTTGTTTAGGGAAACTACGTGCGGCGTGCAGCACTGCTTGTGCTGCAGTTTTTGAGCTATATGTCGTATGGGTAGGTACTTGGCAGAGGAGTAGAGGACTGAGTCAGCTGCCGGTCTCGCGGGGCGCAGACGACAGCGGACAGACCATAGTGCCATACTACCATAGTCAACGTTCGGAGTTCGAACGACGAACACAGTCATTTCTCAGAGGTTCAGCATTCTGCAGTCTTCATGATTTAATAATTATTATATCATGGCAGTTTTATAGTATAACTTATAGTTTTAGCGTTTTATAGTACAGCTTCCCCCGTGCAAATAAAAATAAAGAAGAAGAACGCCATAGTCCGTTTTTGTCGTTATTTTATCGTCACGAATTGTGTCATGCTTGATTCTTGTTGGCGTTGTCGCTTCTACTAAGGTAGGTATTATACACTATTACTGTTGTCCAGTTTTCTTAAAACTATTATGTGGTTGAACACTTGTGGAACGGTGTTCAAGGCCGCGGTGCAGTGGATCGTGGATCACTTTAATAGCGTCCAGCTGTATTAACTATAAAGTACCTAATAAAGGATTGGGCTCTGTGTTCGGACATAAGCACATGAAGACATTAAGAAAATTCTCAACTCGAACATTTAAATAATAATATATTTTTAATTATTATATATACGACTTACAGTGACGTATTTTAGTATTTATAGGAGGGATCCAGGGGTACTGGACCCCACAGAACCCAAAAAAAACATAGGTAACTAAAGATATTGAAATTTTAATTTGACATTATATATATTATAATATAATGTACAGTGGTGTATTGGTAAATATATTTATGGGTATACGCACTAATAAAATATGTATAATCTACCAAAAAAAAATATTATCGCTTCGCTCGTAGTCAATAATCATTACAATAATTAGGTGACTTAATCTCTTATATTATATTATTTTTATTTTATTTCTTTATTAAATTTTCAGTATTTTTACTAATATAATAATATTAAAATTAACACTGATCATCAATGGAACCGACTAGTATTCATTCTTCTTTGTCAAACGATACTACGATAAGTACAATAAGTCGTAAACTCGAATAGCAAGATTCAAGAAGGAAAATACCCATTATTGCAGTAACAATAATTTATAAATAAATCTATAAATAAACACCATAAACCATTTAATTGGCCATAGCCTGATAAACACTTAATAACATCAGTGGTTACAAAAACATAACATCGCAAGAAACACATTTGCCGCGCGTTATAATTTATAAATGACATAATACAGGTTGAGAACCATGGACTGAGCATTCATACTCCATATTGGTAATATTACATAATATTTTAATAACATCTATTTTTCAAAATGTTATTAATAAATTTAATTTAAAATTCATTATTATATTAAAATAACAATTTTTCCTATGAATAATTGGTTTTCGAGTTATTTTAAGAGCGTATACCCGTAAAATGATATTTTACATTGGGTATACGCAGAAAATAGAAAATCTGCTGACGGGTATACGGCGTATACCCGCGTATCCGTACCAATACACCACTGATAATGTAGATGATGTTCATGCAAAGACGTTAAGTAAAACAATAAATAAATAACTATGTAATATGTTATAATATCAAATACCTATACAATTTTAGAATTAAAAACATTTTTGGACCCCCCCTGGCCCCCTCAGAAAAAAATACTTGAAAATACGCCACTGACGTCCAATATCGGGCAATGTGCATTATACCTTATAATAAGGTATAAGGTATATGGAAATGCAATGTGTCATTATTAATAAAAATTGGTTGTTTTTACCTACCTATTTCACTATTTGTTCTCTAGTATGATGTTATATAACTTGAGTCTAATAGTTATGGCGTATGCCGTTGCCATACATTGTGAAGATTGTATTTTCAATCTGAAACACAACGGAAAAGATATTCAATTCGATTTGACACGGTAAGTCGGTAAACATAATGTACAAGGTGATTGTACCTTTATTAGTAGCCTTTTAGTACCCTAGCTTACACTTTTTATTCTTAAAAAGTTAATGTTGAAAACAATTTTTTACCAAATTAAAATTGTTTGAACCAATTGCTCACTCATTTTATCTTGAAATACCAATTTCAGTAATAAATAATTAACTTGGTAATAGGTACTCGTTCAAAATTAATTTTTATATTTTTTATCAGCATTTTTAGACAAATGTTCTGCTTAGGAGTATGAAATGTAAATATATGGTTTATCATTCATTTAAGAAAAAATTGTAACGTAAAAAAATATACATTTTTTTGGCACCGAGAAAAATGACTCCCGAAAAAAAACCACATATGAAATTTTGTAAAGTTAAAAAAAGGGGGACAAGTTGGATATGTTAAATTTTAATTAATACTAATTTTTTATAATAGTGTACTTCTATCATATTATATCATTGACTTATGATATAAATTTTTAAGTCAATACCACCTTTATTGTAGAACAGTATGAATAGCTTCATGGTTTAAATAGGTATAATCGCATGCAATTTATCTAATTATTTTGAAAATATTACGTTCAGTAAAATGTATAATACTTTAACGTAAAAGTTTTAAGTCCCCACGAACAATGTTTTCTTTTAAACATCTAATTTCGTCGATTGATAAAATTGTAATACAATTCATGGCTTAAATATACATGGTTATTGCACATGGCGAATCAAACAAAATAAAATGTCAGCGAACTTAAGAGTACAGCACTATAGCCCATAGCTTAAGTATAGGTTGTCCCCATAGACCTATTAACTAAAAGTAGTTAGTACTTTATGGTCGTCCCCTTATGCTGTGATTTTAGTTAAATTAATTGATATAGTATTACTATTGCAATAACCTTGTATATTTAATCCATAATACCATTGTATTATTATTTCTCTGTGCATCGTTCCTATAATGATTGTAATCAGAAATCGGCGATTGTATTTATATTTATAGATTATAAATAGCTATTAATATTAAAATGTATTATTCGTGTTACCGGCTTCACAAATGCTTCTTTAATTTGCGGCCGAGAGATATTTGGATATATTTATTTTAACTATTCTCAAGCGCTTATGAAAAAAAAACCATAGTTATTTTCGACCATCAAAATTGAATGGTCGATTATTTAATAATACAATTATACAATAATATGCGATATTACGTATTAGATAATAATTTTATTTAAGTAAATAATAATAGCAAATATCATAATTCATAGTAGAAGTTTTGAAACATGGTTAAATTTTTTTCCATAAAGTGGACTCCACAGTCCACACGTTCACATCCACTTGTTTTGTCTCCGTCTTACAAACGTGTAACATAGAATACGAGTATTTACGCTCAGCAGAACACTTTTAATTCCGATAGTTTAACAATTTGAGTGAATCTACTTATTATGAAAGTTGATGATTAGAACATTATCTGTGTTCCTACATTAGTTTTTTAGTATGCATTGTTCAATTTTTAAGTGTGTTATGGGCATTTTTCATTTAAGCTATAATAAAAAAGCATAACTTGCTTAAAAATTGAACTATCGTAAGAAACCCATTTACGAACATAGATTTTGTTCTTACCATCGAGTTTCTTAATAGTTCTAATAGTTCTAAATCAATAAGTTCTATGTTCATATTTCATATATTATGGATTTCAATGATATTTGAATATTTGGCTATTCATTTTTTTTCTGAAGTTTTGAAGGATTTCAAAAAGTGAACTTCAACAAGTTTGATGATATGTTCTTAAATATTAAGTTATGCAAAAGCAATGAACATACATCAACTTGCGATGGAATGAAGTCCAAAATATGCTTAGTTAAATACAAAAAATATTCTACAGAAGCAGATATTGGATCCAAAATTAAAGGTAGGTCCTATTTAATTATTTAAATAAGTTTTTAATCATTGAAGGAAATTGTTGGTCGTAGGGTGGTAGAGCTCTGGGGGCTTAGCGGCTTAGCTGGTCTCCTAAAAACGGTCGGAAAAGTAATTTTTATATTTTAGATTAACGAATCTTGTCCATTGAAAAGTATGTTAAGTAGGCTTGCATCACATATTATATCAATGGTTGTAGACTACCTTGATTCCTTCTAAAAAAAGGAGGAACTTTATGTACTATAGAGTAATTGATAGGTGTCAAGTATATCTCATAATTTTATTGGTTACTGTAATAATTGATGTATTCAATTTGAATTGATTGATAAATCATATTTAAACCTTACATATAACAAACGATTCTGAATAAAGACTGAAGATTCAGTCAGTCAGTCAGTCAAGACCGTAGCTAGAAAAATATTTAGGGGGGGGGGTTGAGTATAAATATGTTATATTATATAATATAATATGAAATTCAAAGCCTTAGTTAGAAATTGTGTGTGTGTGTGGGGGGGGGGGTTGAACCCTAACCCCCCAATCTACTGCCTTGCAGTCAGTTTATTTTTAACTATTTTATAATCACAACAAAAACACTTCGTCAAACTACGTGTAAAAAATGGACAAGTAAAAAAAACAGATTTTTAAGCACTATAAAGATGTGATATCATAAATAAATTTTAAGTAAATTGAATTAAAGTACACTTATTTTGTTTCAATAATTGATTTGCTGGACAAGAAATAATTTACTTTATATGATGCTGCACACGAAATAACGTGAACAAAATTAGCAAAAGACATTAGAGTTCATTATAATTTAAAATATTTTAATCGAAATTTCTATTCAAAATAATTTTTCGCCAAATTAATAAATTATTGAAACGAAATTAGTGTACTTAAATTAAATTAAATTAATTTAAGATTTATTGATGTTACCACATATCTATAGTGCTCAAAGATCTGTTTCTTTTTACTTAGCCATTTTTTACACGTAGTTCGACGAAGTGTTTTTGTTGTGATATACTGATATCACCAATTTTTTATGTACATACCCGTTTTTCATATACAATGATTTGATAATTGATATAATTGAGTTCAAATTTAATACCACCCATTACAGAGACCTCTTAGACGCCTAATGTACCGCAGACAGTGCGACATCCACTTACCCGCTTTTTTTTTATGTTTGACCATCTTCTATGGGATTGTTAACTTTTTCGGTGTCCTATATAGAAATGGGACGTACATTTTATGTATTTATTTAAATATATTATTTTATGAATTCATAAGTATAAAATAATATCCAGATTTTTGTGATTTTGAAATACTTTTAAAAAACATATATACCTAATATAATATAAACAAAATCTAAATATCATAATTTTTCTTTTTCAGAAGTGAAATTGGATGATAAAGATCGACTGGTTTTGTCTTTGGAAGGAAATACTATTTGTGAAAAAAATCAAAAATACTCAACAGATTTAATGTTTACTTGCAATAAAAATGTAAGCTTTAAGATTTAAATAAGTATATTATTTACTATAACTCAAAATTATATTTTATTTAAAACCATATTATACTTAATACATTAAGTATGAAAATGTGTAATATTTTGGGTATTATATTTTTATATTTTCTAGAAATTTAAATCTCAGTTAACTAACATAGGTTAAGTTTATACAGTTCTGTTTACCTATTCATCTAATTCCTTCAGGTTACATTTCATAGAGCTCAATTTGAGTAGCAAATTCCAAATATAACTGTGTAACTGCTTAGTGCTTATTTATCTAATTATATTATAGTTGAATCTTAAATAATTTGTAACTGGGACACTGGGTATTTGTTTCGTATGTGATCCACCAAGATGTTTATCTGTATTATATAAGGTCATAAGGAGGAGTACAGCTACTGATCTAATTAACAGGCGAGACACATTTTTTAAATTTTTTATGTAATATACAAAAAGTATATTGCTAAATATTTTTTTTTAAATAAAATAAAGATTTTTAATAATAGTTTTTGAGCTTGTTCTTAGTAGTAGGACTTCAGTCTTCTCCCTCTTTAATTTAAAACGTTATTTGTGCCTTATACAGTTCAAAAGTTTAAAAGTAAAATATTACAAAATAACAAGTAATTTAAAAATACTAATTGTTCCTACTGCAAATGTACACTACTTATGCCAATCATATTAATTATAAAAAATGAGCATATTTCATTGGACTATATTTTATTATAATAAATAATAATTAATCATACAAGGTTAGATGTGTAATCCTTATTAATTTACACAAATATATCCATTTGACTGGAGCCATTATAAAGCAAAATATTTATGTTGTGAATTTAGGTATTTGTTAAATGTATGTCATTTGATATTCAAATTTAATTTCAGATGAGTGAAAATAAAACTGATTTTAAGCTAAATGTTAATCATTGCAAGTATATTATAGAATTGACTTCAGCAGTTGGTTGCCCAGTAGATGATTTGGATATAAGAAATGTTTGTAAAGTTACAATACCTCATACCCATTTTAAGTAACTATTTTATTTCAAACATACATAAGAAACATTTTTAATTTTGAAATAAACAATTTAATAATATTTTTTTTAAATATTTGCATGAATGTTACTAACAGTTTCTACTATAATAAGTAAAATAATCATATTATTATTACGTTAAAAGTCTATGATACAAATAAATATTATGAAATATATGTTAAGTATAATAAAATATACTATATACTTAGTACTTACCTAATATATATTTTTACTTGGGATTGTTCGAACTCAAATATTTAAGTTAGCTATTAAATGTTGTATAAAACAAATGTGAAAATTGTTAAAGAAACAATTCTACATATCAACACATTATTATATTAAGTAGGTTAAGCAATTGGAATTTCAAAATCTCATAAGAAAATCTATAGACTAATATTAAATAGATATTACAAATAAATGTATTTACTTTTTTAAAAACTTTTTATACTTCTTAAAAAATAGCCTATTTATAATATTAATGAATTATCTAATAATTAGCTTTACCATAAAAATGGACCACTTTGGAATTTTTCGTTTTAATCAACATTAATCCAAATTAACAAACTTTTTGAAAAGTTGAAAGTTGTTCCAAGTCAACCCATAAACTGGCTGACTTCAGGTACGCATGAGTTTTAAGTGACTCCAGGCAACATTTAAGGTCTTTAAAAAGTAAAAAAAAAACATTTATTATTATTAATTGATTTATATCCTTTATGCTCTGCAACCTGTTAGCTACTTAATTAATTTAATTAAAATATTTTCTCAATTAAAATTTCACATTTTTTTTTTATTATTTATTTGAGATAAATAATCTATACCTTAAGGGCACAATAAGTTTATATGGTTAGAGTAAATTACACATGATACGCTTGATGTGAGAAGTCATCCACTAATGGCGCTCAATATTGATTTTTTTTTTTATATATAAAATTAGTTAAACAACTGAAGCTTTGATTTTGGATTAGTTGATGGGAGGGGTGTGAACAAGTATGTCACGACACCATTTTCGTTTTAAACGTCTGGGTGGGTTTTCAGGAATAGAAAGGATTGCGAGATTTCGTATTAACGGGTTGCTATTAGAGGAAAGACGATTGTGGAAGCGTCGGTAATGAGCTATAGCTTCTTCATGTACCAATTTCATTTTTAGATCAGTGTGAATAGTGTGGTTTGAGACGTAAGGAGGAGCATTTTAAAGTTTCCTGAGTGCTATGTTTTGAAATGTTTGTATTTTATTTACGTTTGATTTTTTTGCATTATCCCATAACTGTATGCCATATGTCCAGACTAGTTTGATTAAAGATTTATATATGAGCAGTTTTATGTTGATATTAGTGTACTTGTTATTGTTAATAAATGTTTTAAGAAGACGTAATCGAGAGTTTAAGTTTAGTTGTTTAGACTTAATATGGTGGGCCCAGGTTCTACGATCTACAGTTAGTCCAAAATATTAACTGTTTGAGAGTTTGGAATAAAGGTACCATAAATGGAGACAGCTGGGCAGGGAGTAGGTCTTAGGGTAAAAGTACAATGTACAGATTTTGACTGGTTTATTTTCAACCGCCAGTTAGTGTACCATTCTTCCATGAGGGAGAGGTGATCGTGATTTTGAAGATGGCTGGAAGCAATAACCGGGTCATTATTTACTGAGATTATAGCTTTATCGTCAGCATAGTCGGCGACTAGTGTATTCGGGGAGGTGGGTTGATCAGAGGTGTAGATGTTGTAGAGCACAGGCGAAAGAATTCCACCTTGAGGAACACCTGCCAATATTTTGGCTATACTGGGGAGGGTTTCACCGAAACAAGTACTAAAATATCTGCCAGAAAGATACAGAATTATTAGGAAGTATACAGGACGTAAACATTTTTTCAATTTGAAAAGGAGCCCGTCGTGCCAGACCCTATCAAATGCTTGAGAGATATCGAGAAAAACATAAGTGCAATATAATTTTTTTTTTCTAATGCATACGAATTTGCATCTACAACTCTATGAACTTGATGGATTTTTGAGTGGGTAGATCAAATCCAAACTGGGAGTTGGGAAGAGAAATTTCACATTTAAAATACAAATTTTAGTCTACATGCTGACAAAAGTTGAAACAATAGATATTTATGATGATATATTAATGTTATTTAAATTATTGATGGAGATTAAACTGTACCTAGTCAAAAAATTAATTTAAAAATGTGCAAACTGTTATTATTTATTTGATCATTAGTTTTATGTTCATATACTATAACATTATCCAAAGTTGTAGTAGGTACATCAAAACATAGGGAATTAGACTTTAGTATTGTTGATTCCAATTTTATGTGTTTTCAATACAATTTTCAGCATTTATTTACAAAAAAATAAAAATAATAATATCATTCTATTTTAATATAAGCTAATATATATTGTATTTATTTTTCAAGATTTAATTTGAATCCTTTACGACGTTTAACCAATAACTATTTGGTTGAAAACCAAAATCGTAAATTTGAGCTCAATATCTGTGGCCGTCTAACTGACAACAACAAATGTGGTGGTAATATCACAACAATATGCGATATAACTGATATCAAAAATCCTAAAGTGTATGCTGTTGGAAAGCTTGCAAATGATCAACTTCTGTATGATACAGATAGTAATGTCTTAAAATTGATCCAACACGAAAAAGCTACTAAAAATAAAAGTTTGTAAAGCAAAATAAAAATTGTCATGAAATTTAATGTTTTTAATGAAAGCAATTTGATATAATAGAAGGTAGAAGAATTGAATTTATTTTTAAGTGTGATGAAAATATAGCACCTGAACATACAATACCAAAATATTTAAATGACGAAAATCACCAAGAAAAAACAATTTCCCCTAATATTGCATATTTTGAAGTAGCTACATCAGCTGTTTGTATACCAAGAATGATATCATGCGAAGTAAGCAATTTTTTTTAAATTTTACATTTTTTCTGAGTTCTGTAATATTATTAATCAACTTGATTTTTTTAGCAGCCATATGTCCATATATTTTTATATTTTTTTTTGTATCGTTTTTTTTTTTAAAGTGTGACAGGTTTAATGTGCCATAATTTAGTATTATAATCACATGTTTGTAAATTATAAGAAAGTAGAATATGATTAAAAAATGTAATCTAGTCAACATTTACATGCACATTTTGCATCAAAATTATAAACAATATTGAACATAAATACATAATGTATTATACCTATTTAAAATGATTATGTTTGTTTTACACAAGTTGTATGTTGTATAAACAGCAAATCACTAAATATATTTTGTTGTTTATTGCCATATTAATTTGATGGTATTCAATATTAATGAAAATACCACCCCAGTATTTTCAAAAGTATAAATTAATACATTTCTACTATGCCTTCCATAGGTAATTACAAAATATGCAGCTCGTTTCAATTTAAAACCTTTACACAAGCGAGTAGACAATTATAAAATTATTGATGGAAACAATGGCGGAATTTTTTACTTAAATATTTGTGGTTATTTAAATGAATATGATGGACAAATTCCAACTTCATGTACAGGTTATTAAATTTGTAAACAATTCAAACTATTTATGATGTATTAAAATATTCTTAGGAAATAAATGTGTTTAAAAATATACATTTCTTTTATAGTCAATGGTAAAACTTCTGCTTGTTATGTGGATAGTACAGGTAAAGGAATTTCTATTGGGTCAACTCAAATTGGTCCTTACTATGACGGAAATTCAATAATATTGAATTATACAGGTAAAATAATTAATTACTTGATTCGAATATGAGCTTATGAAATTAGAATTGTAGGTTGTTAACTGTAATTAAAAATATTAAAATAAAAAATACTTTAAAGTGGTATTAATTTAAACTATAAATACCACAAATTTTGACTTATACAATTAGTGTGGTAATGTAGTTAAAGTGACTACCTATCTCAAGTTATAATATTTATAATATTTATAATGTTGACAGATGGAGATAATTGTCAAAATTCTTTCAAGTGGTCAACTGTTATCAATTTAACTTGTTCTGGTGAAACGAAACTCATACACAAATTAACCAATTTCACTCTATGTACACATACATTTCATTGGAAAACCCCTAAAGCATGTGAAATATTGGTAGTTATAAATTTAAAAAATGTATTTTTATTACTTATGTTTTAAAAATTTAACTATTTTATTTTAAAGTTTGAGAGAAACGATCAATGTATGGTTACACACCCATGGTATTCTCAAACTTTGTACAATATTAGCAATTTAAAATATCAGACGTTTGAAAAGGACATTGAAGATAGCGCATCATTTCGATTTAGTATTTGTGGTCCATTGCAAAAACCATGTAATGGTATTTTAGATTCAGCTGCATGCTGGTCAGTTGATGGTACTGAAATGAACATAGGGATATTTACTGAACAGATAGTGTTTGATAATGGTTCCATCTACATTTCCATGCATGGAGAAAAATGTGTTAATAATGGACAGGGACCTAACAGTCACACTATTATTAGATTTGTGTGTGATTACTCAGATTTAAAATGGATTGAATACAAGAAGGTTAGTATTGTTCTTAGATTAATATGTATTTAAGTGAATGCAATTTCTTCATTAATTTTGTTACAAATACAATATTTACAATCAACCCTAGAAGAGTTAAAAACTCAAGCACTTGCTTAAATTATTAAAGTTTTTTTCAAACTATAAACTATAATTATTATAAAATACACCGAGGAATTGAATAATCACTTATTTTAATTTAAAATTAGATTAAATTTAGAAACGACAGTTGCTGGAAGGTTTACCTATATAGATTACATTCCTATTTAATATTTTGAATCTAGATAACTCAAATTTTTTTCTTCTTCCTCGGAGTGTTTAAGGTGTGTTTATAACTAGAAAAATATATGCAAATTTATTTTTATTGCTTTTGAGATTCTAGTTATTATTACCAGTGGCGTAATTAGAATTTGGTTTGGGGGATAGGGGATTATACGTTTTAGAAAAATCTGGACACCTCAGTTACTTACTGTAACCTATCCCCTCCCCCACCAGAACAAAAAAATTAAAAAATAATTAAGTCATTCTCATTTCTCACCTTGGTATGATCATCAATTATAATTTTATCACATGAATTGTTTTTTTTTGACAATATAAGAAACAAAAGTGTTTTTCCTTTTTTGTTCCATTGTATAAATTAACGTTTGACTAATCAAAAAGAATAATAATAATAATATTTTATATGAATAATGTGTACAACAAGTATTATCATTTACTGTTTACTATTTACCACCTAGTACCTACTGGCTACTAGTGACAACTGCCAATTAACGATTAAATACAAACTGGTTTACGGTTGTCTTACATAATACAATTATATAATATAATCAAAGAAAACACTTCCCATCAGAAAAAAGTATGGTTTATTGTTCAGAGTTATATTGTGCATAGGGGCGAATGAGTATACTTGTCTATGTACACTAGGGGTGTAATGTACATTCAAATTCGAAAAGTGTAACCGTAAATAATTCGAATATTCGAATACCTACTCGAATGATTCAAATAATTCGATTTTCAGTATTTGATACTACAAAATCAAAATTAATCAATATAAATAATAATATTATATTCAATGATATTTATCGATGAAGTTTAATTTACAAGTATTTATTAATTATTATTGAACAAATTATCGCGTAAAACTATTACTAATAAATATATATTTATTTTTCAATTATTATTTACTATTCATTATTTTTCTGTTATACCTAATATTATATTATGTATTATTATTATATATAATTGTACAAAATAAACCCTCACCAATAAAAAATTCTGTTAGAGTATGACCCTAGAATTTAAAGATTTTAAATTAAGTTTGTAAATTTAGATCAAATTTCGTAGGTCATGCCTATGCATGACAGGCAAGACCCGTGGACACGCCTATGAGTCATTACCAATACTTTTATCAAATGCATGTTAGCACTAAAAAAAAAAAGTTTTGGGCGGGGGGATCTATCTCCCTAATCCCCTCTAAGAAACGGCCCTGATTGAGACTTGACTGCTTGAAACTAGCCTTGAAATTTAAAAAAGTATTCAGAAAAAAAATGTTTTACTTTTATAACCAAGCTGACAATTTATAAGAAGTATTTTTAATATTTACTTCGTAAAAATGTTAACAGTATTATGTTGTGGATGCATTGAATAGAGCCAAATAGTTATTGTATTTTGTTTTAAAATAGTACTGTACTTTTTGTTTACTAGGATTTTGATGATTGTACTTTTGAATTCATCGTATATACAAAATATGCATGTACACAACCGTTAAAAATTAATTGTACAGTCAATGATCGATTGGGAAATATTTTTGATCTAAGTAAATTAACTAAATTGAACAGTAATTATGAAATTATCACTAAGCAAAAGAAAACAATTATTTTAAATGTTTGTCACTCTGTTATTAATAATGATATTAATGGTGTAAACTGTCAATTCAATAGTGGAGTCTGTTTAGTCGACCATAATGATTTATTATATTCTAACCGGTAAGAGTGATTTAATACTATAATATTTATATTTATGTAAGTTCCTAGTTAATAAAAATAATTATTTAGTATTTTAATTAATTGAAAAGTCAGTATCTCTAATTCAAAATAAAATGCAGATATTGTAGTGCAGTTTTTTTTATGTAATAATTTATATGACTAATATAGCTCCCCATTTCTAGCTGAAAAATAATATACAAAATTAGAAAAGGTACTTTTCTGTTATCCCTACTACCGTGAGTCTCCATTCTGTTATCTCGACTACAACGCTGGTGCTGCGACTGCAATTCGCTCGATTACCTGTTGCTGACAGTTGTTGTGTTTCGTTATTGTATTTATTAATTTTCAAATAATTATGAATCTGTGGAATTTACCGAACAGTGGAAAAGATGCGATTTAATTTTTTCAAGAGAAGGGCTTACTTCCGGGGCACAGTGAATGCAAAAAACGGTCATAAAAAAAATTTGTAAAAAAGAAATTTTTGGAAATGCAACGTCAAGACGTGTCAGCATAAAACCAATATGTGTATGGGTAATTGGTTTGAAAATAGTCGTCTGTCTTTTTTAACAATACTCCGATTTATATATTGACATATTGTTGGAGTGCAGAATTGACCTTCCTTAAATTTTGTGAAAAGCATTTGGATATGAGTTATTGTACGGTTGTTGATTGGAATAATTACATGCGTGAATAATTAGTCAACTGCTGTGATAATTTTAGAATTTTTAATTTGACGTTTTGTGATAATTTTGATGACGTTGTACTAATATACATTATTATATAAATGACAATTCATGTGTTTTATGTATTAAAATATAGAACTATCTGGATATGACTTTAGTAGTCGAGATAACGGAATTGAGTGGTTGCGGTAGTCATGGCATCGAGTGGTAGTAGGGATAACAGAAAAGTACCTTAGAAAAATTTCTCATAGCCATAAATAGCATAAACTGTCAAAATATTTTGAACATTTTACTATGTATGGAAAATGCTAAAAATATTTTGTGAAAATTTCAAGTGTCTACAGTTTTGAATTACAAGAAAATATTAAAAGTTGTGACATCAATTTTTATATGTTTTTAGACCATCATAAAAGGGATCTATTATTCATATACTCATACATTTCATTCAAAAACTGCATTACAATAGGTATCTGCATTATATTTTGAATTAGAGCTATCGACTTTCCAATTAATTCAATGTATGTATATTATATTTTATAAATACTATTTTAGATATAGAAATCTTGGCGATGTGAAGGAAAGCCCTCAAAAAAAGGGAAATAAAATAATATTAGAAATGAATAATGGTTTTTATAATGGTCACATAGTTTCTTCAGTTATTGAATTTATATGTTCAAATAAAATTCATGTAAGTATTGTAAATATGAATGTATATTAAAATTATAAGAAAAATATATGATTTGCCCATGTATCACATTTATATAATATTAAAAAAAATGAAAATATCTTATTCATTTAATTTAGGCATTATTTATAACTGATAATTGTGACGTTAATTACATTTTTTTTATGTAGGGCCCAGTATTAACTGCCGAAGAAAATCATAAATATATATTCCAATGGTTCACACCATTGGTGTGTCCTAATCCTCAACAAATTAAAAAAAGAGAAATAATAAACAATTATGATACATTAGAACCAACTTACATACAAATTGATGGATTAAACTATACCACATATATTTGTCCCAAAAACAATGATGATGTCGATTATAATTCAGGTAAATCTTCAAATATGATTAGGAATATATAACATGTTTTTGAATGGTTATAAACGAAGTTTGGAAAGTAAAAAAATTCCCAATAGTTTCAAGTGTCAGGAAAAACCAACAAAAAATTAAGGAAAAACTGCCATTTTTTATGCAAAATCAGTTTTCGAATAAATCATCAAAATTTTTTTTTGCAACTAAAACAAATAAGTGTAGATTCATAAAATATTCACTTCAATATTAGCTTAGGCTCATGAAATTTTCAAGGAATGCTTCTTTTACCAACTTTCTATACACCATAGAATGTTTTTAATGTTTGAAATATTGCGACTTTTTTTTGAGCTGTTCATAGAAATAAAAAAATTTATAGTTTTATAAGTTTTTTAAAAATAATCGTCGATTTAAAATTTTTTTGCTCAGTCAAAATGTTGACTGGAAAGGGTTTGATGTTAGACAGTGGATATTCACCTGTAAATTAACAAATTCTCGTTCATCAATAATTTTCTTATTTTTTTTGTTATTCATAAATATTAATATCTTACTGACTACTGTAGGTACTTGAAATCATCAACAAATTTTTATTTTATCATTTTCTATTTATGACATTGTTTTCAAAATATTTTGAGTTCTTAATAGACATTTAAAATTGTCAATTTTTTTTAGTTTTTTTTCTATAAATGACAGTAAAATTATTTTTGTTGGGCCAAAATGCTTGAAGATTCAAGGTTTCTCATTAGTAGTCATAATATCAGTTGAGAAATATTAATGGTCCATAGGCACAGTTTATTTTATAACCATTTAAAGTTCAAATTCTGACAAAATTTATCAAAATCTCGAAAATTTTCAATATATTGTATGGAAGTTAAAAAATTATAAAATGTTCAAATTGTATAAGTAAGGATTGAAAATTTAAAACAAGGATTTTTGTTAATAGTTCATACTATACTTAACAAATCCAAAAAAATGTATAAACACAGTTATTTTTGTACACATTTTAATTTCAAATTTGGAGGAAATTACATGTTAAAACCAAGAATGACGGTAGTTATTTTGTTGTAGTTAAAAAATATTATTTGTAATTACTTGAAACTTTTAGAGTATACTATTATATTTTACATACACAATGACATTTTAAAATGTAATTTTCTTGGCAAAAATGAATTTAACCTATCGAAGTACTAATGCCTAATAAAAAAAAAAATTACTTTAATCACAATGATATCATTGCATATACTTAGTACTATTATAGGCATCATTATTGTATGGTCTGTCAGTTTTCGCTCAGAGTGGTTTTTCATATACAATAATTTCATACCATTGAATTAAAATTTAACGCCTCCATTGACTAGACACCTAAAGTGCACCAAAACTTAACCCACTTACTAGCCTTTTTAAACTTGAAGTATAAAAAAAAAATCAAAAACTTTAATCCTCTTTAAGTTTTTGAAAACATTTTAACTTCAGTATTAAACTTTTTATAGATATTTTGAAATTTTGTTTTAAATAACCGCAACAAAAATTGATTAATTTAGCCAATTAATAGATGAGCTAGCAAATACAAGTCCCAATGTTTATTCATAAATCACAACAGTGCCATAATTATAAATCATAATTAATTAGAGACTTGCAAAAAACTAATAATAATATGAAAAACTGGAAATAAGCATTTTTCAATAAATTGTTAGGAAAAGCAATTTAAAATTTCATAATTGAACTGTAACATGACATTGAGTTCCGTACTACTCTTCTAAATTTTTTGTCAAACCACAAAAATAAGCAAATGCTTTAAGTCCTGAGCCTTGGTTTATTATGGTTATATGTTACAGGAATTTGTTTAAACAATGCATCTTCACATGGACATACAATAATTTTGTTTGTCAATGAACAGAAAAATATATATACTCTGCAAAACCAACTTTATTTTGATCATAAAAGTAATACAGTTTGTGATGAAAATAGAAATACAACAGTTCTAATGAGGTTTATGTTTTATTGTGGGTATAAGCTACAAACATCTAAAGTTGCGAAAAATAATTGTACGACTAATGTTCTCAGTATTGATCCAGAGATGTGTGATGAAAAAGTTTGTATTTTTTATTTATTTTGGGTCAGAAATGTATTAAAAAATGCATAAATTACAATATCACATAAAAATATTAAAGTTATATATTTAATAAAAAAAAACAAGACTGGTTGAAAAAAGAAATGTATGAGCGTATGGATTATTAGTTAAATGAGATTTTTAAGATTTTGAATTTTAATATGTTTACTGAACTCAACCTTTATTTGTATTTGTCAATTTCAAAACAAACTTAAGAGGAAGCTATCCTTATATGTGTTGTCTCTGTCTTACAAATGTACTAACTGTTTTGCTCTGGATTGAACCATTCAGGCTGTAGTGATAGTTAAGACTCCAAATTGATGTATTTTTTTGATATCACTTTGCACAAAAAAGTTTTCATTGTTTAAAAATCCATTATTTTTGTGTTTTTCAAACTTGAATAACTTTTTTTGCTGTTTTGATATCCAAAAAATGAAAACGATAGTTCACAGCCAAAGTTCTCCTTTTTATGTAGTGAAAATGTTGTTTCTTAGTTATTACTGTAACCTTCTTGGTTCTTTCCCCGCGTAAAACAGTTTTTGCTATGTTTTACATTTGTAAGACAGACAACAGACAACACATGGGGGTGTAGCGTTCTCTTAAAAATGCATAGGATATATTTTAAGATAAGCCTTCTACAATAAAATAAATATAGGCTATAAGAAAGTACTACCATTAATAAAGCTAATTTTAAAGTAATAACTTATAAGTAATACATATCTATTTCATGGTTACAAGATTATAAAAAAATACATTAATTATAGTTGTGTTAGGAAGATAGTTGTTGCAAAATAAAGTAAGACATTGGACTAACAAATGTTCTATTAATGTATTATAGTTGGAATGTAATATAAGTTTGTACGATTTAACACCGATTAAAGGAACTCATATAGTTATTATTAATGGAAGAAAGTATTACCTAAACATATGTATACCCGGAGCAGAAGGTATTGGAGGAATAATGGAAGTCAATAATACAATTTATGTAAGTAAGAAAAAAAAGTTAAGTAAATATTTCTTATACATTTGTAAAATATATATTTTAGTTTAGCAAATTGAATTCTATGCTATTTTAAATTCTGAGCAAGCTGATCCAAAACCAACATATATTTTAAATGTTTTGGTTTTGTAAGTGGTTTTTTGAAATTTTTTGGTTTTGATTTTTAGAATGGCTTTTAAGTTGAGTTTGAACTTTGTTAATAGGAAATCTCAGTGTCTTATTTTCATGTGTTGTCTCCATCTTATAAACTTTCAACAAAGTAAATTTGCATTTATTTAGAACCTATTTTATGTTATTAGCCTTATTAAAATAAACTAACCTATTATCAAATTTTAAAGAACATTATTACTATAATTTTTTTTTTTAATCTGTCAATTTACCGTGTTACTCTACAACTATATTAAGATTTTAGACAATTTATTCTTGTAATAAGTCATGAATGGGATTATGTAAAATTGGTTAAAATGACTAACAAACATTTTTATAAGTAAGTAGTATATTAGGTATTGCAGTTACAAATTATTATATAATATTATCAACGTTCATCGTTGCCTCGTTATTACTTATTGGTTTCATTATTAATTATAAATATAAAAACTTTAAACAAAAATAAAAATACTTCTGCCATGTCCCTCAGAAATGCGTTCAATGTGTCACTTTTATTTATACCTCTCCACCACGTTTCAATAAGATACCTGTAATAGTTATTATATTATAAATAGGTATGTAATTATATTATTATTATATTATAATATTATACCTTGGAAGTAAATCTGGAGTTGTACCACAAATATTTTTCACAATTTTTAGTCTCAGAGGTCTCCACAAACTTTCAATCCTTTGGGTATGTGATTTTGAAATTTTATCTACGATCAAGACTTATACGATGCATTAAAAAATATTGCTAATATTTATTACCATTAATTCTCGATAGTAAAGATAAAAATACAATAAGCGTCCTGTAATTGTGAAGCTTAGGTTATAACATAATAAACTGTAAAGATATGAATTACATATAGTATAGAGTGCATACGACAAGCGTCTCATAATCACAGGTAGACTGCAATCTAGGTAGAGCGCATACGACATGATAGCCATATAAGTTTATTTTATTAAATGAAATCAGGGACACAGCCCTACTTGGGATCACACTCAAGTAGTCAGCTGTTATATAATTTTTGTATTATTATGATTACTGTAGCTTAATTGTAATTGTTATGTTAGAGGACCTGACTAATGACCACGTTACACGTTAGATCATTATAAACACTGGTCAGGATCTATAGAATTAATTTATAATGGCAAGTCTTGTTTTTACCATCCTCATGACAAGACAAGTAATTAAATAAGGTTAATTGAAGGAGTCTGTGTAATAACCAGACAGCTTCATTTTTCGCCGAAGTCGAGTTTTAATTGAATTTTATAAAGCAAAAAATTACGAGATTTTTGTATAAAAACAAGGCAAATCAGACCACCTGTGTGGGAAATATAATATACCTGGAACCTGTCTGAGTTTTTTTTTCTGTTGAGACACCCGTGTGTTTTATGTTCCTTGAAAAGTTTTGAAAAATGGAGCTGTCTGGTTATTGCTCAGACCCTTCTAATTTTAAATGTTGAAATTTGTAATAAGTGTTAAATTAATAAGTCTAGCCAAATCTAAGAGTTTAACAATAATATGTGTATGTTGGATTTTTTAATATTTAAATTTTTAAGTGAATTATAACTTATACCTAAGTATATAAAATATTACAATTTAGGAGTTCTCTTAACTCAATTTAAAATATAGGTATTGTAAAAAACCTAACATACATAATATACAGGTTACCTTACCTTATACTGAAGTTTTGAAATAAGTGAATTCTTTCTAATATTAAAGCTAACAACAGTTATTCAATAAATTATTTGCTTTCGTTAACTTGTATATTGCTTATATTTTTCAGAATATTGGTTATCAATTAACACCATTTAAAATAAATGAAGCGGGAACTGTTGAAATGTATTTCAAAAATGGAGATAGTTGTACTGATTCAAGATTAAAAATAAAAAACACAAAGTATTCTACAATAATAAAATTTATATGTGATATAACTGAAAATGAAGTAAAAAAACAAATTCAATATACCTAACTCATTAGTGACATATTTAAAATTATCATTAATTAATATACAAACATTTTTTTCTTACTACTATTCAGGGAAAACCAATATTTGAGAACAATGTAAACAATTGCACATTCAATTTTGAATGGAAAACTAGTCTTGTATGCAGCAGAAAATTGGTAGAATTTGATAAGGATAAGTGTGCGGCAACTCTTAAAATATCTAGTCAAAATGTTACAAACAATACAACCATAGATTTGAATAATATCTTGAATATTAATAATGTAAGTTAAAATTTAATTTTTATAAAAATAATTCAGATTTAAATGCACTAATTAAGTGCCAATAAAAAAACCAATGATCTAAAATCCCAAAAAAATGCACTTGTAATACATTTTTGTTTTTGATTATACAATAGTTATTAATTATTATTAAATAAAAATAGATCATATTGAGTAGAATTAACAAAAAAAAAATGTTCTACAAAATTATCCAAAATTATTTTTAAAACATGCACTTTAAATATTGTGGTTATATAGTTTGTACTTAAATCATGAAAACGGTCCACTAGTTTTTGAGTCTAGAGCGGACTAGGAAAGAAAGATTCATCAAATAAGATATAATGAATAAATGAACATTATGTTCATATTATTGACTATTTTATGTTTAAATTCTATAATCATCCTAAAATACCTTAGGCCAGTGGTTCTCAACCTTTTTATATTCACGTGCCAACTACCTAGTTTGAAAATTTGTTCGTACCATCTGAACTTTTTTTTACTTATTAATAATGTATACTTTTATTTTATTCGGGTTGAAGAACACAGGTTGAGAACCGCTGCCTTAGACGATATAGGAAATATATTATACAACTGATTTTAGTTGTATTATTTTTCTTCACAAAATCATTAAGAGTTGTAGAATTTCTTCAATAATATATTTTTAGTTGAGGTGTATGAAATAACTTTCAGTTTTTACTTTTTTGATTGATATTTTCTTTTAGTTTTAATAGTTTAACATTTTTACATTTAAAACAAACAATTTGAGTTTAAGATTAACTATGTTATCTATAAAGCTTTTCTTAGATAACTACCAACACAAATTTAATATATGTTTAATATTATACAAACTTTTAAAATAGATCTTTTAATATTGTAATATTTTTAAATTTTAAATTTATAGGGTATTACATAAAAAGTGCAATATTATAAATTATTTAAAATGAAATTTACTTTTCTACTAAAAAAAACCTATATGTGTTAAATATTCAACATTCTTCAAATATGCTGTTTATATGCACTATTAACTTCTCTGCTAAATTAATCTGCCACATTTCTTACTCAAATTTAAATTCATCCTTTAAAGAAAAAAAAGAAAAGCTTACAAATATGGATTCTTTAATAATCCATCATTTTAAGCGGTAAAAATGTATTAAGAGAATATCTTTGCTCTATTTTTTTTTCTTACAGTCTCATTCAAGTGTAATACAATTATTAAATTTTGAGTCTGGTCAAACCATATTTGTGATAGCTTAAGTATTAGAGTGAACTGACCTATTATCAAAGTGAAAGTTAAGAACATAATCTGTGGGTAATTATTTTGTATGACATTGTATTAGTTACACACTGTCTATGTACATTGGATTTTTGTATATTTTGATTTTTATGCAAGTTATGAGTCAAACATAAGAATTTATAGATGCTCAATCTAGCATAATGCAAATGCAAATGCAAATGTACAACCACAGATAATATTCTACTAAAGTTTGATAACGGATCAATAAAATAACCATGTTTTATATTAAAGCACAACACACATTTGCTTCTATAGTTCTATTGAACACAAATTTAATTTACTATGGTGTGTGGTGGGTATCGGTCACAATGAGAAATTGAATAGTGTGCTGCAATGATTATGTTTAATTGAATTAATGTTTTATTTTTTTAGTTCATAGATAACTCAACAAAAACAAATTATCAAATAGATTTTTGCAATGGATCTGTCAGTTTAAATGGATCAATATATTTTGGAAATATGAGTCTTGGATATGATATATTTAAGAAACAATTAATTGCTAATTTTCCAAATACAAATGATAAAAGTAATAAGAATTATGTTAAAATAACTACCTTATCCAATGAAAATATATATTTTAAAAATATTTGTTTTAGATTTCACAAATATGGAAATTATTGTTGTATGCACCAAATCGACAGAAAAATTATCAACATTTCAAGTTGTTTCAACAAATGTTAGTTTACCATGTCAAATAATCCATATTTTTCGGAGTGGCCGAGTGGATAACGCGTCGATTGCAACGCGCACTGTCGCCGGTTTGAACCTCGGTCACGGGCGGCACTTCTCTCCGGGCAGTCACAGTGTCCGAAGAGAGAGGCCGCCATCCCCCAACCAGGCCCACTAGAAATTCTGCTAAACAAATACACACGTGTTCCGTAACCCTACAGTTCCAAAAACCCTACAGTACCACAACCTATAGCTAATGGCCTCAGTTGTCGAAGCTTAAATCAATTTTTAAAAAAAATCCATATTTTTTAAATTCCATCTCAAATGTCTCTATAAACTTACTAAAGGCATGCACTCGGGGTGTGCAGAGTATATCCCTAATATCCCCTTGAATAGTTTTTCTTTCTTAAATATTTTAATAAATTTAGTTTTCACACGACTGCTTGGAAAGATATATATTGAAGGAGTTGTTTACGGTTTTACAACCCATGAGGTGATTTAAATTAAGGCCACTTCAACTTAAGTCAATGAATATTTTTTTAAGTCAGCATTAAGTTACTAAAAAATAAATACCCCAGCTGTTTTCACAAATGATAAAATGCATTAAGTTAATCCAGAAATAATGTGTATTAAATATTATATTTAGTTTGTTAAATTGAAATTCTGGTATTAAACAATTTTTTACATTGCCATACCTTGTCATGGAAGTTGTGGACTAAACAATAATCATCAACTGTTGACATTTGTTTGAAAATATACAGAGATTTTAAAATACTTCAAATTTAAGTTTGGATATTTAAGAATTTTTAAGACTCATTGTTTAATTGGTAATTTTATTTCATATAAATTAAAATTGACTTTTTTTTTAGAGTGGAGTAAGAATCTATGCATACTCTAAAGGTGTGTGTTGTATGAATTTCAATGATCACACATATACAGAAATGTGTAGAACATATCAATTAATTGCTATATCAACTACAAATACTGTTGAAAATCAGCTATCTATGAGTTCAGAAAATAATAAATCAATTGAATCTAATTTAAAAATTATTAAAATAGAAGTACCGATATTATCAATTACCGAACAAATCGAAGAATCTGTGACACTTGCAAACTATAATACAACCTTACAACAGTTCCATGGTAATATTGACATTAATCATTTTTATATGAAAAATAATCGTTAAATAAACTATTTAGGTAAAGATGGGATTTCTGACAATTTTACGGGTATACCAATTACGAAAAAAGAAGTGTCTGGTACTTCATTTTATACAGGTAATAATATCAATATAGGTAGTAGATAAAAATTATTATTATTATAATTTTTTAATACCTCCTAAATTATCCAAATTCTATTAAAAAAATAATATTATAGTATGTAGGTATTATTTTAGGTTCAGGCCAATTCTTAGTTCTTGGATATCAATTTCTCACAAATTTCTCTAGAAATTTTACTTAAACAGTTATACACTTATTAAAACAAACTATAAAACATTCTTCATATTAATTTAAACAATAAAAATACCCTTAGTATTTAATTGGTGGGTATTAAAAGTCAAAATTTTGTGGAGGTAATATTTCCATTTAATATAGATTGTGTGTGAATATTAAAAAATGGAGTTCACTTCAACCAAACATCTTACTATTATTTACTTTAAAATTACTATTAAATACTAATAGTATTTATTATTTATTGAAAACACAAATTATGTAAATAGTAATCACTTATCAGTAATAAGACATGTATATAAGTTCTGCCTAATTTTTTTTTTAGTTATAGTACTAATGGTTTTAGTGTCAATACCATTGACATGGGTTTACCGCTGGAAGTTACTGAAGGAAATGAGAAAAATTTCTTATTCTCTACCATTTGTAAGTCATTGAACTATTGAGCTTTGAATATTATTGGTAGTTTTGACCAATTAATTCAACTTATTCAAACTCAATATTTGATAAATATTTGATAAGCTTATTTTCATGTTTCAGGTCAGGCGGAGACGAGGAAATTATAATCGTAATTTAATGTAAATGTCAATTCTATATTTATTGTATTCTTTATAAAAGTTATTTATGGTTAAAAAAAATGTTCCTTAATATTTTTGAAAAGTTTCTGTTGTAAATGTTGTCTGTTTTACAAATTAATAGAAAATTAATTATTTCTTTAGTGCTTGGTATATATTTTTTCTCATTGTATTTATCCAATGAAGATTTGATTGTACATTTAGTAATTTATCTATTAATTATTTACTCCAAATGGCAGTGACAAAAGGTGTTAAACGGATTAAATAAATTAATACAACAATGCAAACAAAACAGTAATATAATGTACCTACTATAATAATAAATACCTTCAAATAAAAATATTGAATAGAGTAAATCTAGAAGGTAGGAGTTAAATGTTCTGAGCATGTGGAGAAGGGCGCGGTTATGGCTGTAAAAAGTATTGTGACTGAGAATAACGAAAGGTAGCTGGTTCCGCCTTTCCGGGTAGGAACTACAGAACTCTAAAGCACTTTTTCAAGAATATCTGGAGTATACAGATACATAATATCCATTTAACAAGTTTTATCACTCAATGCATATACCTATTGAGATCAATAATAAATCCATAATAGTTCTGTTGTACTTATAGTACACAATCACAATCAATTAATTGGTTAGTAGGCCATTATTGCATTTTTGTGGAACAAAATGTGTCAATGCAACAACACATTATTCAAAAGGATCCCCCCTTAAATGAAATACTTTAACAACTTAAAAAAAAGTTTATTAAATATAATATTACAATTATTAATGTACAGTATTTTCAGTACCTTTAAAGTTTAAATTTCACTCCAGAAATATTGTTTATCTACAGCTCGGATAATACTCTTAGGCAAGCACTGTTATTATTCATGGGCCAAATTGCCCTATACCTCAATCATATTAGTATAGTACATAAAACAAAAATAAATATTACTCAAATAATTGTCATAAATATTTCTTAATTACAAAATTCGATTTTAGATAGTATTTTTCAAGCGAGTTTGAAAAAAAATTGAACTATTCACTAGGTATGTTGTTTAATATTGTGTATCTAATACTTATACATATATACACCAGGGCTTCAAAACGTTAAAATGGAATAAATTTTGATGTGTCGTATTTATAAAATTGTTGACTAGAGGGCCGATGATAATGTAAGGGCACTACCTGATTTTAGTCTGTGCATACCTATGATAAATGATAATACTACAATATTCGTTACTCCAAGCCATGTCTACAGGATGTAGACCTTGGTAAATAAGTGGCTTCAACAGTTTTAAAAATCATTCATATAAATTGTACCTGCTGTCCAGATACATTTATATTGTGTTAAGAATCATCCATTTGACATGTCAGTAACAAGATAACAGAGTTGCAACATATTCACTTTTTGTCACTATATTTTTTTCACTTATAGCTATTTAATATAATGTTTCTATACAGATAACAAAATTAATTATGTAATACTTTCCTTAAAATATTTTTTTAATAATTCAATTTTTGTTATTTAATTATATTCATTTTAGATTCTGAGCAAAGTGATCAAAACATAAAATATATTTAAATTTAGCATGGAGTTTAATTTTATATCAATCAGCACTTATCCAGGATCCCACTCGATCAAATGTAGACATTAATCTTGACCTTAAACTTGATTTTAAAAAGTATGAAGTGCATATTCTTAATGAAACATCTAGTCATGGACTTAAACTGTATGAAAAAATGGCTTCTTATTTTTCTTTTACACTAGATAGCATATGATATAATCACTTGACTGCATACTAATTAGTATACTTAATCAATGCTTATACTATGATAAGGTCAATCGTTGACTGTCACTTTACATTGTTGAGCAAAATCTTAAGAACAAACCCTGTGTTCGAGATCCATCATAAATCATAATACAGTAATATATTATAAATTATGCCATGTTTGATAATGATATTATAATGTAATTTGTAGCACAGAATAACGTTGGAACTTTCAGAAGTTCAGAACAAACAATACATACATGAAGTAATTGCTACGTAAAAACAATAATCATTATTATTTTGTATGCTGTACACGTTTCTAAGGAATATATTATATTGGTAATAGTTCACATGAAAATTGAGTAACAATGGATATGGTCGGTATATTATATATTATTGTTAAATAAAATTATTTCAATATATAAAGATAAATAATAATTACAAAATTATTAGGTCTTTCAATAAAAAATACTGTTATATAATAAAATAAATAATAATAGTTTATCGTAGATTTTTCCTTAAAAGTTACGAATACTGTCTTATTTATTCGTCCGTAAATGTTACATAAAAAAATAAAAGTTTTATTACAAACAATTGGTTTATACTCGACAACAACAAGGTGCGCCCACAGTTAAAAACAATCTGGAATTTTCATCACTAACAGCTTAAATTAAAGTAAATGTATAAAAATTGGTCCATAATGAAATGTAGGTGGTTTTTTTGTTATTCGAATATAATATAAGAATGGAAAAAAATATATATTTATATAATAATAATAATTAATAGTGATCACAATTTGTTACGCCTAGTAATACTATAAAATATATAATAGGAATGAGGGATAATTCAATATATAAATAAATATATAATTAAAGATTAGCTGCTAATGTTTTATATATTTTTTTTTTTTGATGATTATTACTACGACGTTTGTTTATCTGTAGACTTGGTACGTTTTCGGCGTCTCTTCTTCCCAGACGGATTGGACTGTTTCTTTTCTAATGATATATCTTCTTCTTCAGCAGCCTCTTCAATTGGTACTTCTGGTACTTAAGACTCAGGAGTACTCAACTCGAGAGATACTATTTTTTCTTTGGTTGTCTCCACCTTAACGTATACAAAAATAGTCGACACACATTAACAAACCACCATTATGGCCACTATTGTTTCTAAGATATAACAACATCATCTATTAATTATATAATATTATTACACAATAAACCATCTAAATTCGTGATTTTTCTTCTTTTTTTGGATGAATACACTACTTACATGCAAAAATACTGTGTGGAATAAAAACTTATTGACTTGATAAAAGAACTAATGAAGACAAAGAAAAGAAGTGTTATTATTATTGACTTATTTGACTCGTATCTTAGTGCAACCATGCAGCATGCTAAATACGGTATGTAATATACAAATGTATAAAACAGTAAATAAGAATTCAATTGTGTAGGTACAGAGACAGAAAATTGGTGCGAAATTCAGAAATGAGGTAGGTACTAGGTACTTGATTGTGTACGGTATTTAGGTACCTCTTTCTCAATGACTTTTTCAATAATTTCGACAGTCCTGACTTTCAGCTGACCGGAAATGTGGTCAACATACTGCTCGGTCCGTAGAGAAACACTTTCGCCGACGACTGTCTCGCGTTCCGACACCTTGGTCTGGACAGGGGACTCGCGCAGGCGCAGGCGAGGAAAGTCCTCGCTGGTCGGCCGCAAGCACTAATTATAGCCGCCACCAAAGGCCAATTAGTTTTGATATTAATATGTATGTTTATTAGAGTTTATTATTATGTATACATATTAAAATACATGCTAAATAGTAAATAGTAACAGTTGTTTATTTGAATAAAAAAAATAAAAAAACATGAATTAATACAAATTATTAAAAAAAAAATAACAAGCTAATTAATTTTTAAGTTAAAAAATAATAAAACAGCAGTTAATAATTATGCCATAAACAAATGGGTTTTTAAATCATCCCTGTAACCAAAAAGTGATTAAGTGCAAATATATATGCATATATTTTTAATTTAAATTTTATATTTTTGTTTTCTTCACTTAGTTACTTTTTGCATGTTGTCAGCAAATATTGTGATTTAGACATGCAAAAATTGACTAAGTGAAATAATACAATAATTATGAAGTTATAAAAATGTCAAATTTCAATAAATAAAATCATAATAATTTTCACTAGATCACTTTTTGCATGATGGTGACAATATATTATTATTATTATATATAAATAAAAAATAATAACATGAATCCCTTTTTCACTGGATATCATGAAGCTCAATGTTAGACAAAATTAAAAAGCAATGAGATGAGTCTTATCATTATATTATGTTCTATTTTTTTTTAAATTTAATTACCTCCAGTGCTTTGTTTTCTATACATTCTTTTGATTGAGTGTCTGGCATTTCATCACTATCAGCATCACCGCCGTTTGTTGATTTATTTTCGCTTATCTCACTCAATTCTTTTATTACTATTTGTGCTTGTAAAGCGTCCTTAAATAATACAAATTATATTTGAAAATATTAAATATTTTGTGATTTTAGTGATCTAAGAGCATAATATATTATATTATTATATTACTTGTTCTAAAGACTTTAATCGGGCTTGTCGCCATGCAGCTTTTTTTTCAGCATTAAGTGAACGTTGTTCGGAAGGAGAAAGCTCTTTGTTGTTTTCATTGGATACAATTCCCTTAAAAATATAAATAGTATATATATATATTTTTTTTTTTATTAAATAAAGTTTTACTGACTATGTCATCTTAACTTATTGTTAATTAATACATTTTAAATAGTATATTATAATTATATATAAATTTACAAGATCCATTTTTAAAAATCTTTTTTAAACTATACCTCTTGATTTAGCCTTTCTTTCATTCGCTTCTCAGCTTTAGCTGTTCGTACACACATGTTAGTATTGACATTTCTCGGTAACTCAATACTTCTAAAATATAAATTATAGTCAATTTCCTTCAATAGTAAAAAAAATAGTAGATTAGCATACAGTGTGTTTTCAAAAATTAAAGCACCACCATCATTATCATCTTCATCATCATCATCACCTTCTTCAATAAATTGTTCATGTTGATTTAACCTTTGTTTCATTAATGTACCCATTTTTTGCTCTATAAATTATTCATAAGCATGTAAATCAACAAATTAAAGACAATGGTGTTAATAAATAAAGGTAGGTCAAACTTAAAAATATGGTCTCAAATAGTACATTTTAATTGTATGTTTAATTTGAACCGAATAATGATATGTTCTATATTACTGAGATTTTGAATGAAGTTAAGAATCAGACATTTTGTACTCTGTCTCAAAATAACAATCACTTTTTGAGCATCATGAATGATCCATTTTTTTTTTGGAGTTAACTAATTCTTAGGAGTTTGGATAAGTTTCTGAATTTCAAACTTGAAACAAAACTCTTAAAGTTTGGTTTGATTTTTTTAAAATTCAAACAGTTTGACCAATCTCTATTAATAATGTGTTTTCAGACATAATTAAATACCTTCTTCTTGTTTCATTTTTTCTACTTCGTCTTGGCTTAGGAAACTAAATACTCTTTCTATAACACAATATCATAAAGCAATCAAGTATGAATTAAATTGTTTTTCAAGTGATAAAAGTTGAATCTACAAACCAGGTTTTGGACTAGGATTGTGGTGTTCTTCCATAGCTTTTTCAAAAAACTTCTTCTTATCACTAACTGAAGCTTTGAGACCAGTATTTTGCTAAAAATATTACATGTTATAAACATTATATTGTAATATAAATTAGTCTCATACTAATTAAATTTATTATTTATGTATATTAAACTATGATAAAAATACAGCTTTCATAAATTAATCTAAAAGCTAAAATTATTGCTATTATAAAGTATAAGATACTGATAAATAATTTCTACACAGTATAAAGAAGATCGTACCTCACAGGGATTAACTGCATTGTAATATGTCAAAAGTGACGGGGTATCATTATATACTTCCAACCAGTGAGGAATGGACGGGTGTGTGGAATAATTTAAGGGAGGTGGTTCTAGGGATTGTGTAGTGTCCAAGGATGAGCTACTTTCAACATCTGTGAAGTCTGGAACATAAAACTGGTCGGCTGGCAACGTATTCACTTTGGTAACATAAGGCATCATTTCTACTTGAATAGGTTTTGGTCGTTCCACAACGACTGTTCGCAGAGGAGGATGAGGGTTATCACGAGGAACATCTTGGAAATGTATATGTTTTGGTGGCCGGAAAGAGGATTTTGATGGGGGTGGTTTTTTGGGAAGAGATGGTTTAGGAGGAGATGGGTTTGAAGGGGATATGTTAAGCCGTTTCTGAATAACTACCTGTTAATGTTCATGCAAAAAATAATAGCAATGTTAATGTATTTTGGCTGCATTATTTTTTAAATTAGTAGTATGAATAAATTTGTTTTACAGTTAAACACCTATTTATACCACTTGAATTTTTATTTTCAAATTACATACATGCAGAGTAGTAATTAGTAGTAATTATTAATATAAATAGGTCCAGTAGTATGTGCTTATTTTATTGCTGGTATAAAACTATATTATAACAAATATAATATATACCATAAAATTACACAAGAAAAAATTAATTTTATTTAAAATACAATGTTATTTAAAGTATGGACATTGTTAGAAATTTAACTTTAGGACATGGGGAAGTTTACAACATTAAGCAATGATAACAAATATATATAAAAAAAAAACAATTTAGGTTTAACATTTATAATATATTATATAAATCTATTTGTGTTAAGAAAATAATTAAATTAATATGAACTAAATTAAAATTATTATTTAATGGTCCGCTCAATATCATAAAATTAATTATTAAGTATGTGAATGGAATTACTCACTCAGTATTGGTTCATTAAGTATACTATTTATACTTAAACATTATTATACATTTTTATTTTTATTAATATGATGAGAAAAATTCTTAGATCAGTAATAACTTGATGTTGTTGAACTTGATTAAATGCGATCACAAAATGCTTAAAAATAAAGAACAAGAGAAAAAAATTACAGAGTAAATATTTTGTAGTTTAATTTGTATAACTTTAAACTATCTTAGAAATATAATGAGATTAATTGAGAAAAAATTCCCTTGTACTGTGTTTGAGATGTTATAATCCGGTCACAGATTTAATGACACACTGAAAATAACAAATTAAAAGTAATATTTAGAAACCTTAGATTATAGTACCAATAAGCAAATTTAAAGTTTTCTCATTCTAAATTTTTTTTAAATAAAATAAATAAAATAATTTATTAAAATATTATGAAATGCATAAATAAAATATTCAAATGACAGAACAAAAATATTTATATAAATCATTGATATTAAAAAAGAAAAATTTTAATGTTATATACACATACAATTACATAATCTAGATGCTAAATTTTTAGTTAGAAGTTCTATTTTATTGTAATTATTTACATTCTTATAAAGCAATTAAAACATTTTTTAGCGCATTAATCATACTTCAATTTAAATATAATAATCAAATTAAAATGAAAATAGTTAAAAAGTAGTAATTTGATTTAGATATGACTACTTTGTTTTATGGACATTACAATTTTAGTCAGAAACAATGATAGATGTTATAATTGTAAGCTATGTTATATTCAAATAATTGAGTCTTAAATATTTTTATGGAAAACTGAAGAAATTTAGGAGAATTGAAATCATGTATAAATAATGTTGATTATTTACAGAAACTATTTTTACAATGTTTATTTCATAAATTGTAATTGCAAGATTGAAATACCTAATCTATGTTTTATAAGATTAATTTTTAAAAAATGTCATATAGTGTGCAGCACTAAAGGCAGCAATACCTAATGAGTCAAATGAGTAGCTTATTAATAGGCATTTCAGATTTGTAATATCAAAGGATTTTTTTATACATTTCCACTGGTCCTCAAAGAGATCTCAAATACTTCTATCATTGAATGTACTTCATACATTTTTACAAACATTTATAATTATTTGGGATAAAAACATATTCTTCAAAACATTTAAATAAAAAAATTATTATCGGAAAGTTAAATTGTTTGTTTCATAGTATTGGGCAAAACTTGAAAAATATTGATTAATAAAAAAACTATAATAATAACAATAAAATAAAAATATATGCAAAAGCATGCAAAATAATTAAAATCAAATAGATAATAAAAAATAAGCATTTTCTGAAATAAAATCCAATTTTTGTATATGATATTTTTAGAATAAAATTTATCTTAACAAATTCATATAAATAAATAAGAGCATATGTATTTTATTACTCGGGATACATACAACTAATTAAATAAGTACTCTTAAAAGAAATTCTATAATAATTCAAGACAACTTATATAAAATATGGATTGCATTAATTTATAATTTTAAATACATATTATTATTATAAAAAAAAAAAATGAATAAAAATTACAGTCAAGTTAAAGATAACTCAAATCTCAAGGGGGATCAAATAAATTTGATTTATGTGTTTTTAAATTATAAACCATACAATAATATAACTTATAAACATTTCAGGAAACAAGAAAAATGTTCTATAGTATAGTTATATTATAAAGTTTACAAATTATTAGGACTTGTATATACCTTAACTGAAGCGAGAATTTAGTATACGTTTTTCATAATTTATGAAATGTCATTCAATAGTAATAATATATTTCAGTTTTTTAAATAAATAATGAATGTACACACTATTATCTATTCTATACATACATATTACTTAAAAATCTTATTTACAGTTTTTAGTTAATAATTATTTAATGAATTCATAAATATATTTAGAACTATTATGAGAGGACTACGAATAGAAAAATGTTATCAGGTAACTTAATTTGATTATTTTTAAATTATATGACATAGCTAATCAATTATATTCAATCAACATTTTATATAATTAACAATTAAATTTCAAAGATTTAAAAAATATTATCATAATTTATGAATCCATATAGAATAGAATCAAACATTGCATTTAATGTTTAAATTAAAATATGAAGTAGTTTATATTTTAAATATTATAACAACAAAAAATAAAACATTACTTTAGAAGTTAACAACCATAGAGCAAATACATAATATAAATATTTTTTTTTATTAAGTTGAGCTTTGGCAGCTTAGCCTTGGCTCACAGTTTTTGTTTATTAAATGATCAAAGCAAAAATATTTTCTTTAAATAGATAATTAAGCGAAATGGTCAAAAGATACTTATAAATTGTTTACAACAGTAGTACTTCTAAGAATAAATGATAAAATAATATACTTAACATAATATATTCATAGAGAAATAATGTACAATATTATTTTAATGCTTCTGGAAAATTGGAATATATTTTAATGGATTTTCATCTCGTATTTTTAAAATAAAAGTAAATATATATTTATAAACATATACATTTTCTACATCAATTAAAAAATATTTAGCAGCCAAAATAAGCACATGCTACGCAATTAAAGAAAGTAAAATGTAAAAGCGGTATCTTCACACCACAGACAATATCAAGGAAATCTACTAAAGCACATGGCAGCATCAAATATATTTTTTATATCTGAGCATTTGTACACTTACTTGATCAGATTGAGGGGCTAAGGTATGTTTACTCATTACTATAGTTGTAGTTTTTTGAATATCACCTGATTTTGGCCCACCGGGAGATTTAGGTTTTATAGAGTTTGAATCAGTCGAGTTGAGCGTCAACATTTCAGCAGCTCGTACTACATCTAAAACCTGAAAATCAAATTGATAAAAATAATCCATAATCTAAAGATAATAGTTTTTAATATTTACTTTTTCTTGAGTAGATTTTTCTTTAACCTCGTCTAATTCCATACTTTCTAGCTCTTCTTTAAGTAATTTTTCTTGGTTTTCCCATTCAGCTAATTCTTTTTTAATTTCCATTTCTTGTTTAATTACTTCAGAATCATCATCATCTCTATCTAAGCTAGAGACACTCTGAGATATCGATCTACTCTCTCGTCTGAGTTTACCTTCATTGACCAATCGTTCAACTTCTGCTTTATCATAACCTTTACATACAATCATGTGAATTTGTTGACCAGCGGTCCGCAAACAGTTAACAGCTTCTTGGTGTGTAACACCCAATAGAGATACATCATTAACTTCTAACAGACGCATGCCGACCTGAACAAAATAATAATAAAATACAAACTGGAAATGAAGATATTTAATATATATTTATGTATAGGTACAAGGTATTTCTTTTTTAATGGACCACTCTTTATTTCAATAAGAATTAATGTTTTTGAAAATATTTATCTTACAAGGTCTTAAGTAGTTACAAAAAACAGGGGTTTTTTAATCCTTTATAATTTTTTGAATGACAACCTATAGTTTTTCCAAAGAAAAATATATTCCTAAGCATTTTGATACATAAAATTCAGAATTTAGAATGAGTAATTTATTAATTTTAAGTGTTGAAGGTTTAGATGAGTGGAGTAGTGGACCAACATTTTGTGCGACAACTGTGTACCATTCCACTCAACTCATCAACTCTTTAAATATGTATAACTCATAAACTACTGGTCTTAAATTCGATTTTTATGTATCGAATTACCAAGAAAAAAATTCTCATTTTCAAAATTAAATTAAAACTGTATATTATCATTCAATAAAGTAAATTATATAGATAAAAAATATTTAAAAACATAACTATTTTTTAAGTAGTATATAAAAAAATTTCCAGAAACATAAATAGTTTTTGAAATAATGAGTAGTTCTTGATAAAAAAAATCAAGCTGTATAAAATTTAAATTAAGTTTACTTTTAATCGTCCATCTCTTTTAGCTGCACCGCCAGAGTTAATTTTTGAGATGAAAACACCTTCATCAGTTTTATCAAGTGGATTACCTCGATGGCCTCGAAGACCACCCTTGATATGCATGCCAAGTTTTTCATTTGCTTCCCGGACAATTGTCAATTCCTAATATATTTATGAAATAGGTTATTATTATGAATAATGTTTAAGATATACCACAGTATATTTACTTGCTAATACATTGTATACTTGAATTATGACCAACTTATTTATATAAATAATAAAGTACTTTTAGAAGCATGTCTAAAAGTGATGGTAATTTTAGGATTGAAACTAATTAAAAACATTGATATTTCAAGAACGACGTAAACAATATTTATTATAAATTAGTAAATTTGATTATAGCAATGATATAGCTTTTATGATTTACCACTATGTATTTTTTTAATTTGCCAATAAATTATGATTTACATGCCATTACCCATTTTTTATGCAAGTATGGATGGGTCTTGGATTTGTATTTAATGTTTTTATCAGGCAAATCAGAGATGAGTAGTGGGCATATTAATATTAGAATTATAAGAGAAAATAGTTATTTTGATTTCAAATAATTACTTGGAAGTTGTCTGGAAGAGGGTCGTGTTGTACTGTAAGAGTAATTTCTTCAGTTGGCTTTAAAAGAGTTAATACTGCATCTTGATGTGTCATTTTTGTGACATCTTCTTCATTTACTTTTAATAAACGGTCGCCCATACGTAACTTTCCTGAACTTTCAGCTATGCCACTACGAACAATCTATAACCATAAAAAACCTCATGATAATAAAAATAGTTTTGTTAGTATACATAAATTAAATATAATGCGTTAAACTAAATTTATATAAAATTAATATTTTACTACTAGTATATATTTACATGAGAAATAAAAATTCCATGTTCTTGTAATCCAAATGGTATGCATGGATGATCTGTTCCTCCAATTATACTGAAGCCCCAAGAACCTCCTTCTTTTACTAAAGTGACATTCTAATAAATAAATAAAAGTAATTTATGCAATTTATCAGTATATAATATATAATTAATTATTTCTTTTTTAAATTATAAATATTTATAACATTTTATAACTGACACACAAACATTTGTTTATAATATAAATTAAGTGACACATAATTTTGGAATCTACGTGAATTTATATACCTACCTGAGTTCTTCCTTATAACCTTCACCGTGCTTGCATGTTTAAATCAAAATTAATGGTAAATATTTATGTCTTATAAATTTATATAGCTAAGCAGAATTTTAATGAACAGTATAAATAAAACCATGCAGTATAAAAGTTCAAATTATAAACACCACCAAAACACTTTTAATGTACATTAAAGGCATTTTTAAAAAGTTTAGATTAAAAATATTGATTTAGATACTATACTTGAAACTATAATATAATTAAATAAATATTCCAAATTTCTGTTAAATTAAAAAAAAAACAGTTAATCAAATAAATGTTTCAATATATTTTAAATACGTTTTTATATACATTTAAAACTATTTAATAAAACTAAATAAAAAGCTATTATTAGATGGAAACATTCAAACAAATTATTGAATAATATCAATCCAATAAATTATCAAAATGTTTATTTTATATTTTCAACATTACAATATTATGATGAATAATAATGGCATTACATTGAGTTGATAAAATGATAATATTAAACAGAGAGAATCGAGAAATGTATTAGTTCTCAATTATTTTTTTTTTATAACACTTATCTGTTAAAAGTGATTGAAAAGTTTTATGTAACACCTTAAAAGATTGAAAAGAAAGTCTGAGAAGTACTATCCATCTTAAGTGGTTCATAAGTATGGCAATTGAAGAAATAGAAATATGATTTATGATTTTCTTTTTTCTAGACAGTTTCTGCAGGAGCCAGGAAAAAAACCAGTACCAATCATCAAAATTGTATTAAAAATACAGAGTTCAGTGACTAACATCCAAACATTTTTGAACACTATTTAGAAATTTGTATTCAAAAATTATAAACTAGGATTTAGCAATATTCATAAAAAATATGAAGACAATTATATTAAAAATGCAATAGAAATAATTATTATGACAACACTCCAGCCAATTTATGTTGCATTGTTAAAAGACAAATTTCGAAGGGATCATGCAGTTTTAGTAATATAATAATAAACAATGTTGTATAAACTCATGTTTGTGTGTCAAAAAAAAAAAAAAAATAATAAATATAAATAACATACTGAAATTATACATGGGTATTGAGTATATAGCAAGACATAATTTAAGAAGTTATGCAAAGTATTAATTTGATATTGTTTATTTATAAACATTATTTATCTTTAAACCACAGACACACACTTTTCATGCACATTTATTATATCAGTCACTTTTCATGCCTTAATAAACCATACAGTGATGAAAAGAAAATTATAAACCATCACCAAATTTAATAATGATGAATAAATTGTTATTTATTTACTTACCTCAATAATGACAGATTTAGCTAAATCGTTATCTGTCACCCTAGTCACCACAGTTTCAGTAAATGTACTTTTGGTTATAGTTTCAGTGACACGACCTAAAGTAGTTGGGCTCTCCCTGAATTCTATTCCATTCAAAGTGCTGGGCTTTTTGATAGTTAGTGTAGTAACTACAGCAACTGGCTGCTCTTCAACTTGATTTCCACTATTCTTTAGAAAACGCTGTGGAATCATAGCTTCAAAATCTTGGTTGGTCAACGGCTTAGGCTATTATATAGCGAAACAAGGTACCCCAATAAATTGATTTATTAGTAGTTTATAGTTATAAATAAAAATGAAGAACATGTGCATAAAACCATAACAAAGTTTGTGTGTCAATTTTAAAGTAAGCTAATACCAATCAAAATAATAAATATGAAAATTTACTTGTACGCTTTCAGAATCAGAACTGATAGATGATGACTGAGAAACTAATTTCCTTGGTGCAGGCTTTGGTGGAGTTTGTGGAGGTGCTGGAGGAGGGGTCTTTGGAGACATGTATGAACGAGATTTAGTGGAAGCAATACTTGGTGATATAGAATTATGTGATTCAGAATCTGAGTATCGACCATCAACTATTCGCTCACACACAAGACGCACAAACCGTTCCAATCCAGTTAACATTGATACAGCTTGATCATGACGAGCACCAGCCACGTCAATACCATTTATCTTTATTTATCATAATAATTATAAAATATAATACATTTAACACAAAAAGTAATGCAAAAGAAATATTTTACATACCGATATAACTTGATCTCCAACTTGTAACTTTCCATCTTTTTCAGCAGCACCACCTTCTGTAATTCTTGATATAACAATTGGCTAAAAATGAATACATATTATAACATGTAAGTTATATTTTTTGAAAGCTATTAATTATTATTACCTCATTATTTTCTTTAGAATGACTAGAACCTTTTCCGCCAGCTATGCTAAAGCCAAGACCATTCTGGTCTCTTATTAAAGTCGTATACACAATTTGTTTTTTTGTTGAATCTAATTCTTTTAAAGGCTCTGGAGTTTTTCGATTCTTTACGTAAATAATAAAATATAAGTATATAAGACTAATCTGTATATATATTGTAATAAAATAATGGAAAATTACCCTATCTAAAGTATAGCCATTAGTATGTTCATAATTGTTCTGATGTGAAATAACACTTGGTGCTCGACTATTACTCAGACTGGATGAAGCTGATTCACCTGGAATGTGTATAGCCCATTCTTTTGGTAGTGGGTTAGTTTCTCTTAACACTTGAAGAACTAAAACTGACCCACAAGAACGTAAAACTTCAACTGATGTATAATGATCAACATCAACTAATGACTGACCATTGGCTGTAAGAACTTTGTCTCCAACCTAAACAAAAAAATAATTAAATTTTAAAACTACATTTTTTAAATTAATATAAATAAATATTTACTCTAAGCCCAGCTAATTCAGCAGGTCCATCAGGTGTGAGTCTGGACACAAAAATACCTTCATCGTTTCCCTTGAAAGGTGTTGAATTTCTACCACCAGCAATTGATAATCCCAGACCAGCAGATGTCCTTTCAATTCTAACTTCAAATAATTCTTCTTTTCCTACCATTTCGCCATCTACAACAACAAGTATAAAAGTAATGTTTATATTACATAATATTATATGACTATATGTGATACAAATCGAATCATAGAAACACACCGCATTTCTTGTAAACTAATATTCTAACTCTTTTAGGATAAGTTTTCTTTTTTCCATTTGGCATGTGTTTAACAGTTGACATAAAAATTGATTTCATTTTGTACGTTTTTACAGAACAAAAACATAATAACTGTATATTTACCTAGAGCAGTTTGATCTACTAATGACTCTGGTGGAGTGGGAAACAACACCGAACTTTTATCTTCAGATAAGGAGTTTGACGTGTTTTCATTTTCAAGACTAACCAATTGTGCCTCCTATGAAAACAAACAAAAGAATAAAACAAATACACTTGAGAAAAATTAACTTAGTTTAGTATCAAATGATAAATAAATTGTTTAAATATCAGATTTACATTTAATGTTTAGTTTTACTTTAAGATTATACCTGTTGTTCAATTAAATTAGCATCTATAGTAATTCTTTTATTTTTCAAATGATGAGGCGTATCTCTTCGATGTAATTTCATAGGTCTATTTTGAATATCAGCATCAAAATTTGAAGATGGATGGAAAACTACACTCTTTTCCTTTAAAATTACCAAAAATATTAGTGAGGCTGTAATTTATTTTATTTACTTAAAATAAATAATAATAAACCTCATAATTGGTGTCTTCTTCTAAAATACTATTTGTTTCTACAATGGATTCTACTTCTTCTGAATGTTTTTCATTTATTACTTCATTTCCATTGCTTTTTTCCTATAAATAAAAATTATGATTTTATCTAATTAAAATATCAAATATATTTTCTTACCGTAGAATCATCTCCTTTTTGACTTTCAGTTAAACTACTTTCATTACTTCTGGTCTTACCAAACAGCTTTGTTGCTTTAGCTTTCAGCTCTCTGGGATGTGGTGTGTTGTGTCGCACAAATGATGTCTGAAAATAACAACCACATAAAAGTTAGAATATTTAATTATTAGAGATGAATATATATTTGTTTTTTTTTAGTGAGAGTGGGACAAGGTCAACTATCAATGAATAGAAGTTAATTGACCAATCTATACAATGTACAACTTTTTTAATATTTAATTTCTATGCATCTTAAAATATATTAAATAATGTAATTTATATTAGAATAAAATATCAGTTTACATGATTGAATGAGGTTTAAATCTATTGTTTAAGTTAAAATAAAGAGAAGATATATTGTTATTACTTGTGCTTGAATTTGTACGTAAATATAAACAATATAATTTAGTACAAGCTAATAACTTTTAAATGCGATAAACGATTAGATGATCAGTAAAATTAGTTAGTTTTTGCAATCTATTTTATTTTCATATATTGTTTAAATGACCCATGTATTCCATTAAAATTTTAAATTGATTACAAATTTATAAATGTAGTATGTAGTGAGTAAATTTAATCTTATTTGCTAGAATTTTAGAAATTAAAAATGCTTATAACTATGTAATAACCATTATATACTAGGTAGTCTTTAGTATCTAAATTATGATGTATGAGAATGTGAGATAAGTTATTTCTTTTAAAACTTTATTGATATCAAGACAATAAAAAAATATTTTAAGTTGTTTAGTTAACCGTAGATGAATTAATAATTATAATAAAAATATATGTACATACAATTTTTAAATATTAAAAATGTTAGCGTAATTAATTTTTTAATTTGAAGATCAATTCTCAGGAATTCACACAAAATGTTAAAATCAATTGTTTCCTAAAAGTAAATATATATCATATATATATATGTATATATTTATATACATATCGAAAAAGGAGTATGGTATCAGAATTAATTGGCTGGACGGGTATCAGTCAGTTGTTACTAATGTTAACTTCGGCTCATGAAAAATCACAAGGCATGCTTGGGCACACCCTGCTGCATGCTACCCATGAGCATAAAATAGTAAGTTTAAAGTTCAGATAAATCTGTTTATCTATATTTGTTTAAGTGTATTGACATGGGTACTATTAACCTTAAAGGGAAGACTAAAATATCAAAAGTTTTTTTTTTTATATTTTAATTTTGAAGCAAGCTTAAGCATATTAAAAAATACAAAATTTTTCATGTCATGAGTTTGTGAGATGAAGAAGGAATGTCATGCAGGTATAACATCCTCATAAGTTAGAATTATTAAACTATAATTATTTTGGTATCAACATTTATTAAATGGTTTCTACTATGTTTGTATATTAGCTTAAATATTTTTATCTATACTCTGTCCAGCAAGAGAACGCACTAAACACCAACCAAATCTGGTTCCCTACGCGACACCCTACCATAGGTTTTGTTGGTGGGATGACAAGGAGGGATGCGCGAAACCGGTGTATTCTCTCGCTGGACAGAGCATAGTTTATTATACTACATGAATATTAATAACATACATTTGTATTGGGTTCAGTCTTGATGTCACCAGTGAACTGAACGGATGTTGTTCTGGAATTTGCCTTGTTTTCCCATTCATTTTCATCTGCTTCACTGGTCGGCTCTTCATCTGGTGGCGAGCACAACGTTTGGTCATAGTCACCAGTGATCAAGCCTACAAAGAATGTGCATGCCATGCGCGCAGATATAGTAAGCATAGAATGTGCTTAGATTATAATATAGATTTAAGTATGTGTAAATAGTAGCATAAGATAGATATTATGAAATTATTATCCTAATTGCACTTTTTGATCAATTTTGTGACTAAAAAGAATACAACAAATAGCTACGTGAGAAATAGATAAAAAAAAAGTAAGTACAAATACTATGATTGCTTTGATTGAAAATATTATACTGACTTTAAGACTTTTAATAGCTACTCTTTTTACTGATTTGTACATTATTACATTATTAATATAGAAATATTCTGGTGATAAAATAGTAATAAAAATTTGCAAATATTTTATAATATTCATATAATTAAGAATTCGTGCAAATGTCATGCTACTTTTTATAATGGTTAAATACAAATTCAAAAGTCATACCATTTGCTTCTCCCCTAATTTCAAGTTGAGGCAACAGAAAACAAGTAAGTACTTGTTCGCCAGTTTTTTCATCTTCATCTGTTTGAAAATTGAGCATAGGTTGAGCTTGGTTTTTTGATAGCCAAACTGCCTTTAAATTAAGGCTGGCCAAAGAAAATGGCAAATATTGTAAACTGAGAAAATAAATGCATTATAATTTACTATAAATAATTTATTAAAAAATATTATTCTTTAAATTACTTGTTTCCAGAAACATCTAGTACATGCAATTCAACACAATTTCCAACTTCATTTGGAAGATATTGTAATTTATTATCTCTCAGAGATAGAATACCCAATTGACATAAATTACCTAAAACAATATACACAGTATTGACAATATTAACATTTATGTTTCTTATAAGATGATGTTTTTAAAATAATTAGTAACAAAAAACAATTTTATTAATTATATTTAACTAATATTTGTACACATAAAAATAATACTTGAGTATAATTACTATAGTAAATTTATTTTCTATTATATAAAAGTCATATTATAATGTTTGTAGTAGCTCTATATAATAAAACACTATCTTTAATAAAACATAAAAATACAATTTACTTATTTTAATATTAAAAATATACAATTTAATGGAATTTATCTTATACTTATTACATTGTTTGATCTGTTTAACAATAATTAAACATAGAGTGCTTGAACCAATTAAAATAAATTTAGTATTAAACAATGTTACTGTTTTAAAACAAACGAAAACCACAATATACTCAAATTAAAAGTTTCTGTAAATTATTTTCTTATCTAATAATAATTTCAAAGTATTCTATTTTCGGTAACTACCATTTTAAATGATTGTGCATTATAATAAAATAAAAATATATATTAAATAAATTTACCAATATCAGTTGGAAGACAATGCAGACTATTTCGATCTACATTAAGATTTGTCAGATTTACAAGTCTCCCAATTGTTGATGGTAACTCAACCAAAAAGTTTTCAGTAAGTATAAGTTCTTGAAGATTTTCACAACTGCAATTAAATATAAATAAGAAGGTTTTTAAAACGCTCAATGATATTAAATCAGATTAAATAATCTAGTCATACTATGATTTTTAAAAGCATATTTATGAATTAATACCCAACATAAGTATATTTAAAATAGTTGAGAATATAACCTTAAAATAATATATTTATTATTAGAAATTTAAAAGTTGTGATATAAAAATATTTTGTTTATTGGATTACTTACCATCCGATGCGATCATTTAACATAGTTAATCTATTTAGGTCAACTTTTAATATCATCAGACGAGTGAGTTCACCAATACCATTTGGAAGGGTCTCTATTACATTTTGAGATAAATGCAGATCAGTTAAGTTTTCTAGACCACCAATTTCTTCTGGGATGTCTTCCAAACGATTTTCGGAAACATCAAGACAAGCTAATTGTTTAAGATTTCCTATTTCCTATTTTAAGACAATAAATATTATATTATAAACTTAAATGTAAAAATAATAATTTGTATAAACTATAATTACTGCAGGCAAATGCTGTAAATGATTATGATCCAGCCAAAGTTCTTGGAGAACTGGAAGATTACCAATGTGATGTGGCTAAAATATTTACAGAATGATGATTATAGACTTTAAATATTTGTTTAAGTCAACAATATATAATAATATAATAGTTAATAGATTTACTCACCAGATGGTCTATTTCATTATCCCCCAAATCTAATCGTTCTAAACGTGTTAATTGTGATAGTGATAATGGCAAGGATGTCAAAAGATTCTCTCGCAGCTCTAATGATTTTAAATTTGTTAACCTTTAGAATAAAAGTAAAATTAATTTAATCTGTAGATAAACAATATGAAAATATTTAAGTATTACACAAAAATATAAATTTGAGGGAATACAAATGCAAAAATAGTATGAGGATTTTTTAACTTAGAATTTAAGTTTAGTAATACTAATTATATTCAATTATTACACTATAGGAGAATTTGGGAAAGTAAAAAATACTTTATTTCAAGGATATAAATTTTTTTGAAATTTTTAGATATAAAAAGTAAGTTTATTTACTAAATTGAGTAAAAATGTACTTGTGATTGATAGAAGTTTTATAAATATTAATAATACATTTAGTGGTATATAATAGAAGCTTTCACTAGTGATAATTATATTAATTATTTATACTTAATAACTAGTTTTGAAAAATAGAATAAAGTAAAAGACTATTAATAATAATTTGTCAGAAGTATTTAAAGATAATTATTTAGGAGACCTTGCAGTATAGAAGTATAATACTTCAATTACAAAATAATGTATAGTTTAAATTAATATTTTATCATTTATTTGGTAATTCTCAGGATTATAGTTTTGACTAAAAATTTCATAATTAAGTTTAAAAAAGCAGGTAAGTGGATGTTGCGCTGCTGCACAGTAGGTTACAAGTGGGTAAATGTCAAATTTGAATTCAATGATACAAAATCTTTGCATACGAAAAACGTTTCAGAGGAAAAAATGGTCTGTTAATCTATGATATTAATTAGTATATTTGATGATATTATTGTGATTAAAGTAATTTATTTTACTATTACAGTATTTTTGCTAAAAAATTACATTTGAAAGTGTCATTGTGTGTATAAAATATAATAGTTAACTCTAAAATTTTCATATATCAATGAATAATTATTTTTAAATTACAACAAAATGACTGAAATTGTGATTCTTTGTGTTCATATGTAATTTCGCCCACATTTGAACTTAAAATAATTATAAAAAAAAAATGTGCCTATGTACTTTTAATATTTATCGACTGCTATTGTCATAATACAAATACACCATTTTAGTATAAATTTTTTAAGCTTTTTGACCCAACAAATGATATTTTATTGACATTTATAAAAAAAAAAAATAAAAAAATTGAAAATGTTTGTAAACAGTAAACGAGTCACAATATTTTGGAAATTGTATCAAGCATATGTATTGATAATATAAACATATAGTGTAAATTTCAAGTATCTACAGTTATACGATTTTGAATTACAACAAAATAAGAAAACCGCTATATGAGAAATGGAGTTAATATCCAATGTTGTAAAAATTTCAACTTCAGACGCTTATAAAAATTTAATTTGACTTCCAAATATTTTTTTGGTAAAGATAGACAAACTTAAGGAATCTTGTATTAAATTTTAACCAAAAAAAAAAAAAAATCGATTTTTCAAAAACGGGTTTTACGTAGAAAACTGAGTTTTCTTAATTTTTTATTGGTTTTTCCTGCCACTTTTGAAAACTATTGGGGATTTTCACTTGTGACCCCCCTCAAAATACCAACTAGATTCGTTTCCTACCAGAAAAGATTTTGTTGAAGAAAATCGAAGCACTTTTACTGCACCAAAAGGTGATAACCGACACAAAAAAGTAAATAAAAATATTTGGAAAAATTTGATCATTTCTTATATAATTATGTCATGGTTTGTATTTAAATTATTGACTTAAGAATAAAACATTTTATTAAAACCGCATTAATAATTTAAACGACAATTAAAAATAAATACATGTTCATAGAATCTAAAATGAATGATATTTATAATAATAACAAAATGATTTGTTAAGTTCTAATAATTAATCCCACTAAGACAACAGTGTTAAATGTCATCATAAATACAGTAAACTTACAGCCCAAAATCTGCAGGTAGATTACTTAATGACATATCATTAAGTCCTAATGTAGTGAGATTATGTAGTTGTGAGAATCCAGATGGTAATCTAAAACAATACAAATAAGAACAATAACATAAAATTAATAGGATATTATCTAAATTGCTTATAACACTTACTTAGGAATAGGGTTACTACTGAAGTCTGCAACTTGCAGCAATCTCAGACTTCTAATTTCATCTGGTATATCAGGTATGTCTAAAAAATAATATTAGAACATTAATAACTAATCGTGCATTTTAGCATTTGCTGTACATAATACTACACATACTTATTCTGTAGGTTAATATTAAATAAATTATATATATATATTATACCCATTTTAACATTTTAGTTTTACTATCAATTGTGATTAGTTGTACCTTAAAATTAATTGTACTTATTCAATAACGAATAGCGGTAATAATATTTTTTTAAACCTAACCTAACTATCACGAATATAGTTTTTAAGATCATTAATATTACGAGGTTTATGGGCGTATTATATATTTTACTTTTGAAATACCCCTAAAAAATATATGTTTACCTAATAGTAAATCGTAAATGGTATTTTAGACACAAACCGAATCATGGTAAAAAGTCCGGTATTTGTATTCCAAATGCTGTTCAATACATATTTCGATATAAAAATTCTAGGATTGGGTGCTCTTAAAAGTAGTTTGAAGTTCAAATAAAATAGTTAGTATAGTAATATCACGGCAAGTCGGAAGTAATAATAGTAATATCATTGGTACCCATAAGTTAGGTTAGGTGTTTTTGTTTACTTTATTAGTTAAATCATTTAATTTAAATTTTTACTAATACTAATTGCACGTTAATACCTATTTCATTTATTAAATTAATTTGAGTTAACCTTTTCCTTTTACTTTATTATATGTACCGGAATTTTTTTCCTATGAAATAATTTACCTAGAACTTTCTGGAAGTCTACAGTCCAAACTAACGCTACTTAGTCCCCAAGTTGCACCTATTACGTTGTATTAAACTAACTATGATCGAGAAAATGTGTTTTTTAACTTTGTACTACTAAATATGAAGACACTAAAAGTCGATATTTAAATTGTCTAACTATATTTAAAACAGTTATATACTTATATTAATTATGTTAGTGTTTTTAAGTTTGTTCACAGAGGGTTGGGTAATAGAGAAATAAATACAATAGTAATAATGATCAATAATATTACATAAAAATAGGTTATAAATAAATGTCTACCAGTTTAGAATACACATTTAAGAATTTCTTTTTAAAATCTCCATCTATGGTTTTTACTTTTTTATATGTTTTTTTTTATTTCAGGGAATTAAATTCCTTAGATCCTTTAGCAAACACAAGGTTGGTTTATAACAAACACGCGTAATATAAACTCTTTTTTTATGATTATACTTTCAAAACAAATTGATGGTAAAATGATAAATCAAAGCTATTCAAACATATAGTTCTATAAATATATTTATAGATTAAACCATATGCCAGACTGCCAGAGTCTAGTCAACATAAATAATACAATTTCGAACATGGACGAAGACGATGGCACAAAAATGTCATCTGATGCCAAACAATAATATGATTTTATTTTATACTTTTATTTGCCAACAACCTTATTATTATACAGGTAAAACAAGGTGATTGACCCTTAATAGCTGGAGCCTACTGCACAGTACATAATAACTAAAACCAGTTTTCAGTCACTGACAAGGATGAGTGAAGTATGCTGCTGGATAAATACAGCCGGTCTACTTGAATTACCAATCAAATGAATAATACACTCAGGCCTGAAGACATCAGATAAATCAATTGTTATTATTCTTACGATCCAATTTTTGAATGGAACGTTAAAAATAAAAAGAACAATAATTATTATTTTACGATGGAATTATAGAAGTGGAGAAGACGAAAAATAAATATGATGCACCTATAAATTGAAGATTATTTGAAGGTGGTCATTAAAAGTGTTCTTTCGAAAAATGTTTCTATTTAATAGAAAACAATTATACTTGAGCACTTGACGTTAACATAAACATTAATACTTTTGAGTTATAGATTTTATTGTTGTAGCATTTAGTGCATAAATTACTTGCCTAAAAAATGTGTAAATATTTGTTGAAGCTTGGAATATTTACTTTTTTTTTAATGTTAAGTACACATTGTTTGTAAAAAATAGTAAGTAGGCCAAATTTATTAATTAATAATTGTTATTAATATTATACGCATTAAATCAAGTTTCTAAAGAGATAATGAAATTATGGTTGATAACAAATATCATAAAATTAATTTTATTTGATAATAATCCACCTATTAATTTCTTAAAAATAAAATAGATTGAAATCTAAAATGTAAATGTGTCACATTTTTAAATGAAATTAATGTAAAAATAACATTATTCAACCATCGAATATGATACATAGACGGATATATTATGATTCATCCAAGTGCAGAATGATGTTGTATTAAAAAATAATAAATTATAGTAAAATACAAATCGAATAACCAAAACCAATTTATAACCGACCTCGATGAACAATAACCATAGCTAAGACAATCGATAAGAGTCCCACCAAAATAATTTTAAAAAAAGTTGAAAAGTCAAGAAGACTTTATTGGGAATTACAATAATATGATGCTCTCAGAATTTTCATTGCGATCGCATCACTACTCACTAGTTTCATGGGTTCGTTGGAAAAATAAACCTAGGAATGCGGATAATCCACAATAAATTGACCGACTTTGTATAATACCCAATGTTTTAACTTTTTTTTAAATATTTTTAATACGCACATTACAATAATATTATGAGAATAAAATGCACAATAAATAACGCCTATAACGGTGGTAGTACTAGCCAGTAACTGTCTATCCAAACGCAAACGGGCGACACGATGTGCGGTGTACCTTGACGGCACCGCCCTCGGGTTTTTGTAATCCTCGGGAAGTCGGGAGACCGGCGTTTCGTCCGACCGGAAATGGCGGGCGCTCGCCAATATAAAACGTACGAGTTGTTCCGCTGAAATTTTACCGCACTGCACACCACTATACGTGTTAATAGTATTTATTATTTCGCGGACGCCAATGCGAAAATCGAACGACAGACGCGGTGAAAAGGCCGGCGATGACCGCGTTTACCTCGAAAACTGACCGACGACGGTATAAGGTACAGCGGTTACCATCTCGTGAGAACGCGACCGAATGTGGACCGCGATCAGCAAATTTTTTACGGACCGCCAATTAATATAAGGGTTACGTTAACCGCGATATTTTTTATTGGTCGGTTGGAAAGGAAAACACGGTGGTCGTGACAGTCTATCGGGCCGGCTTCACAAACTTTTTTGGGACGTCGCCGCGAATCGTAGTGAGACGACATACATGCTAAACAAATGTTGCAAGGCAGTCCCTTCAAATCAAACCTGACTAAAAGCTCGCCTCGCATTTCCAATAATAATAATACAAGTACTATAGTAATAAATTAATATATCTGTGTGGGTAAGCGATCCATAGCCAAGTCTATCGCACTAATGTTGTTGAAGTTTGGAACATAGTCTTATACTCGAGGAAGTACATCTAGCATCTGGAAGCCAATTTTTAAAATTTTGAATTTTAGAGAGGCTTTCGAGGGGATTTGTTATCACAGGAAAAATGAATATTTTTGTTCATGCATAGTTGGCAGTTGCCATTGGTTACAGAAAATAAAATAGTTATTATGATTGGACATAATTTTAGATCTGTATTTTATACTTGGTCAAAACAACCAAAATGTGTTAAAATCTTTTAACGGAATTTAAGTTGAGGTAAATCCGCGGGCATTTAATTTGTCACGGGGAACGTGCAGGATCAGCTAATAGATAATGTCTCTGATGATGGAATCAACACTATTTAAAACAGTGATAGGGGGAGCTGGGAGGGGTTTGTGCAAATTTGATTGCTTATTAATAGTTCAAAAAAAATTTGAACTAAACAGATGGTCAATGGTATTTTTTAACGACTGAAAAACATGATTTAGATACCTATAAAAGTATAAAAGTAAAGAAGTGATACAAATGTTTGGCAGAAGACAAATTCTATAAACATAACTAATTATTTAATAAAAGCTAGGATGTATTACATTTGAATGTTTTAGAAACCTTAATTTTTTTATGGATCTTCTCGAAAGTATTATGGACGATTTTGTACATTCCCTATACTTCTTAAAGTTAATTGTTAAGGCCCTATGTAAATATATATTTTGAGGGGGTGTTGAGAATTTATAGTTTTCAGTATAAAAGAATTTTGGTCACCTGTAGAGATAGAAACAGTAATCTTCAATCTGGAGTAAAAGATAATATAAACTTTTCATCATTAATTTGTTAGCGATAATTAACGTTTTTAACGAATGTCCTTGATATGCGGTAGCGTTAGATTCGTTGCGGTGAATCTTGTATTCCTAGAAATGTCGGTAGGTACAACGTCTCCTATTCTTATAGTTAGAATAGTTAGAATAGAAGTTGATAAGATAATATTGATTGGGTGTTCCGTGAAATCTAAGTTGGTCATGTATAAAATAAAACGAAAAAATTAAGTTATGATAAACGCAATTATAATCCAAGTTTTAGGGGACAGGAAGGCTGGATTTTGTAATGTAAAAATTAAGAACGTAAATCTTAGATAATTGATAGTGTTTTTGAGGGACTAAAGCCCTTTGCGAACGAGGCGATTATTATTAGAATTTCTAGATAAATTACTGGAAATCTACCAACAGCGAAAATGCGCAAAATAGTAAAATAGGTACATCAGTAGAAGATGGTTGTTTGACAAGCCTGCCGACGTGCCCATCACTGTAAGGTATCTTTGACAAAAACCTTGTTTGCGGAATAGGCACTTTTAGGCTGGTTTTTTGGATTCAAAGTTTGAAAAGTCTGTTATTGTCAATTGTTCACTTCACAAAATGTACAATTATTGAGTACATACCTCACTATAATAGAAAATTAAATGTTCGATACATAAAAACTATATAATTTCATAAAATTCAGTTAATCAAACGCATTAACGTATGTTACAACAAGTGTTTTCTTAAAACACGTTTCCAAACCATTTAAAAATAATTGAATAATAAGGCGTGGTATATTAACATACCTAACCTTTTTTTTTTAATAACCAACCATTTAGCGTAGGATACCGTTTATTTATGCTATTATTTTAGTTAAAGTACACATGGTACATCATCTACGAAACAGCCCAGTGAAGATCCTGGTATGCGCGTATAGTTTTTAGTTTTTTTTTTACTATAGTACAGATTGGCATGTATTGGTATACTGTCGACACAAATTTGATACGTAAGATGATAACATTTGTGGTTCCATTGTTTTCATACTCATTATTATTACTATTATTATAAAATATGTATAGACATTTATATTATAATAATATGTAATACCAATATGTTTAAATTTCCAGCTATTGATCGGTAACCAGCGCTTTATTTCAACTTGCTGTTCAAAATGTAGTATTTTAAATACGCAAGAATAGTGTTGATATAACATTATATAGTAATTAAAATTAAATGTTTTATTCTAAACATTCATTTCGCGAAGTGTACACAACGCGTATTTATACAGTATTGTAAGCTGTGCAATATTTTTTTGACCCCATATTCCTGCATAAGCCTAACAACTATTCAAACATTAATATTATCACGTAGGTATTACATATTAGTATGTTACATTAACATTAACACATATTTTGATTATTGTCTAAGAGTTTATGGTATTTATTTAATTTTACCAGTTACTTGTGACAACAAATATTATACAATAGTTCACAGTTGACAATAACAAAATGTTGTTTAAATGAACACGTTCAAAAAAAAAATTTTCAACAACTGATTATTATTTATTTCATTTAATATCATATACAGATGCAAAAACATAATTAAGTTGGGTTTAGTTTACAAAATATACAAGGGCAAATGACCTGAAGCACTACATGTTTTAACCAGGACCTATACGTACTATTTGATGACATGACTAGGATGTATGCATGGGTTCACATGAGAACGGTGGGAGGAAACATACTAATCGTTTACACACACATGAATGAAGTAAAGTAAAAACATTCAATGTACGTTTCTGCATTGCATTTTGATATTATATTATAACTGCATTTATCACAGTGAAAAAAATTTGACCTCATTTAATTTTCGACTTAGAATAACCCTCAAAATACACAATATTATAATTTATAAGCAAGTTGTTATGATATATTTATGACATATTAAATAAAGTAACACAAACCTCTCTGTTTGTATGTGGATCTATTTATTTTAAACATTGTAGACGTACAAAATTCAGTTCTGGCAATGTCACCCGAGACACAAAAAGCAAAACATACCATGCCTAACCTAACCTATAGGTATTATGTAGTACGTACTATCATAAAAATTAATTTTAATATAATAATAGTTTCAATTAAAAAAAAAAATATATCAACATTTGGAATTGTGGGTTTCAAAATAAAACTGTTAATGTTGAAGAATAAATAATTACTTCTAATTGCATATGAATGACAGTATTATGTTAATTTTATGAATAATAAAAACATAGGTACCTATATACCCACATACTTATTAATTTTAAATTATTATTTACAAAAGCAATATCTATATTTATAAAATAAAAGTCTAATAAATTATTGGTAGGTAAATAAATAAAATAAAACGTTTAAATATTTTATTCCCCATCTTGGTATAGGTACTCTGTAGTACATTTTTTTAAGCAATAAAATATATTTAGATTACTATTCATATAATTGCTTGTATAGTTGTATCAACACTTCATTAAATTGTATAAAACCAGAGTAGAGCATAAATAAATATAAGAATTGCTTACCACTGTATATCTCACAAAAAGAGAATATAATTAGGTAGCTCGAATAATTTTAGTGTAAATTTCCTTAGAAGCGATAAATAATAATTACATGATTACCCATAATCATTATTAAATATCATTTAATAAAAAACAACTGTAATTACTAATTAGTATTACAAATGAATAATATTAAAAAAAAAAAATTGCTTATGAACAGAAGAGTGTTAAAAATCAAACAAAGAATGAATACCTATTTAACAATTTAAAAAAAAAAAATAGTTTATTAAGATTTTAAATGTTTAGTTCAGTTAATAAATAGTTAAAGAACCAAGTAATAATTTGTATTACTTATGTTTTATTTTATTTAATGTATGTTATACTTGGTTACAAATTTTAAATAGGTACCACATTTTAATTGTTTCTAAATAGTTAATATAATAATATAAAATAGAATTGAGTTACCATTTCTTGAAACATCTAATTCCACCAAATTTTCAAAATGTTGTATTTCTGGTGGTAAACGGTGTATTTCATTGTCACTTAGTCCAAGCTTCCGTAACCTTTGAAGTCTGAAGAAGTTCTGTAATAGAAATATAATATCATTAAACCATATATATGTAATCTAATTAGTTATTGTTAGTAATATGAGAAATATGGTGAAACGGTTAAAAAAAACATTGATTCACTGATAATCAAAACGTTTGATGTATTAAACACTAACTGCATCTAAATAATAAATTGATCAACAAATATTATTTAGTTGCATTGATAAAATGCATGCACTTATTTAACTCGTTGTAGAGTTATTATTTACTGTGTTATTTTACACAAATACCTACAAAACCTAAATTATTATTCATGGTTAGAAACTGATTAAAAAGTTCAATACGAAATATATACTTGAATAATAGTACATTTGAGTAGATTTTGAAAAAATAATAGGTACCTAGGTACATTTTTATGGTGTCTAACTGTCAATACTGATTTGTATATAATGTACACAAGTGATAATATCTAATTATTAATACCTACACATTCAAAATTATGTAAAAATAAAATATATTAGTTGAAGTAAGGTCATTAAAAATGACACATAAGTTATCTATGGAGAATGATGTAATTTCGCAAAAGACCTTGGCTTAACACTGGACAGGTTACATTATATCTACATCTTTAATATTAAGTCTTTATTGTTATCAATGGCACATAATACCATGTTTAAAGACCTTATTATTTTACTTATTATGCATATAGAAGAAATAACTAATTTTTGCATAGTTTATCATTTAAAAAACAAATTGGAGTATTGTATAGAATATAGGAAAACTATTAAATTGTTTTATTACTGCTGTTATTATTATAATTCTGTTTTAGTTATTTTTAGTTTTTAGTACCAACCATAACTAATTTATAACTAATTATTTTATGGCAAAACTTTATATACATACACTATATTATTTTGTAAGGCTTGTAATAAAAGCTAGAATAATAAATGTTCAACACATAATACAATATACAACCGTGTTAACAACAAAACTTTTATAAATACCTACATTTAAATAGTGAGCAATTTTCAAAGTATAAATTATCAAATAGGTATACCTATATGACAAATAAAGTATATCTGTTTAATAATAATAATAATAATAATGATTTTAAACAGGTAAATATTCCAATTAAAATAAATAGGTAACCATACCTACCTAATTTAAGTATTAAGGTTAAAATTGTTCTGATTAATAATAGTTATATACCTACTTATATATTAAATACCCATAACCTAAAAAGCATTAATTATTTTCTTACAATAACGTCATGAAATTTAAAGAATTTTAAAGAATGTATCAAATATTAAACAACATTTTAAGTTAAACACCTATAGGTAATAGGTTAATACATATTATTACAGTAGTCAGAGTGCCTTTTTTAAAAAATGTATGTTTAATTGGGAGGGGGAAATTGCAATAGGTACGACTTTGATGTTGTAAAAGTTATTTTTTTGTCATAATATTCAATCCATTTATTAAATTTTTTAGGGGAATCTAGTACCCTGTAATTATGAAGTATAGCTCAGAATAACCGAGATAAAGGTAGTCATTTGTAAATAATTACTTATGATGTTAAACAAATATTTGATTAGAGCTGTCACTATAAATCATAGGGTACTGTATTTAATTATATAACAGAAGACTAAGAACAAATACATTGATAATTTTTTTCAAATTCAGATTTTACTTTGAGATATAAAGTTATATTGTTCTGAAATCAAAATAAATATTTTTAATTTATCTATAGGTACTTATTACTTATTAGGTAGTAAATATTAGTAGGTGAAGTTTATAAAAACAAGTTTGTACTTTTATTAAATTCTTGTAAGACTTGCTAGTTTCTATTTGTTTTTTTCATTTATAAGCAATAAGCATACTACTAATGAGTTTAAAATGAAATGCAACCATATTATTTTTGAATAATAAAATTCAATGTGTTCAAATTGACATTCCTAAAATGGTAAATATATCGAAAGCCTAACAATGACATGACATTTTATAATTATTGACATAGGTGCCAACGATCTACAAATTAATATCAGAATATAATTTTATCCAAACAAAACAATATAATGAAGGCAGTAAACTCAATGATTAGTAGGTATCATCACCAGGTATAAGCCTAGTCAAAACATTATATTTGGAAATTAGATAGGTAATTCGAGACTAATGACTAATGTTTTGCCCACCACCGGTTGCCATGGTTGCCAATACTATTGTAACTATGGTATTATTTATTGTTGTTTGTACATTTGCCCAGTTTTATCATATAAAACTTATTAAAGATTGTTGTATTTTCAATTTTTTTTTAATATTTGGCCTTGCTTATTATAACCTGACCTACCCCTTCCCCCAAAAAGGATTTTAATTGGCTTTCAAAGTTACACATTTAATTCAATGAATTGTAGACATACAAATTTCTTAGTAATTCAGTTGTTAGAAACTGTCAGATAAAAATATTTAAAAAAAAAAAGGAACAATAGTAGGTACCCTATAACTGTGGCACCAAAAATTGCGATAAGTTATTGTGTTCAGTAAAAGACATTTTTATAAATGAATAATTTATGTTTGTGTATATGATAAGTGCATAGTATTAGATACCTACCTAATAATATGTAATAACTTATTATGAGTTATAAGTTATTTCTATTTTCATGATAATTTTGTATAGGTAGGTAAGAAAATAAATTAAGGCAACTATTAAATTTAATAAAAACATATTTTATGGGATTTTATTTTTCAAGAATGCTCCACAGGTGATTTTAATGAAATACAAATTCAAACTAATAAATAGGTATAATATGGTAAATATAATATTATAATAAGAGTTAAAATACCTAAAAAATTCACATAATTAGTTACACCGTACACATAGGATTTAGAAATAAGAATATAATTATTAAATTCCACTGTTGATAAGGTTTAAATGCCTATATAAACAATGAACATATTATCCTAACAGGTGTATAGGTACATACCGAATAAATAATCTTTCATGATACCAACTTTTTGATGAACGTGACAAAAAATATAAATCTAGAAAACTACATAACTGTACACATTATTTTAAAACCGACCGGTTGGTTTTATAATAGACTAAACATTTTTTAAAGCACTTTTGATTTTCTTCCTGATTGATTAGGTATTACTATAGTAAACATTAAAATAATAGGTACTAATGCATTTTAGTAGTATATTGTAAGTATCAGTAGTAAAATATCGGGAAAAAAGACTTCATCATCATAATTCATAAGATATCATACTAGTATTGGCAGTATTAATTGTGTCAATGTCAATGGCATGTATTTAACTTTTTTCCTGAGTGTGCATGATGAATTGAATATAAAACATTAATAACACCTTGTAATTTTGTTCCAAATCAAACATATTTATTATCAAGGTCACGAGTGCAAAAAGTGCAACAAAACGATAACAATATTTTATTTAAATTTAAGACTGAACCATCAAACTGAAATGTATGTGCTTAAAATACCACATTTTCTGACAAGTTTTCTAATAATCAAATTATAAAGTAGGTATTCATTTTAATAGGTAACCAGGTAAGTAATTCTTAGTTGGATATTAAGGTCATTTATAATACGTACAGCTCGGGAAATATCAAAATAGGATAGCATTTATTTAAAATTTGAAAAGAAGATGCAGATTTCAGTAAAATACAATGCCTATATTGAACATTGTGAAACAGAAATAGGATACTAGAGTAATAATCTTAGTGATATCAGAAGTTCTAATACTTGAATTGTTTGACATCAAATTAAAAATAGAATAATAAACAAAAATTATGTATTTTACAAAGACACATACCTAGTAAAACACGGAGCAATACACAACATAATAAAAATATCCAATTTGTCTATTTTACAATATAATAACATGATGTATATAGGAGTACAAGATATAAAGCCATGTGTTGTTTCAATTGTATATATTATGCCTAGTACTTTTAACATTACAAATGAATATGAAAAGGAAGGTTGGCATTTCTATTTAGCTTTGAAAAAGAATTTGAATGTAATATACATAAATTGTAAAGATATCTGGTCATCATTACCGATGGGTAGGTCTATCTATTAGTTTTCATTGAAAAAAACAATAGAAGTCTTTAGAAAATGGTTTTACAAATATCTACTATTGAAAACAATTTGATGCCCACCTACCTTATTATAAAAAGTTAAATACTTTTTGATGACGGTAAATGACAGGTTAAACAGTTAGTGTATCAACCTATATTAATAAATTACACAGATTTATTTATTAGGTACCCACATTAGATAAGTTAAGTACCTACTTCTTTGTTTGTCTTTTTTTAAAAAATATTTGTAAGATTTCTTTTAAAATGACACATAGGATACAACAGCCGGGGGACCGGTATCGGTTACAAAAGTAACAGACATGATAATGAACATGTCTGTAGCCTGCAGGATAGAATACACCTGTCTGTCCGCTAGTAAAAGAAACAATTTGGATGGCTGGCCAGCTATTAAACGCACGCATTACATTCAGAAACATAATTGATTGCCGGTGGGTACCCATTAGCTATTCCTGGCGGGGACTCGTGATAGCAAACTGAATTGTGCTCAGGCTGTTCCTATTTCAGACTTACTTTTGGCAGTTCGCGAAGGTGGTTGGCGTCAAGCAGCAGCTCCTCCAGGCTCCTGGCATACCTGAGTATCTCTTCGGGTACCGAGTTCAACGAGCTGTGGCGCTTATCCACGCACTCCACCTGCCTGTTGCAGCCCTTGAATATCGGTATACAACGGAACATGACACCGGTCAGTCTGCGGGTGACATGATAACAAAGACACGGTTAACACGGCACGCCGGGTCGCTTGGCCCGTAGCGACCTGTAATCAACGGAGATCGGTCGTTCGGTGGCCGACTGACGGACGATCAACGGGAATCCATCGGCAACGAAACGAACAGTAACAACGTACCAAATAGTTCGGACACCACCGGGTCGTAATACGGGAATACGACGGTCGTTATAACGTCATCGTGTCATACGAACAACAGTGACAACGGCGGTGGTGTAAACACACGCGAATTGCAATAAAAACCGTTTGCGTGGGCGACGACGCCTTTACGACAACAATCTTACGACGGTGGGAGGGAGACGGACACGCGTGCCGTCGGTATAACAACAATCGTGAGTTGGAATTATTGTTGTTAGCGCACACCGTCCGGGGGAACAGAGCGTTGGAGAATACGCACGGCAAACGGTACGGCACTAGACACTAGTGCACTACTGACTACTGAGCCGCCCCGTTGAGGACGTGTGCGACGTGCTCAGTGCTGCTGCTGCTCTACCACCACCACCGACCGCGGCCGTCAGTAGACACTACCACTACCACTATCACCGGCCGTTGTGGTTGGCGTGCCGTCGATGACGACGACGACGACGTAATCTCCCGATCCGCATTCCACAACATTCCGGAACGTGTACACGAATGTCATGTATTATTATTATTATTATTATTATTATTATTACTATTATTATTAGTAATATTACTACAATGGGAATTTTACGGGGCGTATGGTGACTGGTGAGGCAAGCGCGCGACGCTGAATGATTAGGGCACCAGGCGCGCGCGGCTCGCCGCGCCCGACGACCGCGCCCCCCATACCTGCCAGACAGGAGCGTGGCAGTTTGACCAACGCAACGGGCCCCTGCCACTATCCGTAGACGTTATCAAATCAACCACGACACCACGTAGATAGATTAGATAACGTTATTATGTTTAATGTTATAGTTATTTTGAAATTGGACAATCAGTTCTCAGTAGGTAGTCTCAAAAGAATTCGCGACTTATTTTCGTCGAGATTTGAGACTATGCCCGTCCTCTAGTCGCGTAGTCCGTCGTCCGTCCGTCCGTCTGTGCGTGTACGACGTCTTACAGAAACGATGGCCGAGGACGGGCCGACTGGCCCGAGCTATGGCGACATAGCCAAAAAACTGTTGGACGACCGTCTGCTGCTCACCGCCCTGGAACTCCATTACGAGCTCGTCGAAGCTGGAAAGGAACTACCAGGACTTCGTGAGTTTTTTTCCAACCCCAGCAACTTCGAACACTCGTCTCCACAAAACGACAACATCAGTATAACTCTGAGTATGGGTACGTAAAGCTAGGACAAGAGCTTTCTATTACTGTCGTTATACAAAATCTTATGTCTACACATTACTTTGTCTGTTCAATGCATCCTTAATTGGCGTTATTCAAAAAATTTTGTTTAGCTCGATCATCGAGTCAAGCAACTTTGGACTCGCTGGAGATGGCCAGGTACTCTGAAGATGGCGATAAGACAGTCAATGAACGAGTAGCCATCCTTGAGTTTGAACTGCGCAAAGCCAAAGACACAATTAATGCCCTCAGAACGAATTTGACAGTGGCAGCTGTAGGTAATATTGTTTTAAACTTTGAAACAGACATATTGTGATTTTATCTTCATAATTCATAGATTGGTAAATATGTAATTGTTACCTTATAGGTAGTACATACAACGTAGGTCCTACATCCTATCTAGTATTTACTAGATAAACAATAATAGCTAATTAAATTTTAATTGTTTTTATGTATACCTGGAAAAGTATATATATTAATTACTTGTAACAATTATTATAGAATCTGAAGAATTTGCTGGGGAAGATCCTAAAATTTCCCAATATGATGATAGAATCAAACCACATGAACAGCGGGTTCTCAATTTTTTAGTAAATGAGTACTTAATGCAACATAATTATAAGTTGACGTCAATAACATTTGCAGATGAAAATGAAAATCAAGTAAATTATTTTAATATTTGGTATTATTACTTGTTAGTGCCTTATTTAAAACGTGCAACAAATCATTGTAAAAATAAATAAATTTATGATAAAATGGAATTTTTCGTAATATAGTTAGATTATAATTTGTGTTAACATATACTTACCTAATAGCATGATCGTTAATTATTCATTACTCAAATTATGTAACATGCAATTGAGTAGGCATATATTTTTTCAACTAATTTTATCGTATATAATACATATTTAAATTCCACTTCAATATGTATTAAATATAGTTTAATTATGTTCTGATTTTAGGATTTTGAAATCTGGGATGATGTTGGTCTGAATATTTCAAGACCCCCACATTTATTATCCTTGTATAGAGATCGAGCTAAAAGTTACTTTAAATCAGATGTATCCTGTCAGAGTGAAATACAAGAGTGTATAAATATTGCTACCCAGGTATTTTTCTATTAATTTGAATATAATTATTTACTTAACACATTACATTGTATAGATGGACGGAGACTGCAGTGATTTTACAAAAATAATCTCCCAATTAGAAAATGATAATGAAAATCTTCTTTCTCAATTACAATTGTAAATATTGTTTGATTTTAGTTTTGTATTTTTATGTAATGTAATAAAATACATAAAAAGTTATTCTTATTTCATCAGGCTCAAATCAACTAAAGATTTATCTGATATAACCCCGAATATTTCTAAAGAAAAATGGTTACGGCCAGACAAAAGTAAAAAACAAAAAGTTTTAAGAAATTGTGAATCGTCAGTTTTTCAAGATATGTTAATAAATAAATGTTGGCCCGATCAACAATTGCCATTAATGTATTTGGATGTTGATTTGGATGTATTATCTGATGATGGTGTTGAATTGAATTTATATCCAATACTACGAATTCTAGAAAATCAAAGGTTACGCAATCAAAATGATGAAAATATTTTAGAATCCGAAAAACAAGAAGTAATTAATACATTTTTTTTTAAAATTGATTTATTAATAAAATTATGTTTATTTTTTTAAATATTAGGATTTTATTATCTTAAGTGTTCTCTTAATGCATATTCACCCAGATGTATTAGAAAGAGAAAAAATCTTATATTCTTTATTCAATATGAGAAAAAAACCTAATAAAAAAGAAAGAAGTTCAATTATAGGAGGTATGTTTTTAACCACATCCACATTTTATTCAACTATTTGTACATTCTTTTAATATTTTACTTATTTTAATTTAGGTTTATCTTGGTTCCTAAAATACTCAAATAGTGAATTTTTTGAAAGAGAATTGTTGCCTCAGTTATGGCATTTGTTAACAGATAAATATGTTGAGAAAAGATTATTGGTTGCAGAGGCTTGTTCGTGGTTTAGCCCATTAATTAGTGTATGTTTTGAATGCATAACATTATTTTAAATATTTTTGCGGAGATATATTATTTATTAAAAACAATTTTTAGTGTGAGTCTAGGCAATCTTTACTTTCTGTATTGCAACAAATGTTGATTGAAGACACTGATGAATCTGTCCGTGCAGCTACTATTAAAAGTATTGCAATCAATACTGTTTATATTTATGATTCTGACAAATATGCTCAAGTAATTGGTGCTAATTTTTCATTGCTTATTTGTGTTACTATTCCAATGTGTTCTGCTTATTATAACTATACTAAACAAAACTGTACTAGTTAACTAATGTATCATAAACAACATTTTACTATTTGGTAGATTGAAGAACTTCTTTTTATTGGCCTAAAAGATAATTTAAAATACATAGTTGAAATCACTATTGGAGTCTTGTTGCCAGTTTTAGCAAAATGGGCATTTGACAAAGGTCGTTTACAATCAAACTGCTACATGAGATTAATGAACTCTTTGACAACTCAAATTAAGGTTATTTATTCAGGTTGTATAAAGTTTACATTTTTTTTAATTATTTGAATTACTTATTCTCTTTAGACTCTTGATTCTCAAAAAAAATCACAAAAAACTGACCAGTTAGAATCTAACTGTTGTTATATGGTCAATGCTATTCGTTCTATACTTCCATATTTAGTTCTATATGTAGCATCTGCCCCTGAATGTATATCATTGAGAGACGAAGACACGCCAAGAGGAGAACTAAGTTAGTAAAATACAAATGAGTTTCCGATTAACTTTTTGATAAGCAATGTTTATATACATTTTTAAAAAAGTTGGCATGCGAGACATTGACGTTTAAATATATTTTAAATGGTTTTATCTTTTTAAACCAACGTATTGTACTTAAACATCATCATTAAAAATATAGTGATAAAAATAAATTACTCCCACATTTAAATTTTTCATTCCTAATGAGCTCTCTGAGTGTGTGGCTGTGTATCTTAATTTGCTTCTCAAATGGTTAACAAAACATGCAACCATAATAATATTAATAATTTGTTGGATACTATCTTTCATATAAAATGTTTCAGGGACAGGTTTTGCTGATATTTGTGTTGGTTTGAGTAACCCACAAGTATTCTATAGCGATCCAAATAATACAATTGGTACAGTGATGTGTACATTTGATGCTGTTGTTGAGGACAATAAAATAACATGGCCTAGATTACAGTGGCTGTTTGAATGCATGTACGATTTGTTTTTTCTATTGTGCTTAAAATTTATTTTTGGTAAATACTTTATCAATTTTTTATTGAATATTTAGGTTGCCCAGCTTAATAGAATCTTCATCTTTGGTTTCAATCGAAAACCAAAAGCTTTTGCAGTCACTCATGGCATTATTCCAATCGTTTTGTTATGGATTTGGATCTAAGTTCACACAAAATAAAGTAAGACTTAGTATAATTATTTTTCAGAATACAAAAGGCATTGAATTAATATATTAATTAATTACAGGTAAAACCATTGTTTGTAGAAAAAATACAAAGTCTAGAAAAATCCTTAGGTAAAATTGCTAATGCTTTACCATCAATGACTCTCCTATGTATATACATGTGTTCAGTATTAGCGCCAATAGAGGTGAGTTAGTGTTTAAATACTATAAGCTTCTACCTTGTGTAATATTTCGATGTTATATTTTCTAGCGCGAAGATCAAGAGTTGGAAGGAACTTTAAAAAAATATGTGTGTACATTACCATTATGTGGTGTTCCTATCAATATATTGCAATTTACAGTCAGTCAACTAGCACTTAATCATCAACGGTTACATGAATTAATACTATCATCTCTCTGGGAAGGTATAATAACAACAAGACTAAACCGCTTTGTACAAACGATATTAATTTACTGATTTCAAAGGTGTAATTAGTCAAAAAGAAGCAGTTCGTTTGGCTGTGACTGAACTATTATCGTCTATTATGCCATACTTGTCTGATATAAATATAACCAACCGAATTGTGCCAGCTCTCATTACACTTTCTAATGATTCTAATTGGTTAGTTACTCACTTAATAATTATTTGAAAAATGTATTGAATTTAAATTGTTTATTTGTATAATTTCAGTGATGTGAAAATAGCCTTAGTCCCAGTTCTTGGTCAACTGATGATGTCAACAAATAACAAGGATACTATTGAAAAATGTCGTTTTCAGATGAAAAGTCTTATGGATGATCGGACGTTAAGTGATAGCATTGTATTTGTGTCTGAACTCATAACAGCTTTTGGCAAACTGGCTCCAAAGTCAGATCAAGCTTACAGAGAAGATGGTAATTAACAACGAAATATAATATATAAATATGTTAAATATGAAATTTAATTCAAATTAATTACTTAGTGTTGATGGTGCAGTTAAATATGTATTCTGGTGTAGCTGTAAGAACATCAGACATTACAAGAAAAATAGAACTAACTCGTGTACTGTTAGATGCATTCAGTACAGTTCTTTATGAATGCACTCTATCTCCAAGTGCAATCACATCATCTCTTTTGCCTAGTTTAAGGTAATTTTAATGTTATATTATTAATATTTAGTAATCAACTAATAACTATTTGTTTTTTGAAATCATATTATAATTGTTTGTAGGTGTTTAGAGGAACTTTGTAACATAAATAATTTGTCTCAAAAAGAATTGTCAGCTATGTTGATTAAGGAAGCAGAATCAAGGTTACCACCATCACAATCTGAAACGTAATTATATTTTTCAATTATCTTATTCATAGCTAAATAATTAAATTTTATTTAATAAATAATAGTGGTACCAGCAGTGTAACTCAAGATTTGAAACCTAAAATGGTTAAAATGTTTCAATCATCAAATATTGCCAAACAAACAATGTTTTGGAAGAAAAATAACCAGCCTTAGTAAATATGTTATTACGCTGTTAAAACTTAAATGCTTTAAATATTGTTTGAATAATGAGTATATTAATCTCAAGTGTTAAACATTAAAAACATTTAAGTCAAGTGATACATGTTAGATCTATATAATATATAATAATGTAATATGTAACAAAAACAAATGCAATAATTGTGATATTTTAAGACATTTATTTTATTTTTTATAATTATACTATTATATTATTGTTAAATTATTGTTATATATATATATTTTTTTTTGTAAGTATTGACAGATTTTTAATAAATATTAAATGCAATTCAATATGCACTTTTTCATTTTTATTGAGTATATAAATATTTTTTAAAACTAATGGTAATTGACACAAAACATTTAAAAATTTAAAATATTGTATAACTATAAACTATTTACTACGGGACTGTGTTGGATATGTTTTCATAAAAGAAAGTATCCAATAACTAGTAATGAAGTCAATTATAATTGAATCAAGAAGGTTATAAGGGTACATGTAAATTTTTATATCTAGTTAAAAAAAAACTCCATACTAACCATTTTTAAAATACTAGATAACATAATTAATTTTATATTTTATACATATCACACAAACACAGAATATCATGTTGGTTTATAACGATTATTACATTTTTAAAGTGGAAAAAAAATAGTTGCACACTTAAGTATAAGTTTTGGTCACTCATTTTTGATTTTAAAATAATTTATACATATATTTTCTAATTAAATTCAAAATTAGATTAGAGTATATTTAAAAAAAAAATTGTCTTTATTGTTTCAAAATACTTTTTTTTAATTGAAATAATTATTATATATAATATAATAATATTGGTTTACAGAAACCAGGACTTCAAACTCTCTATCAAGTAAACATAAAAACTAAATAATTAATTAATAATTATTGTATGGATATAAATTAATTAAAAATTTAGTCAGCCTTAAAGTAGTCTGTAAGAAGGATGTACTGAAGTTTTTATGAGACAAGAGGATTTATTTATTTTATTAATTACTTAATTTATTTTGAAGTAATATAATCAACTTGGGACACATCAATTCTGCCAAGAGCTTGTCCCATTTGTATGGTTTGTCCAGCGTCCACGTCAAAAACAAATCCCTTGGGTGCTTCAAATAACAACACTACTGTCGATCCCATTCTGAATTCTCCAACTTCTTGTCCTATTGACCACTGAGTTGAGAATGGACGATCATGTTGATTAAAGTCTTTTCGACGACATCGCTTATTGGTTTCCAATCCCTTTAAATGTCATGCACATAATATAATTAATGGGATTTACTGAGTATGACATTTTTTAACTTACCTTATCAGAGTGTACTTTAATGGATCCTACATTTGTGGCACCTACAGCAGTCATTGAGAAGAATCCATGTTCCCATTCCCCAACATATACTGCCCTCTCATTCAACACAAATAAATCAGGTAGTAAACGGGCTATTTTTGGATTGACACTTAATAATTCACCTATAAAAATAATTTAAGTTAAAAATTATCAACATTTCCAAATTAAAAATGTTTGCAGTATAGGTACCTTGAAAATGTCTACGAAATTTAACAGTCCAATGAGCTGGTGAGTGAAATCTATGATAATCTCCTGGAGCTAAATAAATTACAAGTTGATACAATTCATTGTCTGGATTGTGCAACAACTTTGATTTATATTCATTCCAATGAGGATCAAATGGCTGACATTCGTCATCACTTTTGTCTTGTCGTTCAACAGACACTGTTTTTTCTTGTGTATCGTCTGATAACACTACATCTTGTTTCTTAAACGATAGACTGAAAAAGCTTACACCTTGTGAGAGGAAGTTGAATATGAAATTGATGCAGTACATGTGCATAGTAAGGAGGCCATAATGGTAAAATAGGAAAGTGGAATTAATGGACCAACCACTACAATTGGATGTAGAGGAGTCTTGCTTCATCATATCACTTTTTGTTGCAGTATTCATTGGTGAGGATTCCAGTTGTGATGTAACTATGTCTTCTTGCCAAGTTGGTGAACCTAAAAACGACTTGATAGTATATGTAACACCCTTAACTTGTTCGACTTGACAAGATGTAACACGTCCAACACTCACTATAGTGCCATCAGCCGGAGACACCTGTTAACAAAATTATATTTCATTTAAATAACATAAAAAAAAAAAATCCACTGTCATGTAAATACAACACAAATAACATTAAATATTTAAGATAAATGTGATATCTCTTACCATTGGTCTGTCAAAGCATATCGGTCGAGCACCATCTTTCAAACGTCTAGCGAAAAATTCTCCTAAACTTTTATAAGACTCCATGGGTAATTCAATTTCATGTATAATAACGCCAAACAGTTTTGAGTAGGCAGTATATAACCAATATCTCAATTGCCGAGGAATGTAACATCCGGAAATATAACCCCATAAACGTGACATTGCTCTTAATGGTATTGCTTTGTAAAAGGATAGCTGAAAAATAGCAACAAAATACAAATTTAGTTATTTATTAAAAATATAAATTAAATTCCATTATAAACATTTTAGTTTCTTTTTAATTCTAAACTTTTCAGTTAGATGTCATCCAGAACATAATATTATATAATGGGAAGGAGTGGAGAACTATAGTAAGTTTGCTTTTGATAAAATAAGTGGGCAAGTGGGTACCGCTTCGATGAACATTTTGAAATCATGTAAGTCATTGTGAATGAAAAACATTTATAATCGAAAACGTTTGCCATCCTTTATTACAATAAGTATGTGTTTATTTTATGATATTATTATTATTGAAGTAATGCAGTAGGCTGAATTAATTTTTGCCGAAAACAGTGAATTTCAAAATTTACCGTCGCTTTTAAAAATACAGGGAATTTTTAAATTTAACCCCTCAAAAGTACCAAACATAATTACTTTCCCACCAAAAATGGTATGGAAGTCTTAAATCGAAGCATACAGAAAAAACATATCATTGTGAAATCAATCATTCCAGTCAGAATCTAAAATGTACTAATGCTAATCTAATTTGTCAATTCGTGGTTGTTTTCAAAGTATAATTATTATTATATTCAACATCAATATATTATAAATATTATTGAAAATAAATATATCTTGTCTGCGGTTTACCAGGTATATTAATATGAATACGGTGGTTCGGCGTGTCGGTCAGAATTGGTTCCAAAATGCCTGAAGTTTGATTCCCGGGTTGTTTTAAATATATAAATAAAGAGTATATCTGAATTGGTTCCGAATTAATTTTAAAGCATTTTCAATTTCCCTTCCTATTTTATGCAGACTTAGGACTGCTGTATATTATAAGTCATAATATTTTTTTTTTAATTTGTTCATTTATATGATTAAACAATATATTTCTTTGTTTTTTCGACTTCGTAGTTTAACATATGCTAAAATTTTAAAAATCATTATCGGCAACCAATTAGGATGTCAATTTTCAGGTATGAGAATCAATTCGGATGCAGCCAACGAATATAAAGGGTTGCTTTTTGTTCCCTTGCATTTAGATTACATTTATTACACTGTCACCGTATTCCATGCAACCATGTAGTCAGTATTTAGAATTTATCGTCTTGTTATTTACCAAATTAAATAGTACATGTATAATGATTTTACTAGTTATTAATAATCACCTCACACATAGTGGAGCAGTTGAATATATTTAACTATTTTGTTTATTGTGATAACAGATTGACCACACCGGTTTACCGTTACCACGGAATACAAGGAAATTGTAATGGTTACCATAATATAACCCTTAAGATGACGCTATGCAAGTATTTGTTGTCCTCGTCCTGCAAGTGCGTAACATAGCAAATCGCGTTTAGCTTCATTGGTTTAAAAAATAGAGTGAATCGACTTATTGTGAAATTGAATTAGTAGGTTTTTTATGATATTTTAGTTTTTAATTAAGCAATGAGCATTTTTAATTAGCACAATATAACAAACGTAAAAATTGCTGAAAAATTGAACTATTGTAAAAAAAAACAGCAACAAAAACAGATAATGTTCTTACCATCAAGTTTCATAAAAGATTAATTCACTCTAATTTTAAACTAACAAAGCTAAACGTAATCTGCTAAGCGTAAATTTGTTATGTTACGCACTTGTAAGACGGAGACAATAAAATGCGAGTGTAGCCCACTATGGCTTAAATGGTATTCAGAGTCCAGTGATCCATGACATACAAACGTAGTAATAACACAATGTGGAATAGACTATACAGTATTATAGTTTTGAATAAGGATACAAAAATTATGAATCATGATTATCACATTTGAAAAAATTATTTTAACGACGAGATTTTCACTCAAAAACTTGCATAAAACACAACTTTATAATTATATTAGAATTTACAGTTAACAGAATAGTACAAAGTTTTTTACAAAGCTTTTTTTAGGAAGAACCTGAACACATAATAAGTTCAATAGAGCAACATAATAAAATAGTAAATAATAGACAATTTGCTAAATCTGTGATGAAAAATCCTTTCACATATAATATTATGTTTTATTGGATATCTAATAATATTATTTTAAACATATTAAAATGTATATTATATTCATACAATAGTTAGGTTGCAATTGATGTCTTCCCATTTAAAGCTTTTGTAGCGCCATCTCTCTGATTATAAATAACTATTTCATACTTAAAAATAACTAACAAAAGATTGCATAATATATTAAGTATTTAATAATAACTTGACCCAATTATTTTAGGAATAACCAAGTTGTAATATTTTAAATGTTACACTATTACCGGAATATATGTGTATTATATATTTATATATATTTTTTTTTATTGAACTTAAGCCCGGCGACAAAAGTCATTAGCTGTTGTAGGGGTTATGAACTGTAGTAGGGGTCTGGGGTAAGGTTGGTACGATAAGTTGTTTTTACGATTGTTACGGTTGTTATGGTAGGTAGCAAACACGTGGTCGTGTATGTGTGGCAAGGTTTTTAACTACTATGAGCCCGGGTGGTCACCCATCCGGGAGCTAGTAGCTGTGGCAGTTACTTACTCCCAGTCGCATTCCGCGACTGGTAGCAGCCAACGCGCCACGCCAAGCCACTGTATTATAATTTATTATAATATATAAATGTATATACGATAATATGCAGTCACCAGAAATAAAAAATTATACTTAATACGCATTGTAGTGTGTAGTCTATTGTTTATAGTTGAAGATTATATTATTATTTTTTACTAATAATATGAACAATTAATATGTTTTAACAATAAGAACATATTCGATCATACATTTCCTATCAAATATTTTTGAATAATATATACTATAAATTATAATAAAACAATCAATACAATATAGTACCATTTTGTATAAAAGTTAATTAACTTTAATTAATTAATGCGAGAAGGGCAGAAATCACAAATTTGATTTATATAAAAAAATCGTAGAGGGGCGTACGACGATAAACTAAAACGCTTACTGCTTACCTATAGGTGAATCTAAACCAAAAACATTTTATACATCACTAGTTGATCCCGTGCACTTCGTTGCCTATTAAAAATGCCAACTCTATATGAGACTCGCTTGTGAATTGTGATAATGCGAGCAGTATATTATCAGGTAGGCAATCCATCTGTGGTGGATTGCGGACCCCGTTAGGTGCATACTCCATATATGAATAATATGTTTTATTTTTTATTTTGACTGTGGACACGCCGATGATCGCCTATTAGTGCAACTCAGCCACCTCGGTAGGCAATTTGCATAAATTCTATTTGATGCATGTTTTATATACCTGATCTGCTCGATTAACCAATGGCAACCAAAAAACAAAAAAAAAATACTAATTTCTTCTAAATAATTAAAAACAGAATGTTGAATTTTATTTCTCGGAACAATTCATATCTACACGCCGATCAAACACATAATTTGACAGACAAAAGTCAGGTTAAAGGTAGCTGAAAACCCGCGAGCCGCCATGCTGTTTAATATGTAAAAATGTAAAATGTACACGTTTATTTTAATTAATAACTAATTTTCGTTGCAACTTTCTTAATTTTTCTTCCATAAGAAGCTTCTTCTGACAACAACAAATATAACAAAAAAGGAATTAGCGAAATCAGTCCAGCCGTTCAAGTGTGACGCCGTGACCAAGGGAAACAGGGATTCATTTGTATGTATATATAACTACTTTTTGTGACTTAAATATAAAATTTAGACATATACAGTCGCTGAATTTTTTGTAGACATTATCGAACACTACAACTTTTCTATCAACCCAATCATATATCTCTCATCGTTAAGGCAGCGTTCGTAAGAAACGTTTTTTCTCCGACTTGCTGTGCAAATCCAACCACCACGAAAAAATCTTTTCATTTTTCGGGTTAATATGTAGCCTATGACACTCACAGATAACGTGGCTTACTATTGGTAAAATAATTTTTTACATCGGTTCAGTAGATCCAGAGATTACTCCCTACAAACTCACAAACTCTACTTCTTTATAATAATATATATAATATAGATAAATTATACACCGTGAAGTCTAAATAGAATCGTTTCAATTTCTAATTTTTAGCTAGGTCAACATTATGACAGCACACTATTTATTTTCTTTATCTGATCATTCGTACCAAATTTGCATTCAGCCGATCTCATTTATGTTATTAGGTTTAATGTTAGTGAATTGAGCTAATTTACCATACTTTAAGGTAAGAATATCTAACACCTCATAAGCTTTTATTGATATTTTAATTTTAATATGAGTTATAACCATGTTGAATATTACAATATTATGATGTACTAAGATGTCTTAGGACTTAGATAATATTTTTACTATAAAGTTTGATAATAGGGCAATTCACTCTAATACTAAAGATAAAAACATAAAATTAGATCAGCTGAATGCAATTTTGAGAGAGAAAACAAATAGTGCGCTGAAGTCATCTTAAGCAAAAATGTTTTCTTCAGTTCCTTTTCTTATCAATTACTCATAGTAATTTAAAATATTATATTATATATGTAGTATAAAAATTGCGATTAATGTAATCGCCTTCATTATTCTATCGTTGATAATAGACTGTACCTTATTTAGCAACTATAATAATAAGTCCATAAAAAAAAAATTATCCTATTACATAAACATGGAATATTATATCATTATTATCTGACATATTTTGTACAGAAACTGATTATACTAACGAGCATTGCACTGTAAGATAAATATACTTATTAACTTAACACTATAATTTATTCATGTAATATTAGTAAGTACAATATGAACCATACGTTTAGTCAAATAATACCGCTCATATTATTATAAAAATAAAATATTATTTATGTCCAACTGATTTTTTTTTCTGACGTAAATTCAATACTTTTTTGTATTGCATACTTGTGTATGCAACAGTTATTTACCAACAAGTGTTGTTTTGCCATTGTTTAATCAGTAATGAGTAAACTTTATATATCATAGTAAATATATCACTACAATTTAAGTGACAAAAAAAAATGTAATAATTATTATTTTTTTCAAACATTATTGAGAAAATTATTTACCCTTAGATTCCGTGTATAGATGGGTTGTTGTTCGTTTTCTGGCTGTTGCTTGTTTAAACGACGCCATTGAAGTACAGCTAGTAAAGTCAACCCTACACCCGTAGGGATGGGATAAATCAGGTTTGACCAGCTCCACCATCGTGAATTTTTTGCTACTACTTCTTGAACACCACCATCATTTCCGGTACCTAGATAAAAAGTTTGTTAATCATATGAATATGAAAATGAACACGAAATAAAAACAATTACGGAAAAAAAAACAAACAAAATAGGCGAAGTTACACACAGGCGCACAAATATTGCGTACACATGTCAATTAATTCAAAGTAGTATTGTATCCATAGTTCATCCATGACGCGTGTCCGCGTGTAAATGTTTAAATAATCAGGCGAATAAAATTGATGCGTGTGAGCGCGCGTGTGGTGGCGTGATGGAAGAGGTTTAGAGTAAATCAGTTGGCGTATAATAATGACCTTAATACTCGTATACACTAACACCCGGCTGTACTCTTAATTTTCTCATCCACGTTTTTCTTATTATATTTTTAATAGATTCCCAACTGTTGATGTTACAATATTAATATCGTTAACATGTTAAATACCTTAGATTTATTGAAATGTTATAAAAGGTTTAAAAATATCATCGACTGGTTAATATTTTTATTAATACCTTAGAACATTTTCCCTCGAAAATTTAGTAACAAGCTCAATTGGTTTTAATTGAATTGACCTTTGGTAAAAATATATACGTATAGGTGTATAGGACGCGTATAAGTGTATATTATATGTATATATATATATATATATACACACTAATAAATATTTGCAAAGATTACGTGTTGATGAATGACACCTAGTTTGTATATCTATCGGGAATCGAAGTAGTTTAGATTTGAGATAGAAAATGAAATTAAGATAGTCAGTAGTCACACCACTTTTATTTAAACAATATTTATCGACTGTACATATACTACATAACACACATAGTAAAATTGTTCCCCAATTATAAAAATTAGAATGACTGATTACATTTTAAAATTGCTTTATACATAATTGACTTCCACTTCTAATGTTTCTTACGACATTTATCACTGTACTGTCTGTTGTAATATTGTACATATAAAAATATATAATATATGATGTTATATGATATTTATATAAGTGTTAACAGCTTAAATTTAAATATATATTCCTTTTTGTACAACTGAAATCATAATTGATTATACATTAATATATTCATATCTTATTTATTATCAGTAAACGACATTATAATATTTTAGTTAGTTTTGGAATTTGCTTAACAATATTATTAAAACATTTTTATTATTTGGCTTTAGAATCAATTTAAAAATAGTATTTTTAATATTATTTTGGAAACCTTAACCCATTAATGGATTAAATAAACGATACACAGCTGCCACACTGGTACCACCAATAGACTAGTAATAAACAATAATTTGTTTATAAGTTCATAAAGAATATGTATTCAGTATATATCAACACTTTTTTGCATTAAATTCATTAATTACCAATAAACTATTAGTAATTGTTTTGAGATTAGTGAGGTATACATTTTAAATTAACGCATATAAATAAATACCATACATACACATATACCTGGCATACGCAGTCTTGGGTTTAATAAGAATTTGTTAAAAAACAATAATTAAAAACTTATTGTATATATTATGTAGTAGAGTTAAATTAATACATTATTTAAACCTTGAATAATATATATTGTTTCAAAGTATCTAACTACTAAAAATATATTCCCTCCTATAGATATAGTATATATTATAAAAATATTTTTTTTACATTTCGTAGCCTGCAATACACTTGGATACCAGCTTCTTAGTCTGGGTTGGTTATAACATTATGATTAAAAAAATCTGTATTTAATATAAACTGATATACACAAATATTGTTGTATGTATTACAAGAGGAGGCCAAACCAACATATTGTGTCGTCTTCAGGTTAATTTCACGAGGGTGGGATGAAAAATCTTGTATTTGATTATAAGACATAAAAATATTACCTACTTGTAATGACAGAAATATAGAACATCACATAGTGGACGGTGGGGGCGAGGTGATCGACCCATCGCTAAGGATTTCGCCTGCCGTACAATACAGCAACATTTGAGTTCAGTCGAACCAATTTTAAATGGTTATTTATAATATTAATCTAACCTTAAAAGGTAAGGACATTATCTAGGGAATCTCAAATATTTTTATTGATATTTTAATTTTAAAGCTAGTTATCATCATTTTAAAATTGCAAAACTTTACATAATTATTTGTTATACGTTGCTACAAAAGTGTGATGGAGTCCTTTTAAGCTACAAAAGTTATAACTTATTTGAATTAAACATTGCACAAGTAATTGCATGAAATCACATTCAGTTAAGTAGTATGTAATATTATAACGATATAATGAAATTTGCATTAGATAAGACGAAATTGATGACTTCCTGAAATATACGAAAGTTGTTTTTTGTTGGAGACTCGAAGTACATTACAAATAGAAGGGGTACCAATTTAGAGGAACACGTTTTCCTATTCCTAAAAGACTTACTATAAAAAAATATTAGAGTAATAAAAACCTAACCATACATAATTTTACCTCTTAAAATTAGTAAATCTGTGTGTCGAACTAAAATAGTACTAATTTATAAATAATACCAAATTATTATTAATTAATTACGTTTTAGCATACACATCATATTTTTTACTTTCGTGAAGATGAAGTTCTACACTGTTTAATTTAAATTGTTTGAATAATAAAAAAAATATTACTAGGTATCGAAAAAATAACATAATTAAGTTAAAACTTAAAAGTAATACAAATAACAGTGTTAAGAATTAGAAATATAAAATAAAGAAATCTAACTATAACATAGAAATTATAGTATGAAAATAATTTTTAAAATGTATCAATTGTATTATGATTTATGATGTATTTAAGATGGTAGAAAATACTACATTTTACTGTAATATTAGAATAGGTAGGTAGTACTAAATTGCTTGTTGAAGAGGAAACATTAAACTAGCTTCGTAATTTTAAGAAATTTTTATTGTAGTTTATTTTTGGCTGTGGATAAATAGTTGAAATCGAAAATTTCGTATGGACAAATATTTTAAAAATTGTTTAATAAAATAACACCCAAGACATACAATTTAAGAAATGGCAAGCGAAATAACGTATGGGTTACATAAATAATAACATAAATAGGTAAGTGAAAATATTAATAGGTAATTACGAATATCGAAATAATTTAAATTTTAAACTTTAATTGTTTTTGATAAAATATGACGTAAGGTGTTTAAATTTCACTACATTAATTAACAACATTATTTATTACACATATGGAACTAATAGGAAGAAATATGTTTTATAGATATTCAAATAACAATGGTTATTACAATTTTACATTACCACATATTTCAATGGCACACAGATAATCAAACATGTGACTTCTATAAGTATTAATCAATATCCAATTAGAAACTACGAATATGTGGTCCCACCAAGTTTATTTTATTATACTTTATGATAGGTAGGTGTATTTAGCGGTTTATAAATGTGTTTATATAATTAGGTAAACAATACCAACGTATACCTCGTAAAAAACGTATTCTGTATAATACCTAAACATCAATCCCTTTTTAGTTTCATTAATTTATTATTATTTTTTTCAGAATATGAACTTATAAAAAACTCATGAGTTATTATAATTTTAAGTGAATTGTTAACAAACAAAATAATATAAAGGTCACAGAAAAAAATTAGAAATTATACAAAATTAAACAAGCATATTATAATATTATTATTTTTTAATGGGTTTTAACGTTTACAGATCATGATCTGGGTTAAAAAAAATTAATATGTGAATTATAATTGCTTATAATTGCTATTCATAAATAGGTAGATAAACTATATAATATGGATTATGAACATAATATATTATAGTAGGTACATTATATACATACATCATATTAAATAATTAATATTAATGACTTTCATTTTCCGATTATGAATAAAAGAAAAATAATATTATTTTTTTGTATTTTGCATACAAATAACACAAATAAACATATCTATTTTAAATATTGTTTTTGAGCTAATTTTATGTATAACCTTTTACAGATTTTGATCAACTATAATTGATTTTACATTGGTATTTTATTACCTACGTAATATTATGTTACGCATTATTTTTTCTTAAATAGTTAAAAGATCGTAACTGTTAAGATAAAAATATAAAATTGACCGGTTTGGTAAATTGTAATTTAATTTTGTTATCCTGTTAATGTCTTCATAAATAAACAAAAATTATACTTTATGTAAGTATAATATATTATCCTAATTTCTTGTTATGTATATAAATAAAATATGATAGTTGCATTCTATTTTATGACGTGTGTCATTTCCCAAGTACCTATATTAAAAATAAGACATTTTGTCCTTCATTATTTATATATTTATGACCTAATTCTTGGATGGAAAATAATTAATTTAAGGTAATATAAATTTACAACTTTGAGAAAAATGAGCGTTCAACGTATTTAATTTGGTAATAGTGTAATACTTGTTTTTGAAATGTAACAAAAAGCGGTAACTACGATTTTGTTCGAGTTGTTGGTACTTAGTTGTTATCTTTTTTTAAACAACTTATGTAGGTAATATGCATGTATTATATTATAATACGACTCTCCTAATTCGGTACGTACTTAAAAGCGTAATTTTATTTTATTTTTTTATTAGAATTAAGGCTTCAACTACTAAGATCATTAGCCCGGTAGTAGGTGGAGGGGAACGGTTGGTTGGAACAAGTATATATGTGAGGATGTGATGTAAAGATTTTGTTGCTAAAAATTTTGGATGGTCACCCATCTGGGAGCTAGCGACACAGGCTAACCCACGTCACACCAAGGAAAGTAATTTCATTAAACATTACCTTTCATTTTAATTAAAATGTTTTATAAATATTTAGTTTATAAAACTGAATATATTATCAACCAAATTCATAAATTTAGGTATTATTTGCCACTCTTTTTGAAATTGTAAATAACGTATAATCAACGAAATTAAATACATAAGTACTAATTAACTCTCTTAATATACAATATTAACATAAGTTTATACATTTTTAATCCAGTTGTATAACAATTTCAAAATGGATTTGTATAAATAAAATAATTAACATTTCATATTCTAGTCCTGATATTTTATACCTAATAAGCATATGCATATAATTATCCAGTATGAAAAAAAAATAGTTATACAATAAGTTACTGAAGGTATAATATATATTTTGATTTTGCTCAATTACTAATGGTTCAAATTTCACAAAGTTTGAGGTTTTGGTATATTAATTTATACATAATTCTAATTAAATTTATATTTTGTGTGATCAATTTAAGTATTTAACTAATTAGAACCAAATTCTGAGAATGGACTCTAATAAGTAATTAATTAATATAAATTATTTATTTAAAATATGTACGCCAAACGACAGTTACAAAGGGGTAAATAAAACTAATTAATTAATACAACTGTTGCATAAAATAAAATTATTGAATACAGAGTAAATTTAGAAGTTGAGAGTCAGGAGGTAAATGTTCTGAGCATGCAGTGAAAAGGGTGGACATGGCCGAAAGAAGAGGTGTGACCAGGGATAACGGAAAGTAGCTGGTTACGGGTTGGGTACAACAGAACTCTAAAGCAGACTCTTTAAAGAAGGTCTAGAGCATACAGGGACCCATTTAAAAGCAAAGAAATAAATCTTTGGTCAGTTTTAAGGTGACGTGAGGATAGAGTTTGAACGTGGAGAACTTCACAGATGCAAAAGTAGCCAAGTTGTACAATCAGAATTTAGACCACAAAAGTCGTATAATATGCTAAAAATGTCATCTGTACTCATTCAACGAGCAAAGATTGTATTTTGCAAGGAAAGGGTGCGCCAAACAACTATACTGAATTAATGAATCAAGTACTTTCAACGCTTTATTAACGGTGGAGCTGACGTGATATTCAAAAGAAAGGGGAGAAGTTGAATATCCCAAGATCTTTAACAATGTAAGCAAGTTGTAGCAGATGGTTATTTAAAGTATAGGGGGTGAACTATGGGAGACCAAGATATTGAGAGGAGAATTATTTGAAATGTATTCAAATTAAGAGTTAAACTAACGCTAGTAACACATTGATTGAAAAAGTCAAGTTCAGAAAAAAAACTTTGTTATCAGCAAATAGTAGATTTTTTACCTTATTTGGGTTCAAATGGTCAGCGATTGAATTAATAAACAGTCAGAATAAAAGTGGACATCATGACCACCTTTGAAACTCAGGACAAAACTTCAACTAGATTTGAGTAGTAATATATATTTATAAAAAAAATATAAATATAATATAATTTATATTAGGTATAACACCAACTGTCAGACTAAGATGGGTCAAATGGGGTAAATGCACTGGGCCACTGAAGTTGTCAACATTTTAAGTGCACCAAATATAAATTTATATTTTATAGTTGTTAATTTTTTTAAAAATTCATTTTAAACTTATTTTAAATGTTTAATGACAATAGAAAAGAATAAATTTCAAATTACAATTATAATTGTAAAAAACATATGCCCAACTTATTGGTAATCAATGCATAAATTACAATTAAGAATGCATACATGGATTTTTTGCATTCTTAATGTTGTTATCAACTGATTCCATTGAAAGGAAATAGAAATGGTATTAAAATATTAAAAAAGATATAAAATAAATTACAAATAAAATAAAATTTGTATTTAAAAATTGTCATTCTGCTAATATAGTTTTGGGCACTTATCTAAAAAATGTTCAACAATATTTCATCTAGATAATCAAATAATATTATTATCGGTTTGTCATATTGTGTGGTGTCCACATAACATTACCTGTGTCCCTACGTTGGCTATTTTATGATATTTTTATGTAGGTAAGTCATTAGTGTGTAAATTATTATAATTTAAAAATGTTTATAAATTGTACAAAAATTACAATATTATAAAAAAGCCAACATAAGATCACATGTTATGTTATTAACTTAATGTTTGATAATAGGTTAATTCACTTTAGTATTAAGAATAATAACACAGGGTTAGTTTTGCTAAACGTAAATTTGCTATGTTGAGCTTGGGCCAGACAAAGAAAACAAATGGTGAGCTAACATCATCTTAAAAATCAAAATGTATAATTCAACAAATTCAAGATAATAAATATTACATTTAACTACTAATTTCTAATAACTAAATAAATAATATAACTAGGTATCTAAATATAAATTCTTAAGTTATTTTTTTCACATAAAACAACAAAAGTAAATAAATCCTAAACCACCAAATGAAAAAAAAAAAAAATTATTTTATGAATGTGAAAAATACCGTACTTACTGAACTCAATCAAAGGACGAACAATATTATCCATTAAATTCTTTCATCAAAGTTCCTTTACTGGGAGGTAAGGTTAAGGCCTGTGAATCATGTCTCTATTTTATCTCCAAATATCACTTCTACTTATTGTTCAACATTTATTTGAACAGATTGTACAATACAAATATTAAAAATCACAAAAAAAATTCTTTCTAACTAATTGTCATTGACTAATGACTATGCCTTGTGCTACATTAAGTATTGTAAAATATTTGTATTAAATTAATGCGATTGAGAAGTTTATTTATTGTCATTGGCAAACTTACACAAATTAATTAAATTTAAGCACGCGTCGCATGCATGTTCAATAATATATCGCAAGACACAACAAAACATTTAACACTAACCATAATTTTTCCTCAGCGACCTTTGATACTCGACGGGGCGCAGTGAGGTGGGGTGATGTAGCAGCCTCTTCGTTGTCTTCAGGCTCCTTCCAAACATTTTTTGCTAACAGGCAAAATATTTTGATGCACAATTAAGAACACAAATTAAACAAAAGGCCACCACGATCCATCGAGACACATATCACAATCAAATTATCCAAAAAGACTAAAGATTATGAATTATGATAATTTACAATTTCTTGGAAATTACAACTTACCGTAAAGGCTATGTAAATGGTTATGGTAATCAATAATAGATAAGAAACAATACGAAAAAATAGTCAATTTATTATCAGTCAGATGTTTGTTGTACCGCGATAGTGGTAACCAAGGACGTAGTAAATGGTTTTCGCGGTTTTTTTCTTTTAAACACGTTGAAGGCGCGGTCGACACGTGAGTACGTGAGGATTGTGTTTATGTGTATGGCTATAGTTTGGTTTTAGTTATAAATTGACTATACAATAAACAGTATTACAGGAATATAGTTATTGTTGTCATTATATTTATAATTTTCGCATTTGTTTTTCTTATTTATAAGCTAAAATAATACAAAGAATTACATCATAATATTATTTCATAACTCGTATTCATGTTATTCATTGCTATAAAGGTATATGATATTTGTAATTTTTTTTATTATATATTTATCAATCACATACTTAATAATAATACATGTAATTACTAACAAGTAACGAAATAACAACCGTACTGTGCTCAGGGTTGTTATGTTTAAGACTCTTTTAAAAAATAAAAAAACAATCATATTGATTTTGTTGTAAACTTTTAAAACACATGTTTTAAACATCAATATCTTTTCTGGTAGGAAAGCGAATTTAATCGGTACTTTTTTTTTTGGGGGGGGACAAAAGTAAAAGATTTCTCAATAGTCTTCAAAATTGACAGAATAAACAATCAAAAAATTAAGGAGAAATGGCATTTTTACGGGAACCCGGTTCTTAGCAAAATCGATTTTGGTTTCCGATGTAACTCTAAAAATAATTTCATAAATACATGAAATTTTCACTGAATATTCATATCCGCATTTTTTTATACAGCATACAATTTTCAAAATATTTTAAATCGTGTTGAACTATTTATAGGCATTATATTATGACATTTTTGATTATTATTACTTTTTTTTAAACTAGTGTCGATAAAAATTTTTTCGCTCGGTCAAAAAACTTGAAAATGTAGTACAAGGTTACTCGTAAGTTTTTGTTAGTGGAAAATAAAAAAAAAGTTGAGATTAAATTCACAATAATTTTTAATGAGCGTTTGAATTTAGAATTTTGACGGAATTCGTAAAAATCACGAAAAATTGAAAATTATTTTGAGTTAGAAATTTATAAAAAATTTTTTTAAGATCCAAGATCAAAACTTAATACAAGATTCCTTATATGTTTGTCTACCTTTTTCAAAAAAAAATTTCTACCGGAGAGTTAAATATAATTTTTAAGAGCGTTTGAAATTGAAATTTTACCACATTGGATATTCATTCAATCATTCTATTTCTCATGTGACAATTTCCTGATTTTGTTGTACTTTAAAAATGAATAACTGTAGATACTTGAAATTTACACAATATGTTTATTTTATCAATAAATATGCTTGATAGAATTTTCAAAATATTTTGACTCTGTTACGAAAATTTTTTAGTTTTTTTTTTATAAATTTCAATACAATTTTATTTGTTGGTCGAAAAGCTTGAAAATGTAATACAAGTCTGATATATTGTTACAATGTCAGTTGGAAAATATTAAAAAAGCATATATATAGGATTTGGTTTTTTAAACATTTAAACTTCAAATTTTGACAAAATTGATCAAATTGGAAATGTACAAATTATTTTGTAATTAAATATTTGTAAAATGTTTTAATGTTCAAATTTTATAGCTAAGGGTTGAAAATTTACAACAAGGTACCGCGGAAGTATGTTATTCTGTAACCAAAAAAATCTAAAAATACATGAACATAGTTTTTTGTATAGTTATTTTCTGATAAAATGTGCACTAAATTACACATAAAATAACCAAGAATAATGATTAAAGTTATTTTGTTGTATTTTAAAAATATTATTCGTGGGTACTACTTTTTTTATTATTGGTAATTATTTACTTTTGATCCATTGAAGAAAAGATGATCCGAAATTGGATTGTCTAAGCATTTTTGCTGCCCTAAAATGTGATGACACTATGAGAGGAAAAAAATATATAAAAACACAAATTATTGTAAAAGCAATACATTCATTGCTCTGCACAGAATCTTAAATTGTTTCTGCATTAACAGTGAGTCAGTGAATACATTTACACATTATACATACCACTCTACCAGGTGATCCATGTTTAAAGTAATACACTCATTGCTTCAAAAACAATTAATGTTTTTTAGAATAATTATTTTACAATTTTACTATTATATATTATAATTTAACAATACATATTCACATGTAAAAGCACGTATTATAAAATAATAAAAATTAAATAGCCAATTATCAAAATAATAGCTTAACCTGGGTTTCATGTTTTATGAAAAGGTACTCGTTACTTGAAAATTAATTACTACCTACTAGAAATGTTCAGAAATTATATGTATTCCTTTACTTTATAACTTTAAAACATATAAAATTAATGTATTACTCATATAATATTTCTGAAGTTTTTTTGGTGGGGGGGGGGGGGATAAAAACTAACACGAGTCAAATATTATTGGTAAACCTTTTATTGGACGCTCTGTAGGCAATGCAAAATATTATGGTAATTTCTCCAAATAATAGAAAAGTGGAGTATTTACAATATTTGAGATTTTATTACATAAGCCTCAGTTGTCCTAGGGGAATACCTTTGAAAAACTTATTATTTTCAGGGGGTTTTTTTTTATTAAATTTTAAAAACCTTCATTTGACTATTTGAGTTTGTAAAAACAATAGTAAATAATAATGTATATTGTATATATATAATGTTTATTTTTTGAATATAAAATATCAATACGTTCATATTATAAATTCAGAATAATTATGAATATTATATTAAAATTCACAGGATTTAAAAAAAATTGCAATGTATTAGTTCGGAGTTTAAATTGTTTCTGATCATTTAAACTTTGACCAAAGATTTTCCTAAGTTTTCTCCATTCAGCATACCAATAAAAGCTTGTGGTAAACTTTCAAATCCTTGAACAATGTATTCTGGATAAATAAGTTTGCCCTTAAAAAAAAAAAAAATAGTAGTAGCTATAATATAAAGAATAATCAAAGAATAGCTTACCTCTTTTATGAGATTTAAATTACGTTCAATACCACTTTGCCATTTATCTGCCCATCTACTAACAATAAAACCTTCGATTTTTAGTTGCTTAAACACTATGGCTGGTTGCAACATTGACACTAAGAAAAAATAATTTTTAAGTTTGTGGACAGTAACAATTGAAATGTAATTTATACCTTTTGGTAAATTTTTTGGATTAGTATTATACGATGAAATCGAACCACAAACAGATACACGTCCAAAATTTTTCATTCTATAGATAACTGCACTGCTGAAATCGCCTCCAACCTATAATTTAATTATTAATATATAGTATAATTATAAACAGGTTTAATGTTTGAAGACAAATCATTTTCCCTGAACTTTTGATATTGTATAATTGCTTATTTATTTAAAAAGTTTTCACGTCAGATGCAACTAAAATTATTATCTATAAAACGGATTGACGTTAAATAAAAAAACAAATTAACAACTATCTTTGGGTAAAATTAAAAGTAGTACCTATAATATACCAATAAAAAATACTAAAAATATAATGTTAGAGTCTAGAGATAGGTGATACAGCAATATCTAATAATAGAAAATATACCTAATAGATAAATCAGACAAGGTATGATAGGTGGGCTAAATTTATCATTGAAAATGTTGTTTTTAAATAATGAGTGGGTACATTGGAATTAAAAATTAGTAAGACAATAAAGAATATAGGATATTGTGGTTGTTCGCTGAGTGACAATAAAGTTGACTATGTTCAGTAATAGGTTCTTACAGAAGCATCACTCAATTACTGCTTCTAACATCAGTAGCCAAGGTTTTATTGGAATTAATTTATTTGGACTAGAACACAAGTTTTACCAATGTGTAACCATAAACAGCAGTGATATGATCTAACTACATAGAAGCTACATGAGATAAGAAACCACACATACATCGATACATCTGTATAGTATTTAATAAAAATATAATTAGGATGACTAGTGACTACATAGCTAAATGACTATACATATAATTATAATTTGTAATAATCAATCATAGACCTTAAACTAGGTATACTTATACTTAGTATAAGGTCTATGTAATTAATAACACACACCTAGGTAGTTATAATTATGGCCTATACAGTATACAGTTATACTATAGTTATATTTAATATAGTTTTAATTGATAGTTAAACCTGCGATCAGTGATTTATTTAAAGTTAGTTATAAAAAACAAATGCTAGTTATTTTGATTACTTACGTTATCGAAATAACAGTCTACACCATGCGGAGCAGCCTCAAGAAGAGCTGCATTGACATCTTTGGTTTTATAGTTAAACGCGGCATCAAATTTAAGAACTTCCTTCAGCCATTTAACCTTATGATCAGAGCCCGCAAAACCAATTACGTAGCATCCCAAATTCTTTGCAATCTGCCCCACGTGAATACCCACAGCTCCTGCTGCAGCACTAATGACAACAGTTTCCCCTGGTTTTGGGTCGCAAATATTTAAAAATCCAAATAAAGCTGTATTGCTAAAATAATAATAATTTCAAACATTTTTACTCTATGATTTTATTTTGATTGCGATGATCTATCATTGATTTTAAATTAATCATCACTGAATACATAAATACATTGAAGTAAGCTAAGCACCACAACTGCTTAACAATAGGCCGTCTGCAGAATTTTTAAGAGATGGCAAATAATTTCCTCCTACATTTGTACTCTACCTACCACAGCTAAGATTTTTTTTGGAAAAGGCAAACTTTTATAACATTTACAATACCTTTAAGTAGTACTAAATTAAGTAAGTAGGTACCTACTTGTAGTTTGTATTAAATATTAATATTTGATAGTTGATTGAGTTAAGTTAGTATAGACTAATCACCTCCTAAATATATACCAGGTGACCATTTATTTTTTACAGTGAATTAACTCAGTAATATAACATATATATATAATTCAGAAATAGGTGATAATTGTTTATTGTGTTTAATTATATATGTTTAGACTTATACTAGATAATATAGAATAATACACTACTTCGGACACAGACTCAAAATAGTAAAAACTTTAATAAGCTCTACCTTATACCTATAAGCAAGGGCATTGGTGGGGGAAGTGTGGAAAATAACAAAGTATGCAAACAAAAAAAATAGGTATGTTTTGAATTTATTTAATTCTTTCATATTTGACACCATAGACTTTTGCTTAATACTTCAAGAAATATTAACGTAGTCGTAGTATCTATATTTTATATGTTATAAATAGGTTTTGGAATCTAGATTCATTTTGTCCCTCTTTTCTGAAAATTTCCCTATGAGCACCCTTGCCTATAAGCATTATATTCTAGTGCACTAAATGGTGAACAAATAGTAATACAGATATGTATAATAATATCAATCATATATAATCATATATACTGCAAGTATACAACTTACTATCTAATATAATATTCAGATAAAGTATAAATTATAATTACCCTGGCATTCCAAGCACTCCAAGACCAAGTGAAGGAGATAAATTTCCAAAATCAGGGAGTACATAAAATGTCGGCATAACGTCCTTCTTTACCGTTGTGGGATTAATGACACTTAATGTCCTCCAACCAGTAGAACAGAATACTATTTGACCAATTTTGTAATCTTGATTATTTGATTTGATAATTCTAAACAAAAAAAAAAGTGAAAAATGAACATTGGCGCAAATATATGGACAAGGCTCGGGTGATTTAACTTAAACCTCTAAAATGTGTATAAAGTCCTCCCAATTTCGAAAATTATATAAATATATATATAAGCATTATGATTGTATTATAATTTATAATGATAGGTACCCAAACTGTCAATACTTAATAGACAATAATAGAAAAATACAATACACTTATAATATACGCTATTTTAAGCTTACTGGCAGTGGCGTAGTCAGGAGGTTGGTGTTATTTATATACGAAAACTGTAAACAACTTAGTTTAGCTTATACTTAACCTCATCCTCCACCCTCTTTCCCCTTTAATAATCATGGTCATAATGAATATTTTACACACTTCGGGACATATAATAAGTCATATTATTATATTTTAACATTGCTAAAAATATCCACTAGTTTCACTGAAACAAATTAACTAGATGTTTAATGAATTTTAATCTATTATAATAGAATTAGACGTAGGTTACCATTTTAATTCTCTAAAAAAAATCAGTTTACAGATTAATTATACAACTAGCACACTATACACGTTTATTTTATATGCATACCTACATAGGTGTATTATATAAGTGGGTAATATAATTGATACGTTTCTTACATTTTAAATTTATGATTTGTGTCAATTGTTTATGTAGATAGTTATGTAGTTTGAACCAAGCTCGATGTATTCGTAATTATTATTCTTATGTTTTTTTTTTTAAGAATTTTTTTTTAAAGATTTTATTCACATCTTACACGAAGTTTGACTACAATAATTATAACTTATAACAGTTACAACTATTAAATAATACAATTCTGATAATTAATTAATTACCTAAATGCCTTACACTAGGCGTTTTAACGAGCTTATTGTTGATAAAATAAATTGTCAATTTAAAAATCAGAATTATAATAATCAGACAAAAAAAAATGTTAACCTACCTATCATTTCTATATATCATTACTTATATAATTAGTTTAGAACGTTAGGTTAAATATATCATATTCTACATTGATTTTACTTGTAAAAATAAACAAAATAATAAAATATGTTATAATTTATTATTAGAACATTAATAATCAATTTATATGTAAACACATACCTAATGATTTTATAATGTATTAAATCAATACAACTATTGTCTATTAACGTTTGGGTAGAGGTATAACCGTATTAATATAGTTAAGCATTACTTTTTCCAAGTCAGTTATAAATTAATTAATAACATACAGGTACCAAAACTAATGTTTAGTATTAAAAAAAGGAAAGTAGGAATCCGCTCTGTCATTGAGTATAGGTTACTTAATGGATGTATTAATTTGAATTCAATGATAAATTATTGCATACGAAAAACGATTCTGAGCGTAGTCGGTGTGTCAGCCTTTATCATATAAATAGCAATATATTGCTATTAATTACTATAGTAATTTATTTTACTATTAGTAATACGGTATAAGCTATATATAAATAAGCAATAGCATACAATTAATCTGAATGTCTTGAAAATGTAATTGTGTGTATAAAATTTAGTAATAATATACTAGCTTAGAATTTTTTTCTTCTAGAAAAAAAATCTTTAGACCAGAAAAACACATTTATTATAACATTGTAAATTAAATACATTCATTGCTCCATATAGAATTTAAAATTTTGATTAGGTCATAATGATGTTATATAAAAAGGGTTTTTAAATATAATATAAAAATATTTGTGATTTGAGGTTTGTAAAAATAATATAGAAAATTACTATGATGTAGGTACATTAATACATTATTAATCCATTATTGAAAATATAAATTATTAAATAAAGACACATATGCGAGTATTTGAAAATATTGATAAAGTGGATAATTGTATTGTTTTATTTAACCAACCATTTTATAACCATAAAGTCCGAGAAGTTTCATTTCGAATACTGATAGGTACGAAGGTCTCGTAGGTACGTAGACATGAAATATAAATATATATTTACTTTTACTTGTTAGTCGTTTGTCATGTAATAATTAATTACAGTTTGTACTTAATGCTATCGCCTATCAATATAAATGTATAGTATTGTAGCAATGGAAGTTAACATATTAATATCGTAATTTTTATAGTCAACATTTTTCATAATATAGTACTACTAAAAATGCAATTGTAATGGGATTCTTATATGATTTATTGTAAAATTGATACCTACCTGCTTAAATATATTCAATACGAAAATAAAATTTATTTAACATTTAATGTTAGTCCGTAAGTATAAAAATATAAGTGTTTTGTTATCATAAAAGTAGTGTAAGTACGTATACAACAATATACTAAACAAATATAAATGATTTAGTAAAATAATGGTGTAAATATTAGATTACCATATTAATGTTTAAAATAAAATATTTTTTATGTATACACCAGTAATTTAATTTTAAGGCTTACTTGGCTATTTGAGTACCCATAACAGTTGTTCCAGGAGATACATGGTTTGAATATGGTCTACAAACATATTAAATATTATCTTATACCTATTTGAACAAAAGTGGTTATTTTATACATATAATGTTTGGTTTTTGGTACCTGATGTATGGATCGACACTAAGCCAAATAGCTTCAACTAAAATTTCTAAAACATAAAAAATAACAATAGGTCATCGATTGTTTTTTTTAAATCAAAGTTTTAGACAATAGATAAAACTGTGGTTTGTTGTCAATTGAAAAATTAGTATTATTAGGTACCTCCTTTTTTTAATTCAGCCACCTCTTCTTCTACTAGTTTAAAATTATCTTCTGTTGGTTCACCATTAAATGGTTTTTCTAAAATAAATTTTTTTGCAATCACCATTTTTTAAAGTTATTTCAAACAACAAAACATAAAATTAAGTATTAGTATAATTTTGAACCGTTGTGTCTGTTCATTAACTCGTATTCGAACTGAATTACAAATGAGCTGTTTATCAACAACATTACAGTCGATTTCCTTTTAGTTCATATAGATGACCTTCATGAATGTCAATGATAATTGATAATGAATGAAATATTAATCTAATATCATTGTTATTAGTTCCAGTTTAACTATGTAACCACTTGTTCTGTGGACCTATCTTGATGTCTTAAACCAGTTTTAATAACCTATCATAAGTTTTCGGTAATGAATTCTGATTTATAGTGATGTATGTAATTTTTGTTATATATTTTACCAGTAGAACACTGAACAATAAATACATTATTAAAAATTGAGGTAAATATAATAAAACGATTTAAATAATATCATCTATTAATTGAATCGATGTTCCAATTTAAAATATAACTATACTAGAAGGGTTCGCTACTAAAGTTAATTTTAGTTTGAATGCCCTAACATTTTGATAAAATTAAAGTTAGTTTTTGTTGTCCAATTCTAATTCTGAAAAAAGATTTGATTTTAGCTGATAAAGATCTTACGGAACACTCTGAAAAATGTAATCTTATTTAATTTTTAAGTGTTATTGAAAACTTGAAAATATGGATTTTAGCCATAGCATGTCAACATCTTAGATTTATATAATCATCCAGTATGTATAATATATTAATATATATTTAAATAGGTACTAGATATATTTTATATTATCTTAAAACAATTAACTGTATTAAAATGAACTTTCTCATTTCAGGACAAGCCTTGCTATTGAAGCGACAACCATAATTGAATTTAATTCAGGGCCTGAACCCGTTAAGAACCGTTAATTTTCAGGAACTTCGGGAATCTAAAATCGTTTACTATTATTTTGAACCTTTTCCTATTCCTGGTTATTGGTTATCGGTTAGCTTGATCATTTTTTCAGTTAAGGCGGGTTCACACTGCACTGTGTCATGTCGTGTCGTGAAATGTTGCCGTGCTCAAATTGGTCCAACCACGTGGATAATTTTTTGGTTTCTACCAACAATTCTACGGATTCTTTTACGAATACCATGATGTTCCCACATATACCACGAAGTTGATTTCATCCAACTTTTGAACGTGTGGTTACTGATTGAATAGTGATAATACATGAATTCAAATATTATTTTGTTATCGATTGATCGAAGAACTCATTTATGATATAGAGTGGTATAATGTTTTTAAAAATGGAAAAAGTTCATGATACGACACGACACAGTGCAGTGTGAACTCACCTTTAACCTAAAGGCAGGTTTCCACTATATACACGTGAGCGCATACGTGCATGCAAATCCTTTACTGTGATTGGTTGTATAGGTTAGGTACCATATGATTAAAAACGTTACCGTGTTGTTGGACATAGCTGAACATTTTTTTTATACACGGCACATGCATATAGTGGAAACCCGCCTTTAAACTTTATAATAGTATAATATGTCTTGAGTGGTTAACCGGTTAAGAATCGATTACCGATATTTTTAAATACCGCGGATATAGATACTATAGCCGTGATAAATACCGAGTACCGATTACCATAGTACCGGTACCTGTATGAAATATAACATGTTTAATTTACTTTAGCTACATAAATAATGATAAGCTCGTAGCTACTATTATAATAGTTGAAGTGTAATGATTATTAACTTCATAAAACAGTTAAAACTAGTGCAATACAATTTTTTTTAGAAAACCGGTATTCATTGGGTTACCAATAACCGATATTTTTTTGAAGCGGTTATTTTTATTCGGTAACCAGTAATCTTGAATGTAGCACCGGTAAGTGGTTACCACTAACGACAGAACCGGTTTAAAACCAGTATGCGTTATTAAAAGAAGTTCGCTTACTAAGTGGTAACCGATAATCTTGATAACAGTTTCAAACCATGGTCCATGATCATAGAGTATATTACTCTATGACCATGTCCACTGTGAAATTTAAATTTCCTAACGTTGTGAAGGGGACGTTAATTTAGTGTTTCATGATCGACGCTGGTTTGTAACTTAAGCACGACATCATCGGTTTGTTTTTGTGTGCTAAAAAGTGTTGTAAACAGCTAAGAATTGATTATGATTTATAAATTTATGAAATTCATTTAAATTTATTATAATTTCTATAATCAATGATGAAACGTACCATAGATGTTTTTGAGTGCAGCTGTTATACAAGTTACGAAAAATCACATACACGCATGAAACGTACAATCGACGTTATCAAGGGGCTTTTGTTATAATTAGGCGTAACTCGTCGCCGGTGTAGTTTTCCAATTTTTGGGGAATATCCTGATACCCAGTATGCTCTTGGTTCATAATAAACAGCATATTATAATCCCAGCAATAAGTAATTGACAATTTTTTTTCTCTTTTTTTAGCTTCTAGTGTAAACTATGATAGCTCAACAATAATACAGATATACATATCGACAATGTTATAATAGTCAATGATGTGCATCATGTCCTGACTCGTTTGTTTGTCCCTTGGTAAATACGATATTATGCGTTTTACGGCTCTTATGTAGGTACGTCTTTATGGCCAAAGTTTGACCGTTCCTGTGTTCTACTGTTTTAAACAATTATTTATCAATGATATTGAGATTTATTATTTTATTATGGCCTATGATAAAAAGAAGGTATGTTTTACTTTGATCATGATTTAATTGTATATATTTTTTTCTAATCTTGTTATAACTTTGGTGTCAAAACATTATTATTATTACTAAATTATAATTCTAACTAAACTAAAATGAATTTAATTAATTTTTCAATTGTGTATGTGTATATTAAAACCATTGAGTACCTAATTATTGTATTTGTATCGATAGTGTATTGGAGGGTATACGTGTTTACACTAGATTACTGATTTAACATATATACCCTATGCAATTGGGGATACGAAGCTATACGCGCTTTTAAGTAGGTACGCGTACCTTCAAAACGAATCTAAGACAAAAGTAAAATAAAATATTAATTACTTTCAAAATAAATGTTTATCTTTATTTTCGGTGAATTTGTTTGGTCGTTCGGTGGAAAATTATTATTTGTTTATTGATAATCAATGTAGGCTTAAAATTAGCTTAGAATGTTTCTTGAAGAATCAGGTCATGCGGGCGTTCGCGTTGGAAGCGACGTTGTGGAGGTTGATGTTGATGCGGTAGTGCATTGAGTGTGTTGACTTGTTTTACTATTAGTATTAGAATAGGTTGAATTAATGTTTGCCGAAAATATTAAATTGTAAAATTGCATTATGCGTATAAAACATAATGATTTTACTAAAGTTTAATTTTATTTTAAGAACTTTAAATATCTATCTGTTTTTTTCCAATTTTAGCTTAAAATAGACGTTTAAAAAAACTGTGTTTTTATATTTTTTTGCTAACAGTATGAATTACTTAGGTGAAACCTTGTTAAAATTGTCAATCCTCATTATAGATGTACAATTTGAAAATTTTATACATATTAATTATAAGTACAAAATAGTTCACAATTTTCCTCAAATTAAAATTAGACTTTAAATGTTTATAAAAAAAAATGTGTCTGTATATTTAATATTTTTAGCCAAAAAAGCCTCTGTCAATAATGACTATTATAGTCATTGAGTCATTGCAGATAATGACTGATTTCCGACATTGAAGCTTGAAGGTAACATATGATTTATTTTATTGTAGGTAGGTGTATGTGTTATATAGACTTATAGTATAATAATAATTAACGCATTCAAAAAATTATTCGAACCACGTATCTTGGATTAGTATAATATAATAATTAAAACATTATATTTGTAAATTGATTCTTATATAAACTGTTTATAATGGATTTCATCAGTGGTTACCTTTAAATTCAGGGTTTAAAGTGGAAAAAAATTCCAGAGGGGACTAATGTCTCCATATAGTTTTAAGCATTCCATATATAATTTTATGAATAATGTCTTATGTATAAAATTCTAATTTGTTAAAGGAGACTCTTTTAAACCGCCGTCAGAGGTAAGGGGACTGAGTCCTCCTGCGTCTCCCCACTTTAACCCCTGCCTTTAATACGTTAAATACGTATAATAATATATTTTTACTGAATTAGTATAAAATCATATTTTTCCAAGGTTGAACACTGTCAATCCGCATATATTATATTTTAAATTAGTTGCGTATTGTTGATATATATATATATTTGAAATGTACTTAAACTTAGTCAATAAAATATGTACAAATAGTATTTTGGAAAATGTTTACTGTATAATGTGCTGTAAACTCATAACTGATATTTGGTTGCCTACTATTGTCTGTATTTTAAATAATTTTTATACCAATTGGCAATTTGTTTACTACGTTCAGGCATAGGTACATACTACTATTGATAATATATAATATATTATTTATGTTACTATTAAAAAGAAAAGTAGACACAATAGTGACAAGTACCTACCTTCACAAACAACATCATGCTTCAAAATTAATTTTAACCCAGAAGTGACTTTTTTACTTAACATTATTAAATATTAATTTTTATTTAAGATATCTCTACACTACTGGCGAGTTAATTATTTAGGTGGGTTCCCGGGATACTATTTGAGTTGAGATCTCTAATGAGGGAGGTGGATAGTTCACTATAGGTGGGATCGGAATTGTTTGTAAAATGTACATATTTGGTTTCAGATATGGTATCTATATGTGTAGGACGTGTAGGTTGGTCGGTTGGTGTGATTGAATAGGATTGGTATGGTTGGAAACGTAGAAAGGCCCACTTGTGAAGTTTAGCGAAGTGAAGAAGTGAAGTTTATTAAAACATTTTTAAGCTGAGTAAAGGTTACCGACGGCCCGTTGAAAATGGTGGTATGGACTGGGCACTGTAGCCCCGTGAGTTATCATTTTATACTACAGTATACTTATCAAATAATTAAACAATCTATAGTAAATTTATTGGTTTTGATACATAGAAAATTTACAATAACTGTATAGGAAAATAGGAAAATATGCTTAAATCATTAACGACAATAATGTAATGATTTTATTTATATACTCTAAGTTACATACACATTTAAAATTGCACCATATCGCCGACAATATATTGATAAATTTTTAAGCTTACAAGACCTCAGTCCAGAGTCATATTCCCAACACAGGTGATGGTTCGTCTGGATATGTATTGCCGGTGCAGGAGGGAACAGGGATATAGGGGTTCCTGACAATTGTCAACTTACTGAAACTTTATTACTCGCTGAGCATTGAAATTAGTAAATATAATTATGACACCTTAACTGAATTAAAATTACAATATTTATTACTCATTTATTCGCGGTTGTTTTTGATCGTTTTTCGATTTCAAACCTTAAGCTTTTGAGAATTGCTTATATGGGAGCCAATAACACCCATAATAGAACATTTTAATTTTTGTGTTCGATTTCCTATATCCATTAAGTGCAGGTTTTTGAAATATTTGGACGAGTTTTGAAGCCCAAAAAGTTTTTTCTGAATAAAACAAAACCAAACGCACAGTTGCACGTGTATAATAATAAGCTCAACCGCGGAGAACCAAAAATCGGGAAACATCATAATATATTATTATGCCCAAGGGCGCGTATTTTGTTCCAATTCGTCGTTTCTTGTGTCGATTTGTCAGCAGCCCCGGCCCCGCGCTGCGTCTCTGCAGTGACATGCCGTGATCCGTCCGCCAAGCGCCGTCGGGATTACGTCGCCGTTCTTCAGAACTGATTGGTCGCTTGGAAGTTGACCGAAATCGATATCGGGTGCACGATGACCGACGAACGGTTTTCGGTTAGCGCGTGGTCCAGGACGGGCGGTATGATGTCCCTGTTGACGGTCAGCGGTATGTAGTACGACCCATTGGCGTGCAGCGCGAATATCGGCACCTCCTGTCTGCAGTCTTCGGTGCAGTCGGACGATTCTTTCCGGCGCCGTTTCTTGCCCGGCGCGTAGTAATCGGCCAGGTCCTCGCCGCTGTTCTCGGCGCTGAACCGCTGTTTGATGTCCGTCTTGAACTTGTACATGGACCCGTTGGACGAATACGAGTCCGTCGTGAACGACATGTTGCACCTGTCCGCTATGGTCTGGACGGACATGGAACAATATTATGTTGTAGAAGTATATTATAATATTATGCATTGAGTAGGTTGATTATTATTATTATTGTCACATGTAACGCGTTACACACCTGGTCATATGACGCGTTTGCCGACGTATGAGATTTCAAGTTTTTCAAAGAAGGTTTTTGTTGACCGGTCTCGTCGTAAGTCCCCTCAACGTCAAGGTATGATAGCATGTTCGCGTTGAACTTGTTTACTTCCAGCATGATCTCTTGTTTCATCACATCATGGATCACTTGTTTCCCTGCGCCACGAATATCGATTATTTAATTAATAATTAATATATTATACTTAATATATTATATAGGTACACGGGGTACATCGGTGACACATACCTTTGATTATCTGAGCACAATGTTGCTGCAAGTGGTTTATGAGAGACAAGCACAATCCGTGGTTGGGCGGATATCCGTGCCCCTCGACGAGATACTGCATGGTCTCTGTCAGACATTCCAAAAACCCCATCTTGTACTGTTCTGCCATCAAAATGGAGTTTTCGGGTTGTTCGGGGGTAGAATTTTCGGATTTTTCGGCTTCCAGTGGTTCTGCGGGTTCACGTGGTGATGGCTGATTCACCGCTACATTATTAAAATATATTATTATGACCCTCTTGAGTAAGTAACGTAAATGTGTGTGATTTGTATTCAACGAGTATAGATAACCTATAAGTCGAGTGATCCAAAAAATAAAAATCCTTACCCGACGAGGAAACGTTAGATTGTAGGTACTTCATGTGTTTGATGGCCATTTCGATTATTTCGGTTTTTTCAACTCGACCTCGACCTTTTTTCATATATTCGGCTGGTATGAGTCGTGACAGATCGGCCAAGCAATTATTCATTCTATCGCGTCGTCGTTTTTCTATTATACGATGTGACATCGGGTCCTACAGCATAATAAGAAACATTATCAATGCATTGTTTGTTTATATTTTTCGTTAATGTATAATATTACGAAACGCTTCGTGTACGGAGAAATCGGAATTTTTTCATACGAAAATTATTGTCCTAAGCGATTTAAATATGACGGCAATTTGAATCGATTATGATCACGTTTTCGACATTACAAGAAACGTATTAATAACGTCATCGTGTATAAGAACACCACGTGATGAGCAAACGTCTTGATCGGGGGCGATCACGTTGTCACGCTGCTGTTCATTTGTAAGTAGAATGGGCTCGTATTATATGCCGACAATCGGGTTTTTCGGTACAACGTGATCGGGACAGGTTCTTAAAAAAAACAACAGACGGGTCATGGAGGTTGGATCAATATTTAATATGATAAACGTTCAATACCTGTGGTTTATGGTAAACGAGTTGACGGTAAACGTCAATTAAAAATTTGGATATATTTTTATTATTGTATAGGAACAGTAAATGTATATGGATAGACAAATATATGTATATATATTTTATTCTGCAATTTTTATAAGATAGTTTCATGTTTAAAGGGTTGTAAGGTTTCTACTAGAAATACTAGAAGTATTTAGAATGCTCAGGTAGATACCTAATCTTAATTATTATTATACATCTTTATAAAATTGTCTCATAAAATACCTTATGATATTATATAAACAAAATTCGAATCTTCCTATTACAAATGTTATACCTTTTATCTACTAAACAGTTTTTAAATTAACTTATTTTACTTACAATTGAAAATGCAACAGAATAGATGCAATAATTTATAAACTAATTTTAAAATCGACCTTCATTTTATAATAAGACAATGTAATTCGTAATATATTGCTTATTGTATGTGCTAAGCTATTCTATCTATTATTCTCGATGAATTATTCGTTGTTTTTATTATGTGACATTAAACCACAACTAATTATCATTATGTCGATAGATCACATATAATGTTATTTTACTGTATGTACCTACAAATATATGTTGCATTAAACAGAATGTTCAGTCATTGGCAGTCGAAATTCTATTAATATTATCTACGTCCGAATACCTACTCTGAACTATGTTTAGCTAAAATGTAGTAATTTACACCTGGTTTAATACATTTTAGTGCCTATTTAATTACATTAAGATCTTTATCAAGGCATGTCTATCGAAAATCAAAATTTGTTTTAAGAAATATTTTCATTAAGTAATAATTATTATCATTTATGAGTATCTATAGATTTCAATAATTCAGTAAACAGCTTTTTAACACATTGATTGTATGAATTAATTAAGATGATTAATAATAGTGATTTATCAAACCTCAATTAATATACATAAGTCGAATACAGTTACCAGACAAACTTTTTTTTACATAATCTTTATGCATTAGGTAAGATTACAAACAAACACAGTAATATGCTACATTTATTCAGAAATAATTGTTTATGTATTTATTATTTTACTTTTAAATTTTTGTTTTTCAATAAATTCTTACTTACAAGTATTTGATTACGAGCTTAACATAAATAAATATTTATGCGGAACCTAAGGAAAATAATAGCATTCAGTTAAAATAAAGTTATTCTGTAGTATTGGTGATAGAGTAGCAATCGATGAAGTATAATAACGTTACGAAAAACACTTGTCGATAAGTGATACTTGGATTGAAAGAAATATAATTTTATACATAATATACCAACATTAATACTGGCCGATTAAATTAAGCTCACTGAAACGATAATTATTAATTATACCTATGGGCCGTGACAACTTGTTTATAGTTTCTCCTACTACCAAAACAACTATTTTTTTTGAATTTGTATGTTTGATTTTACCGCAGTTTACTTAAGTAGGTATCGAAGAAAATAATCCGTGAGTTTAATGTTGAGTATACACGTATGCAATGAGTTTATTAAGTTCTCATTAAGTTATTTCCATTGTTAAAGCTTTATATTTTAAGTTTATAAATAGAGCAGTTCACTTTATAGGATTAACTGTTACCTGTGCCTAAATTTGATTTTTTATATATCAATTTCACATGTGAATATTATAACCCACTTATAGGTTATTTGTAATCATAATAATACAATATCCAAGCTGTATCTTCATGTATTATTTTATACTACTGACACTAAATTTATTGTATAAATTCTGAACACTCTTATAATCATATATTGCAATATGATTATCACGCAGACAACTTTAAAGTATGCAAAGTCTTGAAAATGTAAATAAATAAATGTTTGTTAGCACTTGCAGTCGAGCTGTTTTCGTCGTGTTTACATTTCAGCTAATATATAATAATTATACATATAATTATATCGTATTAAATACCTATTTTATATAGACATGTCATATGCATAATAGTTATAACACTAATAACTACCTATATAATACGAATAACGTTTACGACTGATAACCATATTCGAGTGTTGTCGTAGGAATACGATGGTAAACGACTGTATCTGCTCAGGTATCTGGTATATTCAGGCTATTGTATGTTACTTTGAAGCCGATTATAATATTTTGTATCTAATACCTACAGAAAACCATTGATGTCATCAATTTATATTTGGAGTTGGTGAATGATCGACCGACCATCACCATTATTATGCCGTTAAATTGCGTATTCATACCTTTGATTTTTTACAAAATCCCCTAATACTTTTAATAGGATAATTATTATAATATTTACATAAAAGTTGTAGTCTATAAATGTAAATATATTTATTTTGTTTTTACATTTTGACTTAAAAACAATTTACATATAGGGAAAAATCATGATTTTACAGGTGTAAAGAACATAATACCAATAGATAAACAGCTAATAAATATACGTCTAATAAATATATGTCTCAAACTATTTAATGTCATCACGTGTGTGTTATAAAACAAATATTATACCTATCCCATTAATCATAATATTATATTGCACCAAAATGATAAAAAAAAGAAAAGAAAAAAAATCTTAATTCTTATTTATTATATCATTACAATTGTCATAGGGTGCACCAGTTTTTTCATACATCATATTATTATTATATTTACATATTAGTGTACGGTTAGACGCATCAATTGAGCCGCCAGTCTTGTAATGTGTAAAAGATGCTTTTAAATTTCTAGGTACACATGCAGATACTTATTTTAAAAAGTATTTAAAATCTCAGTAAAAACAGTATTTGAGTAGGTACAAAAAGAGATACTTTAAAATGACGTATCCATGGATGATATTTTTTAAACTAAAATATTTTTCTTAGCATTTTTTAGTTTTATATACATTTAATGGAGAATTTTACATCATTTCATTTGGTGTAACTATAAATGGCGCACCTGCTTTTTTTCAAGGTTTTTGGTTACGGGCATAGATAAATATACGGGTCACATAAAAATAAAATATTATTACATAGGTACCAATATTATATTACTATGTTTTCAGTATTTTACGCTATTAAACTAAAAATATATTAACTAAAAATAAAAAGTATTTGATTTTAGATACAGATACTGTAAGAAAGTAATCAAAATACTTTGCCCAAGTACTTTTTTCAAAAGTATTTAAAATACGTATTTGAGTGCTTTAAAAGTATTTAAAAGTATTTACTCAATTACTTTTTCTCAAGTACTCTACAAGACTGTTGGTCAATTTCGAACCTTTCCTCCCATGAAAGGCGTCGTCGCAGACTATCTGAGGACTTTTCCAAAGCGTCACTCTCGCCGACTAAATAGATTTTATTTTCTATATTCTTCTCTTCCAGGACGATTTATATAGAATAATTACTCGTTTAAATTTTGTTTAGATACAATACAATAAATTCGAAAAAAAATTAATCTGCTTAACAATCAGCAGTAAAAAGGTTTTATCTTATCGTTTGGAAAAAATTGAAATTTGTATCACCACAGGATACCCTTCAAATGGAGTAATAATCTGAGACTTTATTCTAAATGATTGAAACTATGGTATTTCAAGTACCTACACACTTAAACATTAAACAAATTAGAATTTGAATGAATTTATTATATTAAAGGAAAAAATGGGTAGAGCGTGGTTGGTGAATCACCAGAATACGTGAATCACCTATCTCCTAATAATCCTAACACCATCGACACACGCACATACCTCTTTGCTGACGTTCTTTAACTGATTTCGGTGCGGACCAGTTCTTTCGGCATGTTGCTGCGTTTCCCCATCGAGGTTTTCACATTGCTCCTCATTCCTTTGCTGCGGCAACTGTACCGAAACAGCATGAGATTTTCCGGACAGTCTGTCCTTCATGGCACTATCGTGGTGCGTTATTATCATGTCTGACACCATGGACACCTGTGGAAACACGGACGGTTAAGTACCCTATGTAACACTATGAAAATAAACCCATAGTGTCCTAAAATATAATGTATGATGAAGACATTTTTCAAATATCGCTCGTCGTTCAAGGTATTCTCAGCGATTTCCGTTATATACCCAGCTGTCTAATTTTATTAAGACAGTTATATTTTTTCAAAACTGCTACTGTGACTCCAAAGACTCCCGCCGGACAAAAATTCATATGGCTAGTCACAATATAGAAGTAATAACTTTTTAAGTGATCACCGTAGTACCTACCCAACAGTCCCATCAAGCCGCGTCTCTTTGACGTATATAGGTACAATTTTAAACTTGTAATTTGTAAGTATTTGTAACTTTGGTACAAATAATATTTTTGCTTTAAAAAAATGTATGATTTTAGCTATGCACAGCAATGACTGTACACAATAACACTTACAGGGGACTATTTTTTTTCGAAACCGGTTGTTTTTTATGTCCTGACCGAGGCTTAACATACAAGAGGTTCGGTGGATTCTAAAAACCAGTACTTAGGTATAAGTGTCCAAATCAAATGTTTTAAAACGTTTCGAAGACGGAAAATATCCCATCAGCCGACACGGAAATAAAATACAAACAATTCAAAAACGCGTCCGCGGCACTCACCAAATGACGGTTTCAGTTTCGTGCAATCCAATACGCGTGGTGTGAACCCCGTTCGCCAATGGCCAGCCGTACTCGGTAGAGATGATAATATTATAATATAATTAATAATGAATTATATTTAATTATCTTGCGGCACTGCGACGATCGGTAGGTAAAATAATTGTTACAAAAACAGTATGTTTGTCGAGAGAAACGACACGAAAATTCACCGAAAACTATAATTATTTATTATGGTTGGCGGGCAGATCGAAGACGACCGAGCCAAATTTCCGGTATCGCGGACGGTGCAGTGGCGGCAGGGGAAAAAAATATACACGTATTGCCACTGTGCGAAATAACAATAACGATACAATCACTTCGTGTTATGACTGCCGTACAATGGTAAATATTGTTGTTGTTTGCCGTCGTAGACACTAGGCGAAACGGTACAGTGTCGTAATTTTCTTTCGGTACGCTGCCGAAAAACAACAAAAACAATAATATTAATAATACTATTACAGCGGCAGAACGGTTCGCGAACTGAACGACTGCACTGGACGCGGCACAATAGTACAATACGAAACTATAGCACAGATTAACGGTCGTCGTTCGTCGGGCGGCGGTGGCGGCGGCGGCGTCGGGACCGGTACGGTAGCGCGCCGCCGTGCGTGCCGCGTCAGTCGCGCGCTCAAAGCTGCTCCGGGACCGGCGGTGGCGGGCCCAGTGTTGCCACCGAGCTGACGCGTGCCTCGGTCGCCCGCCCGCGAAGGGCGCACACGTGCTGTCCCGCCGCCGCCGCGTTTATCGTCTTCTATAAATAAAAAAAAAATTAGTAATTATTAATTTATCTCACGGTACGTCGTCGTTCGGCGTAAACGCTCACTCACTCACGCGCACCGCCGACACGGCACTACAACAATATCAAACATATTGTTATAATGCATATTATTATAATAGGCATTATTGAAAAGCTACAACCAATAAATTATTATTATTATTATTATTATTATTAAAATCGTATGCAACACCGCGCGCACCAATTATGCCGCGGTGGTGGGTAGGCACCCACGATATGAGCACCGGGCGCCGTCGGTCGGATCGCGCCGCCGGCCAGCACATTGCGCCGAACGTGACAGCGCCGCCGTGTGCGCGGCTAACGCGTGTCGCGTGATCGTGTTACGTTATGCTGCGGCAACGTGCGGTATTATTATTATTATTATTATTATTATAATATCATGTATTTGTAACTACGTGTATTTATTATATTATTATTATTTTTACGATTATTATTTTATTGTATACGCTTACAAAGCCGCCGCCGGCGCCGGGCTGCCGCTAAGGCGCGATAGTAAATTTTGTAAAACGCACGTGACGGATTTCGAGACAGGTTCCCTTCGCGATTTCAAATAAGGTAGACACTTCAAATCAACGGATTTTTCTCCCTTTATTATTGTTATTAGTAATAATTAGTATTATAATGGTAAACGCGAGGTACTACCAGCGGCCTACTCGTAGCCTGCAGGGCTGTGCGGGCTGAGGGTTGCTTCAAGCGGTTTTTTTTGTGGGCGAACGGCGTGGTGGCAATGATTAAAAGGGCTACAATTGTCTTACCGCGTGTACTTGAAATATAGGTAGGTGGTAGTGAAGCCATTGGTTAAGTTTACTCAATCAACGGTAGAGCCATTCATCGTTAAGTACAAAAACAGACATAATATTTATTTATCAGGTAATCATCGAAATATATTGTGTTTTAACATACGCCGCGTAATATATTAATTATTAAATGCATTTTCATTTTTACATTTATAGTTTATTACCTTAGTAATGAACACCTTATATGTATTATAATATCGGAGTACAAAATCGATGTAAAAAATACCTAGTTAGTGGCTATTAGACGTAAATCGAGCTACAGATATAGAGTGCATTCTTAAAATGTTTGTTTCTACCCATCTACTGTATATTATTACTACCTGTTGACTGTTTATCAATGAAAGAATCGACCATGGGGAAGCAAGGTATACATTGGCAAATTACAAACGTGTCATCTGGTGCCCAACGGCTGGTGGTTAAACGGGCGCAGTGGCGATTTTATAGTCTTCATAACTCAAGGAGCAAGTTTATAAACAACCCACCCACCAACTACATTTACTAGGACCAATGTAATATTTTCGGGTTCTTCTTCAGTTAAATTTTTCATTAACTTTTACAATTTATGATATCGATACACTTATATTTTACGTGAATGATCAATTTTCTGTTATGAATTATAAATAAGCCTGTTAAACTTAGAACATTTTGTTTCCCGATTTTTGGGGCAGGAGCAAGTCATTCTTAGTATTCTTATAACAAGTCTCCCCTGAACGGGCAGCACCCGTTTCGCCCAGATACCAGGAGTATTATATTTAACCAGCTTGTGATTAATGGAGAGTTAGAATAAAAGTTATTTTAATTGAAATAAGAGTGAATAATTCACACGCATTTGTTGTGAGCTGTATCGCCTGTATGCTCGCCGAATGCAAGCCCATAATGTTGGACTAAATACACTGTCCCCGGAAATATGGTTGTCCACTAAAAAATTGCAATACTTAACTAGTTTAGTTGGACATTGAGTCATAAAATCTTGAGTAAAACAATCGGATACTTCACAGTGGGTTCTAAAAATATTAAGCCATAAGTATGTTGAATCCAATTACCAATACTCGTATTTTTTGTATTCAGTTGCTAAACCATATTTTTAAACCTATAATTTTAAAATAGTTTTGAGTAGACTATATTAATTTGTCATTTGTACTATATAACTGTAATAATGTATACTTGAATATGCATTTTTCTAAAGCTTTTGCTATGACTTTTTACGAACATTTTAGTAAAAAATAAGTATGTATAAATAGTGTAAATTGTGTAATGCTTTTTTAAAAATAGTTTATAATAATACATATATATTGTATTATTTGAAAATCATTGCCAACTTAATTTGAAATTAAAATGGCGTTGGACGAAACGAGAAAGGTTAATTTTGGGCAAAACTGGCCCGCACCCGGTTAAATTGAGTACCTATGCCACTCTAGCAAACAATAACTAAAATTTCAAGTAAGATAAGGAAGTCTGATATTAACGTTATACCTCGAATCGAATCGTTATTATATACATTTTTATGCTATATTATGGTGGAATATTATTTTAATGTTCGAAACAACAATTATTTACAATTTACAAAAATAATAATTTATTACAATAATAATATGACACGTCATCGCTAATTGAGCTCACTAAAATTATTAATAAAATAAGAAGTAATCTTAAACTATACACGCGTCTTAAAAAAACATTTTCTAGTGGCCTGGTAAAACTAATATTCGTATACCTATAGTTAGAAGTAAGAACTGATAAATTTAATAGAGGAGATTTTAACAAAGAACGCAAAAAATATTATCTAGGTATATAGATACTGTTATTATATAGTAACATATAAGTAATATCATTATCCATTGAGTATATATTGTATACAAATACAATGTATAGGTACTCAATGGTAATATATACATACACAATTGAAAATGCCTAGTTAAATTAATTATCTCTATACCTAACGATCAGCATTTCAATGGTGGTTTATTTTAGCCTTAAGTTAAACCAAAAACTATGTTTCAGGTGAACTTAAAAGGTAAACGTCTAGTTCAATAGTTCATTTCAGCCATGTATTTAGCTAGAAGCTTCAAAAGATTTGTATATCATATATTTTATAATAATATGCGATATACAATACAATAATTATATTGTATAACCAGCCAACATGTTATCATTGTTACCCTCATCATATTAACTAAAGTAATAATTTTCAAATTTTCAGTTTCAATTTAATTTGCATATATGAACTGATTTATTTGTTTCATAATATTTAATAATATTACGTCATCTTCGTCTGTTTGAAATTTGTAAAAAAAGCATTTAATGAGAAAAACTGCTTACATAATTTACACTTTAACAACGATTTTCAATTCAAAATTTAAAAATAAGAAAAATAATTATGGAAATGGCTAGCAAGGCCCTCCAAGGTACCTTTAGGACTATTATTTAGACTATAAGCAAGGAAAAAATTAAAATTTTCGTAATTTGGGCTACATCGTCATTTATATGAATAGTCAAGCCCAGTTTGCAAGGCACTACTCCTTGTTTATAAACCAGGTCAAACAATTGGTGTTTGAAAAACGATTTTCCACACTTTATTTCTACTTAAAACTAACATTTGTGAAATTTTTATTTTTTAAAAATGTAGATTACAAGTCCCCTTAAATTTCTAGGCTAGTTTTGAAATTCCCTAGGAAATCTTTTTACCTCACAATTCAAAAACAAGTAAAATAATTATTAAATGCGGCCATCAACAGGTCATCTGCTCAACAAAAGTAAGAAAAAAATTGACATTTTCGTAATTTTTTTTCCATACCTACTTAGATCGCCATTTATGTCGAATAACTTTTTAGAATATTTTTCAAAGTATTTTATTCCTATAAGAAGTAATTTTAATTTACAATCATAATTGTTTTTCTTGTTTTTCTGAAAATGTTTATAATAATTTATACACTTTAAATCAAGTATCAAAAACTTAAATTATATCATATTTAGAATTGTTAAATTATAATATAATATGTTGATGCTAATTTTAAATGTTCTTGTGGAATAGTGTCATTGGTTTAATATTTAGAACAAAAACTAAAAACTATTTTAAAATTATATGAAACACTTTTAAAGTATTTTACACACGTTTGCTCATTAACACATCTAGATTATAGATTTGATTATTTGTGTAACAATTGTTTTTTCATAATCATAAACAGTTACCATTATTTACAAATTCTCTCGTGAGTGTAGAGCACAGCAGTATACAAATACCTATTCGTGTTTATATTAGCAGACGTTTGTGCATGGTTGTATATGTCTTAAAAAAAATCGTATTTTGAACGTTCAGACGATATTTTTGTTTGATAATATTTACTAGGTACTCTTCTTTGAGGTGTAAACACAAAATGGTGTACGTTATTTTTATTGCACTCATGCACAAAGTTTGTCAATAATAGGAATTCAATAATGAATATGAACGAAATAGATCTGGTATTATTATGTGTATTGGGTGTTGGGCGGTGATCGACTATTAGATTGTAAACGAATTTAAGAATACAAATACAACTATGAAAAAATAATATGTTATATTCAACTATAGCCTAAAAGTTTTTATTTATGTTATTTTAGGATATTTAGTTATTAGTTTATAAATATTTGTATTGTGCGAGAAAATCAATTAATTTGCTAATAATTATACACGCTCGATTATTGTGTATTGGTACGTCACAAATAATATTATGTCGTAATTACTATGTTAGGCTAGGTTCACTTGTATACCGAAGGACTCACTAAACAAACAAAAGCCATAAATATTATAGTAAATAGGTCGTTGTACTGTTCTCTCGTTATACTTTGATTGTACCTATTCGACATGCGTGTGTACATTATTATGCTGAGTGCTAGCTTAATAAAACGTGACTATAATGATGCCAACAATTAACATTCATCATCAATTATTCCGTTTATTGAAATTTAACTGTTAAGACATTTTAATTTAAAAATATTACACTACTTGTGTAATAATATGATTTATATTGTAGTGAGTAGTACCTTTAATAACTATTTTTTTTCGAAATTTGTTTGAAGATCGTCTTGTACTACCTAAATATGTATTACATTATAGGTAGGTATTACTTATATTATGCAGGTATCAGTATTAAAATTACACCAAATCGTTATGCGTATTAATCAACATTTATTTTCTTGAAATTTTATTTCGATATTATACAATTTAGTAAGTGAGCATTTATAATGCACCTATTGTATATAAATTATAAAATGTAAAAATCATTCATGGAAAAGTAAAGTATATAAATGGTTAGAATTTGTACCCATGTATATGTTACAGCTAAAGTGTTGAATTCCAATATTTTATGAAATAACTAGGTAGTTCATGAATTACCTACGAATGTTAGTTAAAGTATGAAATAATACATGAAAATTGTACTTTGCTTGCGCATTTGTACCTACTCTGAAGTTAAACTCATAACTGTTGAACTGTACACATTTATTAATTTATTATAAAAAAACAATAAAACATTTAATACAACAAATCAGTACAGTATGTTGATACCTACTCCCTTTAAGTAATGCTTGTAATGTGGTGAGGGAGTCTTATTATTTTACAAGTTTAAATCAATAATTTACAATTAGGGTGAAATACTGAAATAAGTAGAAAATACTAATTGGTAATTACATAATAAATGTACAAGAAGTATGATCCTTGTAGGTTAAAGGTATTAGGTTATAATTATAACTATATAAATTTGATTGTATTACTACCTATGGAAATTATGTTACTGTCTAATAATTAATACATTTAATAATTTTACAAGTTTCATTCATTAACAATTCGGATGAAATAAAAACATGTATTATGCAACATTGCAACCCTACTGCCCACAGTCAGCACCTAGATTTTACGATACACGTAGGTGTAATAAGTAGGCAATTATATTAAAAACGATAGGTACTTGTTTGTTATCGCCCACCACCACGTGGCATAAAATTAATCAACCCAGTACCGATTGTTCGTTTGTTGTATTATGATATTTTTATATAAGTATACTGTTACAAAATGTTTAAATAAAAGTAAATAATAATGAAAATAAATTGTTTACAAAATGATGTTTAATTAAAAAAATTAATTGTGTAATAATTATTAATTGCTTTATTATTATTACTATTAGGTACACGTACAAAAATAAGACAGTTTTCAAAAGACTCATTAATGTTACACATTTTATTTGTTATATCTAACGATGTTTATAGTTTTGTTGTAAAAATTAAATCCCAGTATTAAATATTGCGGTAAATAACTCATTGAATCAATTTTTAACAATATTTTAAAATAAACTACCTAATGATGTTTGTTTGTATATATGTATGCACTTTAAATTACATGTGTGTACGGTATAGTGATTAGTGGGTTGTTTAATTGTGGGGGGAGGGGGCTTACAATTATTTCCAATTTTATTTTTATTTTTTCCAGTCTAGTAATTTTGGAAGCAGTTGATACTCAAAATTGCAAATTCTCAGCACTTTTTCAACTGATCAGCAAAAAAACAAAAATGATTGTATTCAAAAAATTAAGTTATGTACCCTATAAGTGATCAAACACCTTTGAAAAAAGCAGTGGTGGTTCTAGCGTACGAGCAGGGTGGGTAGCTGCACCAAATTTGAGTGAAAAAAAGGTTTCTATTGTTCGTAAATTGTGTAAAAACGGGGTTGAAAATAGGTAAATGTGTGCAAATGAGTTGTAGCCAATATTGATTGATCATCCTTATCCATTTTAGTTAATTCTCCGGTTAGGGTACAAATGGTGTCACCATCATTTAAATTAATAACAATAACAAAAAAAAACAAAAACAACATTAATGATGGTTATATTAATTAGAGAGGACTTCACCCCTCACGAGTTATTGTGTTATCGCCGTGCAATATACACTATTTGTGTTCAGCAGAATCAATTAAAGTTAATAACAATACAAATTATGTTGTTACAATTTTAGAGTGAATTGACCGATAATCAAAAGTAAGACCGATAATCTGTGCATTATTAATATTTTACAATATTTTATTTTTTAAACAAGTTATGGGAATTTTAGGTTTTAATATTTTACATCCGGTATGTATTGTACTATTTTTACTATGGATAGTGTCATAAACATAGATGGCTCCTTCCAAAAAAACATTCATAAGTATGTATTTTCTTTTAACATATTATTATTATCTTATTGTATCTATTCATACAAATTGTAACTATGTATTATTAAAGAAATAACAAAATATTTTTTTCAATGAATGTTTGATAATGTGATATCATACAATCACGCATGACGCATCGCGATATCTGTCCACTGCGTAGTAGCAGTTTTAAATTATGTACGGCCTAAATATTATGTAAGTGCAGTTTAAACTTTAAAAAATCAAAATAGAAATTCAAATTTTTTGTTTTGTAAGCCCTTTGTTCTGCGAATTTCAATGTGTACCTAACCGGCCATGTTAATGTAAATTATTGCAATATCCTTTTTACTCACATATAGGTATCCATTATTTTGTTGCCCCTGTTCACGCATTGCATGTGCCACGTTCACGTGATGAGTTAGCGTACGAATTCCACCGGCGTTAGAAAATAAAATATTATGATACTGCATTCAATGATAATTCATATTAATAAACATGGTGTATAGAAGGAAATGAATAAACATGATTTAAATTTGTATACAGTGTGCATCACGGAGAATCGACATGCAATACGTATCGAATGTAATAGTGTCAAATCTTCACAATACACTCTGTATAATAATAATAACATAATAATATCATACTGTACTAAATAACGCGGTGATATAATAATAATAATGATAATGGGTAAAACAATAACGCCTCGCGGTTTTGCTAATGCCCACGCAGTCACGTGTGTAAATAACACAATATTATACCGTACAAGTATATAAGTATATTATTATATATATATATATGACACAATAGTATTACGTTACGCGCATGATATTATAATAATGTACGCTTAAAAATTCATAATGCCCGTCGGTATATATTATACACAATAATAATATTATAATAATACATAATTTATACGCGATCACGAGATTGCAGTCGTGTCTGGTCTGCATGTGCAGAGGCGAATGACTCTTTTTTTTATTTTCGAAAAATGATTTTTGATTGACACAGTATTTCATTATAATTATTAAATTGTCACTCGCGGCGGCCGTTTGGTGTGCGCCTATTTATATTATACATTATATTATTATGTACTGAACACATATGAGTACGAGTATAATGTGCTTAGCCTGGAAGTTTCGTGATAAAAAGAATAACGACGACTTCTATCCTCTGCAGCAATAATAATAATAATAATAATAATAATACATTGTAATCTCACCGCCTCGGTCAATAACAAAATTATATGCGTCTATACTCTATAGTGTATATGTTTTGATGGAAACGTGGTCACAGAACTCGGATAATGTTGTACAATCTAGTACTATCATTTATCACAATCAATATTCGATATCGAAACCTATACATATTTTATGAACAGTTTATATTTTTAAAACCCGTAGTCGGATTATTCGAAACCCGTGTGATTCAGGTGTGCGGTGAACACAACAGCACTCGTGTAAAGGTCGTGTTCGGCAGTGTTTGTGTGATGAGTCCGACTGTAATGTTTTTTTTTTGTTTTGTTTTATATACTACCCATATACCAATGGAGTGGATATAACAAAGTGTAATACGGTGGTAATAACACCCACTACACAACTGCAGTAGTTCGGTCTGTATTATAATAAGCAATTAGTTTATTATATCTCGGTAATCACGTGCATATTATAAACGTGTAGTTAAGCACATAAACATGTCGGTTCTCGCAGGTAATAATGTAATCATTTTATGGTATATAAGACCCAGAGATGTTTGCGTCCGGGCGAGTTTGAATAAATTGCGGTGCGTTTGGGAAATTTAGCATAATGCGTCCGACTGAATATTATGTGATTTTAAAATAGCTTTATGTGTTTGGTAGTACCATTTTGAATATTATGTTGCCGCGATGCGTGTTTGGTATTGTGTTATCGTTAAATGGCCAGCACCCCCCCCCCCCAGCCCGTGGCCCAATGTGCTGCAGAAAATCGCTGAAAAAGTTAAGTTAAAGTAGATTTTTTACGTTTTTTTTTTTTGCAATTCATGAAACTATCGCACCAGTATTGGACACAATACAGAATTTTTTTTAATCCACGGAGATAAAACGATACGTTTGGATTTAACCGCATTCCGATGGATTATTGTCCTCGCCGTTTTTATACTTGCAACGCATATTTCCGTCATTAGTCGTTTCAAAATATATTGCGTGCTGCACTCTGCTGCGTGATCATAATCATACCAAATAGTCACATGACTATATAGTTACGTACCTATAGGTCACATGATTATCTTACATAGACTTCAGTGTACCGATATATATATATATATACCTATAGTGGGGTTTCCAAACTTCTTTTATTTGAGAGCGGTATAAAAAATTAAAAGCTCTTAGTGGGTAAAAGTTATATAAACCCACATAATTTTCAATCGTACAATTTAAATTAAATTATATTACGATATAGGTATGCAACACGTGGCACATCATAATGAGGATTTGGGATATTATACATGTTTTAGATTATTAATCGTCTTTCGGATATCCGGATAAAACTTGATTGTAGGCTGTAGTTTGGAGACCCCTACTATATAATATTATATACTGTCGTTTTCTGATTTTTTATACATTTTTTTTATTTTTTTATTTTTAATTATCATATTAAATAGAGATTACAGATACATTATAGTAGGTACCTAAACAAAATACTTTTATTGACTTCTCTATAGTCGTCACAGTAGTCACTATCATCTACTCGACACATTATTATAATAACTATAATAAGTAATAATATTAGCTTGTACGAACGTGAAATGGTTTTTTCTTATTAAACGGATTGCATGTCCACTCTTCGCTTTGGCTCATTTCACTTGAGTTGAGGTTCATTTTTCTACAATAATAGCAAAAATAATGTTATGTTTTAGTATTGCGGCAACTAACACAATTCATATACATAAGTATATGTGTAAATAATTCACATTTCGCGCCGTAATTGTAAATGTATATTGTAAACAATAATAAATACAAAAATTGCAGTTCAATTTGCATGTATGTCTGGGATTTTTTAGAAATGTATATACAAAATAATGACAGCAACTACACTAAGACCAACTCAACAATAATTTTCGGTTGGACAATAATAAAAACATAAATCTGTTGTTTGTTGACCGTCGTGTTAAAAGTCGTATTGAATATTTCATACACTCGCAACAGCAACTAATCAGTACTCAATACCATTTCTGAATAAATTATTTTTATACTTTCATGATTTTATTCTAAAGATATGAATAACTATTTTGATAGTTAGATAATATAAATTTAAATTAAATTTTTTCATATTATTATCACATGGACTGACTACTGAGGCGTGAATTCAATTATAATAAGCATTCAAATTTGTTAATCTTACAATATTTTTATACTTTATCGTTTATTTTTGTACTTGTGTTAATCTTGAGTAAGATTATTTGTCAATTTAAGTATCATTGTTGGACAATGTTTGCTTTGCTTAGTTAATACGTATATATACTTACCTATTTTATTCACCACATATTTTATTATTGTATATACACTAAAAAAATCTTTAAAAAGAAATAAAAAAAAAAAAAAAATGAAATAGGTAAGTAGGTAGGTATAAAATATATTTTTATTTTAGTAGGTTTGGTCAAAACTAATAGCCTCGGAAATTACTTAAACTAAACAATTAACATAATTAATATTTGAAAGTATAGCAATATATATAAAAATGCATAGTAAATAATAATACATAATATTAAAAGTTAAAACGATTAATTAAGTAGTGCAGGATATCTATAAATATCAAACATTGTAATGTTTGTAGTGTATCTATATAATGTCGAAAAAAATTGAACTAACACCTTTAAACGCATACTGCATGCAACTATGCGTAGACACGTTTTTAAAGACACGTTACCAATATACGTGCAAGTACACGAATTCCTTAATGTTTACGTTTCTTTATCACAGACAAATTATATTTAAATCGTATAAAATTATAAAAACCGAATAAAAAATGATAGGTAATAAATAATATATTTCACAAGAATTGTATGTTTAAAGCATGTTGATTTTAACTGGGGTTAATAACGTATACATTGTCACGGAATTGAGGCTCTAGTGTCCAAGTAAAATATAACTATTATTTGAACCGGTATATGCTTATGACATATTGCCATATTGGTACCTGTTACTGTATCTACTTTGTGTATTACTTTGTCATAATAGATATATAGTTATGCTATTGTGTCACTACTGCACGAGTAGTAAAGTTAGAGAAGTTTAAAGTTTAAAGTTTTAAATGCATTACAATTTATACTTGATTTAACACATTTAGCTATAAAATAATGGGTCTAAAACTAACACTGATATACAAATTCAAAAGGTTTTATTTAGATTGTATTATACAGTTTGGTACCTACCTATAGTTAATGTAAGCAAATGAAGGTATAACCTATATTGTAGGTAATTCATTGAACAATACGCATTATATTTAAATATGTTTTTTTTCGTATTATTATAAAATTATAATATATATTTATGACTTTAACAGTATAATACTTCTTATAGCTTGAATAAAAACATATGCATAGTTTTCTGTTATAATTTATAATAGTTGTTAATTTCAGTAAAAATTGATAGCGGTTAATAATTGAGCAATTTTTGTTGTGAGCTACAGGCTGTGTTAGCTGTGTTCCTACTTTATATTATAATATTATTCTTTGATAACGATGTGTGACCGAAGCAGTATTCACTAAAGTGCATTTTTAATAGTATATATATTATAAATGCATGCGTCATAATTGTGATTAGTGTATCGTATTTGACCCTTTACATGCTCGCGTGTCGTACAACTGATGATCGACTATTCTATACCTGTTATATGGATTATGGAATCGATAATTAAATAAACCCGAAATTGTTTTGCATTGATTTCTGTGAGTGAATATACGAGTTCCGAACCTACATACTTTTTCATATACACGACTTTGGCACTTGAGAGTTTTTTGTGAATGCAAATAGGTGGAAAACTGAAGTTTTAGGTACAATAAACATACATTCTGGTTCTACATCCGATTTTCCACTGAATTATGTAAAAGTACGATGCAATGATTTAAGGCACTGCCGCAAAGAAAATAATGTCATCGTTTCTTTGTCCATCGTAGTTTTTGCTGAAATCACGTGCCTCTGACGACGGTTATAGTTTATCTTCCAAAAGATACGAGGTGTTATCATGTTTTAGGAATTTTTTAGTTGTGTTCGTTTTAATTTGTATTGTATCTATATTTATATGTTTATCAGTTTGCACAGTAATCATCAGTCCTAATCCATAAAGCTACACACACACACACACACGCTTTCGCAGTAAAACTCTGGTCTATATTTTAATTATTAAGTTGTATTTTAATTAATAGGTTGTAATTCAGACAGTAGGGATTCGAACATTTTTTCCAAGACTTACATAATTATTTTCTATAAACAATGCAATTAAAAAAAATGTTTAGATTAATTTTATGATTTTCATAACACGAACTTATTCACATCATAGTTTTACTGTATGTGATATTGACTTATAAGTTACTAACATAAACATACTTATAGTTATTTTTTTATCTAAAAAATAATTCTTATTCTTACAAGTTTATAAAAAACTTTAAGATACAAAATTTTGGTGACAAAGAATTGACATTAGCAGAATGAAAGATGGATGAGCACTGATCAAGCTAACAGTGCCACACTGCCACTCGATAGGTTATAATTGGGCAAAGCTTTGTAAAATAATTTTTGTTATTAATTTAAGTTTGATACATTTACACTCAACACCATTGTCTGAGTATCCTAACACGATCGTTGTTCTCTTGATGCTTTTTTTCAGTAGGTATTTAAAAGTATAAACGAGAGTCTCATTTCGTATTCGGCGAGGAGGAATAACAAAAAATAAACATATATATACCTATATGGGCTATATACATATAACTCTAAATTTAAACTGTATAGTATACAGGGTGATCCACTAAGCATGTTCACCCCAATATTTTTGAAAAAATAATCTATTTAACAGAATAAGTTAGCTCTCTTATTTTGCAAAAAAAAAATAATGTCCTTAAATATTTCAAAAATAATAACTTGAATAAATTCATTATTAAAGAAAAAAAATTGGCCAGACAAGCTTAGTGTATCGCTCTGTATACGCCCCACTATAATTATTATAATTTATAATTCTCGTGCGATATGTCGTCTTATGCGGAAAACAACAGACTGTTTTAAATTTTAATAAACAATACATTATGCACATGTACGAGATATATCATAGTAAAGCAGTCGCGACGACGACGTGATGTATAGCTTTCGTATAAATATATATATATATATGAGTCATATGATATTAAATACAATATACATACAAAAATATAACATGGGTATATGGTATATTACGAATATATACCTCTACAAATATTATCAAGACACGTAAAATATAAGAAAAAAAAATTATCAATTACAGGTGTGACTGGAAGATCTGTTAACAACCAAGCTGCTGCGTAGTAAAATCGTATTTTTGCTCACTCGATTAACCAGTAAAAACAAAAAAAAAACTTTGTCAATGAGTGAGTCACAATTCTATGAATTTTAAACGACTTGATAATTGGAAATTGAATTTCAAACACTTATAAAAATATAGTGCAAATGTAGGTATGTTTAATTTTTTAAAATTTTTTTTATTATAACAGCTTAAAAAGAACTATGTATTAAATTTTCAAGCTTTTTGACCCAGTAAAAAACTTTTTATCAAAAATATGCCGAAGAACAAAATCAAAGTATTTCTACAGCCCCCTGAAAGTAATAACCGACACAAAGAAAAAGAAAAATACCTCTTTGTAAAATCAATACATTCATCGTCCAGCTCAGAATCTAAAATGATAATTTTATCATCTAAAAATGACTCAATTGTTTATTGTACGGTTAATAATTAATTTGTATACAAGTATTGTCTAACTTAATTGTTATATCTCACTATTAAAATATGAGTTTAATTACGTCGTTGTTTCAGAATTATTTTCGGTAACTGTTACTGACAGTTATCTGTTTCTATAGTAGAGAACTAAAACTAAAGACATAAAAAATGTTCTATATCCAAGATTCAAGACTTAAAATATTTCATGTAAAACGTATAATTATTTATTATTAAATACTTATTGGCAATGGAAGTTGGTACAATATTAGAATACCTATAGTGTTAGTGTATCCAATTTGGTTGAGGTGCATCGTGCGTACATCGTTGTACCTAGATAATTTCAAATTAATTGTTTTCTAGGAACTGTTTCAAGTACCTAATTATTACTATTATTATTCATTGTTTAAGCTCTAAAGTGTTATGTTATATTATATTATACTATGATTCTGCCACAAATGAAACTAAAATTTTCAATTAAATTTTCTTATAAAATATTTGATTTAAACGCTTATAACGATTCAACTATATACATAAGAGTAAAAATTACGACAGGTCATAAATAACTTTAATCATTAGTTCGTTAATAGGTCAATTAATTTAAAAAAAATTAAAAAAAAAACAATGTGGTTTTGTTTGAGCTGAATGTAAATTTATTGTATTGCGTAAGATAGATTACGGCTAACGGGTGTAAGGTAGTGTTTTACTCCTCTCAATACAAGATTAATTAAGGCATAGTTTCCGAGTAGCGATTAATCCCAAAATCCAATATTATCGAAAAATACACAACATGAAACTACAGTGTAACATAATTATTCTGAATGTATTATAATTGTTGAGCTAGATTTTTAAATAAAAGCAAGAAAAAAAAGATAATTATTAGGTATGTTAAAATAATACTATAAGTTCATGTTTATAGTAATAATTTGTTTCAACCAATTAAGTCTATACTTTATATTATTAGTATTATTATAAATTATGTTTCCATCAATTCTATTTATTATTACTATTAAGACACGTAAACATGATTACGTAAGCGCAATAACTGATACGAATTTAAAAAACAAATAAAACTGAAAATTTGTGAGATTTGTAATCGCTAAGACATCTTCAAATCTGGTGAGAATAATGCGGTGAAACAACAAATTATACTAATAAAAAGTTCACTTATATTTAGAAAAATAAATAATGAAAGAAGATTAGTTACATATTTATTTTCTGTAATCTATACATTCAGTAAGTACTAAGTACAGCTAATAATTGGTCGGTTTTATTGATTAATTTTTTTTGGATTTATTATTAGTTATAGTTGATGGGCAAACAACTATTTGGGAAATGTGTGTATTATTATACATAATATTAATGTTTGGCTCCTCGTCGGTAATCTTGTGTACCCATATTATGTATCATGAAAAGTAAAACCATGTATAATATTATTATATATATAGAAAGTGTTAATATTGTATCACGCAACAAGTGGGATTTTTAAATATACATATTATATTAAACTATAATACATACGTGTGTAATAGACAGTTATAGGTTTATCTATGTAATAGAACCACGACCTTTGCTCGGTAGCTGAACAATGATGAATGTATCGGATTCGAACTGATCAAAGTACATTTTTGTAATATTAATTAATAGTAGGATAAAAATTTAAAAATTTAAAAAATATCGAAAATTATTTTTGAGGACGAGCTGGCATTTTTAGTTTTGTAATAAATTAAATTTCGTGCAAATCCATATAATAATATTGTATTGTGGCAAATGCCAAATATTATTTTTTTTATTATAAAAAAAATTCCATGCTGTAATCGCTGTGCTGTAATCGCCGAGTACCTCAACGTGCGCTGTCTGCAGTCGAGTTGTCGGGAAATTGATCGTTCTCAAAAGCTCGAATTTCACGAATAACGACGTTTTATTGTTTAGAATAATACCCTACAATAATAATATAGTTATACAACAATATCGCTCCCGTTGTGTTCCCGTCGTACAAATTGAACCTCCTCCCGAGTCTGAACGCACGTTTTTCGATTTATTTTGTAAAAACGTGCCATTTATGCAATACTAGGAAATAAAATTATACACCATGTGTTAAAGCTTTTAAAATGGTTGAATCTTTTTTAATCAACAGTGGTTGAATGAATTTGTTGTTGTTATATATTACACAAGCTTTAAGGGGATATTGTAACCATAGTGAATAGGTCTATACTAATACGCATTATGAACACCTAAGCAATGTTTTTATGAAGCTGTTTCGTTATAATGATACCTATTTCTATCTTAATATGGGGTTTTTAGATCAATAAAACTTTACTAATATCAATTTATTAATTAATACATTTTTTAATTATCAATTGAGTTTTAGGATACTTATTACTATAAGTACCTCAAAAGATCAATTACAAAAAAAATACGGTTTAAACTTATGCACTTGACAACTGAAGTTGATTAAAAATTAAAAACTATAATGTAGATTGTTTATCGTTATTTCGTTTTTACGGATTTTAAGAACCACATTTGGATGTACATTTTATATTATGTAATTATCATAAGTATGAACCTAGGACTGGGGTGTCAAAACAGTATTTCAATTGTTGGTATTTTGGAGCAGTTAATTTTAATTTATAACCGTACATTAGAGTAAACAAAATATTAGTTCGGTAACTATAATAACATTTATCATAAATTATAATTATCGGGGAGCATATTCTAAATCTGATACTTTTTGTTGCGTATATTATTATTCGTTTGTGTACACATAGTTTGGAATTGTCCATCATAAACGTTACGTGCGCCATAGATACACACCGGGGTCATCGGGTCATTAATTTGTATATTGTTTTATAATAATCTGCCATGAGCCGTGTTTACATTAAAATCGACAGTTTTACTTTCACACTTAACATAACAACAGTTTTAAACTACGAATGATGACACTACTCAATTATTACATAGAACTTTAAACCCAACTTATAAAATGTTAACATTTTTATTTTGATAAATTACTGCTGTTTCGTGGCAACTTTGACAAGTCACTATAAACTGTAAAATAGGTGAGACGAGAAAAAAATTCTTCGGTACTGCAGGCGGGATGCGTTATTAAATACTTATTATGTGGAGTACCTTTATTATATCTATGTTTATTTTTGTTCCGGGAATTTCAATTTCTTCTGACTGAAAGAGTTCAAATTATGACAGAGCACATTTATACAACCATTTTCTTCCACGGGGCCTTGACACAATAATTAGGTAATATGATATAACAATTATTATTATTATTATTATTATTGCTACCTAACGTCTGCACGTACAAATGCCGCGGGTACGGGATGAAACGAGCGTCTATATCGCCGGAGTTCGTGTGGGGGTGGGTGGGCAAAAAAATAACTAGAATGTACTTTTATCTCACACTGACGCGAATCGACGTAAATGTTTTATTATATGATATAATCACGCTCTGTACAACGTGACGGACATCACATACAAACACTCACGCGTCATAAGAGAAATGAAAATAAATAATCGTATCCGTAAGTCATATCGTATCTCAGTTTTCCACGTGAGCAGACGTTTAATAAAGCGAGAACGTGTCTTCATATATGTCTTTATCATTGCTGCTGCCTGCTGGTATTATCACAGCTCATTTGCGTCCCGAATTGCATATTATTATTTTTTTTTAACGTTCCCCGTATCCTGCCTACCACTTGGATTCCGTGAATCAATTAATATAAAGATGATGATAGGGATACTGCATAGTTTACGGTTAGTTTTAATGTGGTTAGATAACCAAAAAAAGTTTAAATAGTTAAATATCTTCGTCCTTCGTAGTATAAATTAAATAGACGGTGCTCGGGAAAAATAGTATATATAAGTCAATTTCTCAATTTTTTTGTAGTTTTCTCTAAGTAATTTGGTAGGGTGTGACTTCCTGATTTTAAGACTCATTGTTGAGTATAATTTTCTGTATTTTACCTACTTATTATGCAAAACTGTATAGATTGTAGACTTATTTAAAATACATATTAAAAAAGTGTAATTTAAAATTTTTTTTTAATTTTAAAACTTATTAATTAGTCTGTTTAGTGTACAGTCAATATCTACTGCAGAAATGAAACATTTTATTCGTTTCTTGAAAAGTATAGACATTTTGAACGATTCAATTTATCCACACACTGTCCGAATAAATCGACTAAAAAAAAATTATCAAATGTCTTGATGTCAAATGCATATTATTTTCAAGAGATTAACATTTATTTTTATTTTTCACTAATATTTGATACATAGAATACAGTGGAAATTTAACAATGATAATTGACGTTGGTCTTAACGGGCAAAAATAATACGAAATAGTTACAGACTTACTTGTATAATGTATATATTTCTGGCTTACCCAGTACCCCCCTTCTTATAGACTTTCGGTGCAGTAGAGAAAAGATCGATAATCCCGATGGCACTGTATACCATTTGTACGTGGGCCCACATAAGTGATTCGACCGATAATTATAAACGTTGACCATTGTGTTACCTTTATAGATACATTTTAATATTGATAAATTGGTAAGATATTTTACTATTTGAAATTATTGTTTACTATTGAAAATAATTTTTTTTGGAAAACCGAACGGGGACCGATCGGCATCTGGGTCGTCTATAGTCGGTGTGTAGGTATGCTAGCTTATATATGTATCGGCGTATCGCTATAGCCTGTAATATGTTATGGCACCTATAAACTTGCAGGTTAATACCACATATGGTATCATGTATATATAATATCATAATATATATAACACAGATTATGAAAAATCTAGGATTTGTTTAGTTATTCCCTGGTATATACACGTATGGATGTAACCGACTAACGACTGTAGCGCTTGGCCGACACAGTCCTCATCAGGATAGGCTGGAACAGGATATATTTTTCTTTAGACATGGAGAAAGTTTTATGCAATACAACGTTTTTCAAAATATATACATTTCAGTATGTAGATATGTAGTAAATTACTACTAGTAATATATAGTATATATTATAGTATTTATTATACTTATGTTAAGGGCAATGTGGAAAACCATTACATCATTATTATCATTATATATCATTATTCTATATATTGTAAGTGAATTTTGTAAAATGCCCACCATTTTTAAACAATATGAATAATTATTTAAACATTTGTACATCTATATTGCCCGGGCGTTGTAATATAATGCTGGGGTACTTATAAAACGACAGATGTATCAAGGGAAATGTGAAATTTTGGAAAATTATTAGTAAATTATATCTTAGGTATTTGTGCTAATTGTTACTGTAACAACTTAAAAATCTCGAAACTACAATATGTTTGTGTTTAATTTCCTATTTTAGTAAATTACTTATTTTAGGAAATTGGTAGTGATAGGTAATAGCAGTGGTCGCCTATTTTTGATCTACTGTCAACTATCAATGCAAGAAAGATGGTGAACGCACTCGGTAATTAATTAATCAAAATATTTTCAAATTTCCATTAAATAAATTGTTAGTCCATTACTTTCGTTCTGGTTAAGTAAACTGTATACTTAGGAATATCTATAATCGTATACAACCAATAAAAAAGTTCACAGAGTAGGATGTTCAACAGCCTGCTCTAACTTTCAAGTGTGCACGTTTACTTCCTCGACTGAATTTACCTACTACAAAATTAGATATTATGTACATTATGAAGAATTGTATAACGTTTTACGTCAAAATGATATGGAAGTAATCCCAGTTACGATAAATTATAATAAAATATACCTAGCATTAAATTTTTTTTTTTAAATATTTAATTGCATATTATAGGTAGGTACTAATTAAAATCATCTATATTTATGTTTAAAACTCAAAATATGACTCCATACCTATATGTTACAGACTTACAGTGCCTGTTATATCTTGGCCATTGACCATTATGTTCAAAGCCTGATTTTCAACTTTTTCTCGTAGTTTATTATGTATTATTAGGTGTCGTCGTCATACCTTTCACATTCGGCGTCCGGGCTCAGTCTAGATGCTAGCCAAGGATCAATACCGCTCATCGATTTGTTTTGATTAAGTTTTTTCGCGAGAGCAGAGGAGTGAATTATAGCAGTACCTACACACACACATACACACGCGCACAATATATACACTGTAGAAACGTGTGCCGCACTCACGTTGCCGACATGACTATATTATTTAATATGCAAACGCCGGGCGACCGATGACTGATAATGTTATCACTGCTCAGACGTGTTTTTGGAGTGGGAAGAAACGCCGATCTATAAATTATAAAAATACATACACACGGCCGCGTGTCACTAATATATTATAGGCATGAAGATTAATTGATTATATTGGTTTCGGATATAGTTAAATGATAAGTTCATAGGTAATAAAATATGTTTTTTTAAATAATATTTAAACAATAAAATAGAAACATTAATTATGTTCAACTATGAAAGTATTCTGTAAATTAATATGTTTATAATTCTGACCCATATTCAATAAAATCAAACGAAATAATTTTGATTTAATTTCGATGAGGCTTTTTGATAGCTTTTAGCGTACCACTCGAAGAACTGTATGTTAAAACTTAAAGATTAGTTTTTTAAGCGTGGTCAAATTCAGGGAAATAGAATCCTTGTGTCTCCTCACTTTAACCCCTGGTTCTGGGAAGTACGGTCTATAAACATTTTAAGGCCCCACCTATGACGGTCAAGTACTTAGTCTCTTCTTCGTTAGCGGTAATATTATGATAATATGGGTCAAGTTAAATAAGTACATCTTTTTTACTTAAAATTATAGTTCAGTAAAAAGTTTTTTTAAATACTGTTTTCATTATTTATAAACTGAATAATAACTTTTTAGAAACCGGCAAATATGTTGCTGTTTAGAATAAAAAAGAATGAACAAATAAAATCACAAAAAAAAATCAAAGTGACTTTATTAAAGTCGCTTTGAAAAAACACTCGTCCAGTTTACGTTACATCACGGACAAAAGTACCTAGTCGAGTACATTACTTAACACGTCTCGAGGTTGAAAGTTGAGGGATAACGTTCAGTCTTCCAAAATCAACGGACTTTTCACCAGCTCGTGTTTTTTCGTCGGTTGAGAAAACGCAGCACGTTACACGCTGCAGTACACGTGCTCCGGGGAATGCATTGATCCTTTTGTTTCACGCAGCGATTTGATCATTGCAACGGCTGCCACTGCTACATTAGGTCGTGTCCAAATATATTCTTACTCGATTTGTTTTCTCTAATCTCCTCCACCGTCGTCACAAAGTGTGGAACCTGCAGCTAGACGTTTATAGGAGGTTAATATTTTGTCCTATAAATAATACCTAAGTCCACTCCCCATCCTACTGAGGTTTTCCAAGAAACCACATTCAACGTACCCTAATAAAATCTTGAACTTTAGTAATGGTCTGTCTCAACATTTACCGTTCAGTGATCTATCGTTTATAGTATGATGCTAGCACTAAGTTATGATTGTAAACGAAAATTTGAAGAGAATATTATGTTGGCGTTTTGTCATATTTATAGATGTTGGGTAACTTTTATTAAGTATTTTGAGTAACCATAATAATAGAACGTAAAAATTATTTAGCATCAAAAATAAATAGTTGATTTTAATTTATTATAATTATTTTTTAAAAATAGAACTTTAAGTGAGTTATATTTACTGTTTTAATTCTTTATATTGTTTTATTTTCATCAATTTCAATGAGAACAGTCATTTTCGTAATGATTTTTTTTAAGTGCATTGTGCACTTATGTCTTTGCTATAGTTTTCAATGTAGTCATGTTGTCGTAGATTGTACACAGTAGATAATATGTTGTTCATTTAAAATCTATCATTTATCTTTCGTTTTACATTCATAACTTCATTTTTATATTGCAGCAAGGCGTATATTATTTACATACCTAATTTTATTGTGATTCAAAAATACTATATAAGTGCCCTACTTTGTCTTCCCGTCACGTTTTGGTTAAACGAATCACGTAAACTAATAGTGAAAATCTAACATAAAGAGTTTTTTTTGTATTACAAAAATAAGCTGCACATATTAAAATAGAAGTAGAAGATTCGTTTCAGATGAGCGGTTCATTTTAATACCAGTTGGTTTTTTTAAAGTTTTTGATATTTTCTATCTTTTCAAGGCATTTTTTTCCTGGTTCTGTTTAACCCGTAATCATCATAAATTTCGCACACGGAACACCACCAATTTTGAAAAAGCCTCATTAAAACGTCCAATGATTAGTGATGAGTACATCAAGACCAAGACTATGGCAGTTTTCGTTTTGGTCTTGCAGAGCCATTATTGTCTTAGTGTTGTTCTTGCAGCAAGACTAAGACAATTTTTGTCATCACTAGTCACTATCAATGGTCAACAGATCCCGTCTTGCAATAGCCAATAGTATTACTTTAATTAATATTATAATATATTCTGAGCTTACATGCAAATATTATTTGATAGTTATTTACTAGCAATATTATTAACGAGTTGATGTTGAATTATGAAAAAAAATTAGCTTTGAATGTTCCCTTATTATTGTATTCATGTTCATATTTATAATACAACACTGAAATCAATAGCAATGTATAAAATACTTACGTTTTCATACCAAGGGCTAAATCTAAGCAATTAAAACGCATTATTCTTGTTTGGTTAAAAGAAAAATATTTTCTCATATAGGACATGTAATATAATATATGATGTATACAATAATATATTATATTATTTATGTTATAATATATTATATAAAGGAACTTTTGTACATTCCTTTTTCAGGTAACATAATAATAGTTATATGCAATTAATTTTAATAATTGTTATGTCAACGTTTACGCGGTAGACGGTTCACCGAGTATGTTCAATATTTTTTTTTAACAATGAATTTATTATAATTATGATTTTTGTAATCAGTTTTAAGTATAACAAAGTGGTATAAAAAGAGCAGTTCTCATTAAAAAAAAATATCGACACAAATACTCAAAAACTTCCTTGTATGGTATAAAATTCTATATTTGAAAATATAGTCCTTAAGTTTATTCTAAAGATCAGTTTGAATAAATGTATAGTTTGATTAAAAAAAAGGATGAGCAATTTTGGCGAATCACATTATACAGCATGTAGCTATAGGAGAGAATTTTGTTTTTTAGGGGGGAGGGTGGATTTTTTCCTATACCACTTGTCAGAACTCAGAATTAAAGATATTTTCAGAATATCTGAGATATAATGTGTAGACCGTACATTTTTGCACTTCAAAAAAATGTTTGATTAATTTAAATTTCTGACATGATGAACTCATGCACTTCACTAATTATAATAAGTTATTAAAATAGATAGGTACTAAAATTGAATTGTCCAGTCACCAAATTCTTCTCCTTGTTTTATTAATTAAAAATATATATTTATCACGTGGATTTATTATCAATTGCAATTAAATTTTCTAATCCTAAAGAAATAGCTCCCAGAGATAATGCAAAACATTTCTATTATTTAACTATATACTGTGTAGCAAAAGAAAATATATTTTCGATCAAAATTAGCTGAGTTAATCACTAAGAAACAACTGAACAGTTTTATTTATAAAAAGATAAGATGTTTTTGAAAATAGTGTATAATAATATTTTATTGTTTTGAATGTTTTGATAGGTATGTACTTATTGTACTTATTATTTTGTATACGTGTGCACAAAAACATCGACAGTTTTGGGACATTTTAATACTTAAAAATACCATAAATTTTAATAATTTAAATTTAAATGATTTGAGACGTGCGTCCTCAAGTAACATGAAAAAAAAAATTAATGAAAATTAAACATTGATCTTCATTTAACAAAATGCTGGGTGAAATCGAAAAAATATTTGAAAGTTTTGAAATGAAACTCTTTATATCATATTTTGTTACGTTTTTAATGGCTGACAGCATAGTTTTAAAAATAACAACTATATGACGTATATAGAATGAATAAAAATATTGTTCTAACAAAAACCCACCTTTAACCTTAAACTGCGTTATTATCTAGTTGATGAGATACTATATTAATAAAAAGTTGCCGAATTAATTTGAAATAAATCACAATTGATTATATTTTAAAATATTTCGTTCGTAGATATTTATTATTTTGATTGCAAATTATTTTTTATTGACTAAAAATGTAACCATTAACCCAATCGTTTGGAATTTTTTACTAATATTATTGATTCTTTTGCGTTTCAGAAAATATGAAAATAACTTTTTAAACTAATTCTTATTGAACTCATTTCGTTGAAGAAACACATTTTCTAAAAATTAAAATCTATTGTAACATTAACAATGTAAAAAATCCACTTTATGAATTCAGACAATTTTAATAATATGTATTGTATACATTACACGTCTCACCTTGGTTCAGTTTTTTTTTCTATGTTAACATATAGGGAATACGATTATGTCAAATTAAATGTTGCCGTTTAAATAATTAATCAATATTAATTACGAATTAGTATAGGTTGACATTACTATATATCATATACACATGTAGTTGTTATAAATTATAATAATTATTTTATAAATGTCTACAATGGGTACAACAACACTACAACGCGTATGGAAAGTAAGCTGAATATATTTTGCAACATATACCGTCATAAGTTATAACATATAATGTATATTAAGTGTACCCAATATACTATTTTTATTTATAATTTAAAAATAATCGCATTACCTATTTGATATTTTTATATTTATGGATTTTATCATACGTACTTTATTATTATAATACTTTGCATTTTATAACATTAAGTAATTATCCATATAACATATTATATTTTGTTATGAATTCTAAGTTCAGCAGTTCATTCTTGTCTTAAACGCCTATAGATAGAGATTGAAGTCACGTACTCAAAGTCTAACTAGTGTTTAAACAATCATTTTTTTTACTTTCCATTTTTCTAATATGTAAACACCGAGTATTTACACTATATTTTTCTCCGTTTTATCAATTCATAGAAAATTATTAACGTTTTTAGTAATTTGTATGAATTAATGAGATTAAAATATAAATAGTATGCCTGAGTCTTGTTGTCCTAACCGATACAATAGGTAATTTTTATAACAATTATGTTAAAATTAAAACAATAATTAGATCATCGTGATGTTACGAGCATACTAAATATTTGCAAAACAAGTTGTTAAATTAAATCGTCACTGTACGATTTTTGTAATATTTTTATACATTGTTTTTTAGAGTTCGTATTTTGGAGATAGTTAGTAAGTACGCTTTATATGTATTGCAATTTTTGACGATATCGATAGGCGATTGTAAAATAAATCCAACAAAAATGCTCATAATAAGTTTATCATACATAATATATTGTTAAACAATATTTATCATATTATTATATAGTTAATCAATTATTTATTAAAATTTTTATTTGCATAACGAATAATTATTTACTATTAACATAATATTTATAATTTATATAGATGATGTATATTATATATGCATTGTATGTAGAATGAGCAATACGTACGTATCATATTGTTTAGACATTCATTGTAGATTCACAAAAAATAAATATAACTTGAATGCATGTATAATATATAGTATTATTATAAGTTTATGATAAAAATACTCCAGGACACAAAAATAATGAAGCTCAATCACTGGAAAATGCCAAGGACGACTGCGATTGGCCACATATTTTAAAGCTAATTTTATATTATAATATTTCATACTAATACTCATCCATTTATATATTATAATATTATTATTAATCGTATATTCGTATTGCATATTATAATATTAGTATATTATATATTATATTATCCGAAAAGAGACGTATGGATTTGGTTTTTTTTTTTTTACAAAATATCACATATGTAGTAAAATTTCCGAAGACGTTTAAAAAGATCAAGCATCAGTCGCTTACAAAAATGATGAGACCTACTCGTACGAGGTGATGATAATAATAAATGATAATGATATTTAAAATATTGTCGAGAAAAAATTATATTATGTAAAAAAATACTTAACGATGATTGTTTTTTTTTTTAAATTTAAAATTCTTTAGTTAACTATCTAAAAAAGGAAGAAATCAATTCGAGCCGTCCGGGTATAGACCCAACTCGATGCTGAGTCGTTTGGGTTGCCTGACTTTCGAAGGGAACGGAGCAAATGGTTTCGGTGCCGGCGTAGCGGAATCCTCAACGCCGTCTTGGTTTCCTTTCGATTGCTGGGGCGGAAGTACTCGTTCATCGCTTTCTGCTGCAGATAATGACTCGTCCGCAAAAAAGTCTCGGAAGTCGTCGGTGCCGGAAGTCTCGGCTGCAGATTGCGATTCACTGATTAACGAATCTCGGCGGAAGTCGTGGGTGGAACTCTCGGCGGCGGTTATTGAGTCGTTCGCAAACAAGTCTCGAAAGTCGTCGTCTGCGGCCGAAGTCTCTGTGGAGGTCAACGATTCGCCAAGCATGCCGATGTCGTTGATCAAGTCTGGTAACCGCTCTTCCAAGTCTATTTCTGGATCTTCCGCCGCAGCTTTCCCTCTGCACATCCTCTTTAATAGTTCCGAATTGGCTCTCAACATTTCAGCTAGACTCACATCGCTGTCATCGTCGTTGCCGGATTTGACGTCCGGTAGACGACATTCTACGACCACGTCGACGACCAGTTCAGCGTTTTCGTCTCCGTCTCCGTCGTGGCCGTTGCACCCATCGTCGTCGACGGACCGTTCGCTGCAGCAGTCGGACGCGGGATCGTCGCAGAGCTCGGTGGATGTAGACGAAGACGACGATGACGATACGGTCCGTTTCTCTCGGACTCTTGGTTCTAAAACTAAAAGAATATTCAGTTACGTGGATTCAAAAATTAAGTAACTTATCAAAATTTTAATTTTACTATCAACATTATAATTTTATTGTTTCACATGGATTTTAAGAACCGTGGTCAGGTAAATAAACATATTTGTTTAAGTGTCTTTACACTCTATCCATCATCATGTCGTCCATAATTTCGGTTGTTTTATTTGATTTATCTTGGTAGACATATACAATTTAGATCCTAACAAGTTAATCATTAGGCAGTGTAACCATTTATATTTTAAATATTTTTATCCTCATTATGATTGATAACCATTTGATTACTGCAATAACTGTATAGCGATAAATTAAATATTTTTTAAACTTTTTGTTAATACCTGGTAACGCGGTAGGTTCATTAAAAAATTAACCACAGCTTTAAGCTAATTAAAACACTAGGATATTATGATGGCGGGTTAAATTAATGACCATACGATAATAGAGAGAGTAAAGGCATGTTTAGTTTACCGGTCGTTGTCGTGTTATGTGCGGTAACCGGAAGTTCGTAATATACGATACAATATTCTGTATAATATTGTATATATTAATAATATAATATAATATTATAATATTATAATATATTTATTTATTTATATATATATATATTATATTATAATATTTATATAATATTAATATTATATATTTATAATATTTGTATATATTTTTATGTAGTAATGTAATATATTATTATAACGTACCTATTTTGGGTTCCGGTTTCTTGACATCTTGTATGTATTTTAACGGTATGGATCCGGGTATGGGCCCGATCGATGTGCATCTCAGGGCTGTTTTGCCGAACAATAAATGGTTCATTGCCGAGGAGTTAGAGGTCCCGATAAAGTTTTGTCCATTACACGCAGCTGTAAGAATATAGAGTTTTGTTATGTTCAGTCATTTCTATTGGAGTGTGCATCGAGAGTTATTTCGTTTTTTACTGTTTAAGTTATTTGTCTGATATTTTGAGGCAACGATTTTGTATCCAAACAGAAGTTAAGCGCACCTATAAAATAAATACCTATTATGTAATTTACCTGTTAAAATCACTTGGACCTGTTTCTGTCTTTCTTTGAGTTTGCTGTACTGTTTCTTCAAAGAAGATATGTCTAACGCCACCTTTTCTCTTTCGGACTCCAAACTGGGAGTCGGCTGCCTATTTCTTCTGCCAGATTTGATGTCTATGTACAAATCCAAAAAACGAGTTTATTAAAATATTGTACCTATCGAATTTGCGTGAGAGCGCAACATGATAGGTATCGTTAACTTACATTTCGTCCTGAAGTCGTCCTTTCGGTCGTTGTTCCCAGTGACCGCCGAAGATTTACCATCGACGTCGTCATCGCTGTCCGTCTCCTCGATATCTGACTCTGTGTAGAACAACCGCAGTCCTCGTTTCGCGACGTGGCTGACCCACGGATTTATATTGTACATGTATCTTTCCCGGAGTTCTTTGACTTCGACTAGTTCGTTCATTGTACTGATTGTCTACGAACAATACGAACAAGTTTATACATACTAGCATAATGATAAATCCCACGTGTGTGGAAAGTATTTACATAGTAGTGGATATTATATTGTTATAACAACTATTACCGACTGGGACACTTAAATTCGTCGACAAAAATACTCACGTTGATTAAATTGTTGGCGTCCATTAAACCGAACTCAAGCATTTCTCTGGTGAGGACAGCCATAATACTATAAAATTCGTCTGCACTTGTCACTGTCATTATCCGGCTAAATGGAACAGTTTTATTTTAACGTCGGTACAACAACAAAAAAAACTTTTTACAAAAATATATTCAAACATTTCAAACTCTCATTTTTCTGTCTAAATTGTGATGGTATTATTATGCAATAACTTAGATGGAACCTGCGCAATTACAACATATTATGCACAGTGCACACTTAAAACAAAATGACTAACCGAGTTTAAATGGATCTTTATTAAGACGTAATGTACTGTAAGTATTAACGTTGAAATTGTAAAATAACCATGTATAGTTCTAGGACACGCACGTTCGGAAAAACTCATGATATGAGTTGAAATTAGTTTAATTAGTTTTTGTTCAATTCTCTTAAATGTTTTCAACTTTTAATCCTCGCGAAAAAATTAGCTCAAATTAACTAGTCTGTTTTAAATCTTCTGCAGCTATATACGTTAAATGTACTTTACGCTGAGGATGTTTCCGATGTATACAGTATGGTGTGCGTTTATTATTATTTATTATGTAAATGAGAATAATAATTTTTAATTTTGACCGTCGTGAAAAATACCACAAAAATAAAGTTATTATAATAACTTATGCTAATGGGGTGACAACGTTTAAAATTATATTTTTTGTTTGTTTTGATAAGCATTTAACTATGAAACATAATTAAAAATATTTCCCTGTGAATAATTACAATGTGGGAGGATTCAAATATTTTGTTTCATGATAAAATTAAGAAAATATTTGAATATTAATATTTGAATTTCGAGTTTATAATAAAATAACGAGCTTTTTTTTAAATACATCGACTTGCAGTTTTTTTATTATTGGATACTTTTAATATGCGAAAATAAATAAAGAAGTTGATAATTGACTACACACTGTCTGCACAGTATAAACTATATTCAACTATAGGAGGTTGTTGTACTCGAGCCAAGGATACTCGTCGTATAATAATATAGTATATACATGCATTTGATGTCAAAAGTCTGTAAACACGTTAAATTGTAAATGTCTAAATGTCTACCAAAAACTTTGTAACAATGTTAGCTGCTAGGGCGTTGGCTTGAATATAGTATTATGTACTTACTCGGACAGAGCATCCCAGATAGCTAAGGCGGTTTTCAAAAGAACCGTGCTTCCTTCGAGGAATATTAAATCCCATACTCGAAGCACTGTGCGCTGAGGAAGACAATTGCAAAATAGCGTGAGAAACCACTGCATTGTGAATACGTTCGTTAGGGGTGGTTCATAGCTGGTTCCTATTCGACAGTAGGCATATAATTGAATGTAATATATTATATACGATTATATTATTGTAAAGATGAACATATTGGATTTGCAAAAACGATTCAGCTTACCGGAGTCCTTCGATTCAGTCTGTAACCGGTCTAAATGTCTCGATAGGTTTTGCAGTCTGACTCTCAGCAGGTCTCTGAACACGGCCATGTCCACAGACAGTCCACGGAGATTATTGGCAAAGTAACCTTCGGGAAGCACACCTTCGATCAAGTATATCATTACCTAAACGCAAAACACCAACTGCGGTTAGACGACTTACACGGATGCATTAACGCATCGACCAAATCTTGGCGGTCGCTCGTAATACCCGACAATAGTATAGAATATAAACTAATATTAACTATTGACTAATATTAATTATCGAGCCGCCAAGATTCCGTCGACACAGTGCGACAAACCAAATACCTTTAGGGCGTCGGATTCGTTTTTTTCCATCACTTGCAGTATGAGCGCCGCCAACATGTTGAACCCCTGACAGTAACCTACTGCCTTGTTCCAGCGAGCGAACCCCAACAGCACCCTTTTCAGCAGCGCTTGGTTCTCCAGTCCGGACGAACCGCAGAACAGGCTGCAACCTGTCCGGTGAAGGTCCTTAACGATCTGCACGCCCAGCTCCTCGTCATCCGGGTTGGTCGTGTCGTTGAAGCAAAACCGTTCCACTTTGGGCCACTCCACGTTCCTGGACGACAAGTATTTTTCCGCCAGAGTCAACCATAACTGTGCAACGCAAAACGGACCGCGTGTCCGCGTGCGATAATATTATAGATCGGCACGAACCAATATTGTTTTATATTTACTTCGTATTACGTCATACGCGACACGCGATAATAAATCATTTTATCGTGACTAGCGGGCGTGTGGAAGGAGTCACGTGGTTGCGGGTGGTGGAGGGTGGCCAACGCGATTGGGTGGGCACGATAGCTGTAGATAGTAATAATTTATAAATATAGATACGTACCGTGTTCCGGAATTCATGAGGCACTCCGTCCGGAAGTCTCGCGACCATTTTCATAGCGCTCTGCCACTGTTCAAAGTCGGTGTCACCGGGCCCAGGTTTCATGTTGAATCTCATTTTGGTGTCTTCGCCTATAGACGCAGTTTTCCGACCATATTAATCACGAGTACGTCGTTATATAATACTATAGTAACAACTCAATGGAGTCAAAGTAATATTTTATTCGCTATAGGTGCAATTGACATACATTTTAAGCTAGCGGTGAGTGGGTACGTACTTAAGTCGTGTGAAAGCAGACTTATCTGGTTTTTCAAAAAACAAGCGAGAACATTATATTCTTTGATAATATTTATACATTTGGTATTTTATTATTGCCCTAAATATATTGTTATATTTTCATGCCACTGAGTTAGATAATTGTTATAATTATTTGGACATTGGATTTACGGTATTGAAAAATAAATATGCAATAAAAATTGTTTCAATAATATGTTACCTATTGTTGATTAGTCACTGTCGTTATTTGTCAAAAACTATGACTCAATGGAATCACCCGAAAGTATTGACAAGTTAGATTGACAGTTTAATCTTCATTAAATCAGAGATAAATATTCGACTTCATTGGGTACTGACACAATAATCGATATTAAGAATCGGCCGGGTACCGCTGTGTTTATCATATATTTTGTACAATTGAATACAATTTTATAACTCAATAAATCCCGAGTAATATTATAGTTATTATTATTAATATTTTGTATTTTGTTAAATAATATATTATTAAAAATCGTCAAGTTAATATTTTTAGCCCTGTGTCGTATTCGAATTTAATTATTTTGATTCATCAATTTTACCTAGCAGTGTCAGTCATCCGAGGGTGTTGAAATCTATGTGGGTTGGCGAGTGGAGTGTAGAGGGGGCAAAGTCCCTATTATATTTTAACGAAACATATTTTTCGTACAAAAATGCTAAGTATATTTTATTTGATTTTGTTATTCCTTAAAAGTATATTTAATAATTATTAATACCACTAACATTTCAGATTTCTATAACTACCGCTTAAAATTTATATTTAAAGAAATCTGTGCCTAAATGAACGTTCATTGTTTAATGCAAATAACAAACATATCAGTTATTTTGACCTGATAAATCGTTCAATATCACTCTGTTTTTTACTCTCCATTTATAAAATAAATAAATATATTAAAAACTTATTTAATTAAATAGACTCATAAAATATGGTGCTTAAAATCGTTGTGAATTTTGTAAAGTTGTACATAATCATCTAAAATTTCTCAAAATGAAAATAAACTATGTAAATATACGAGTTAATACTTATAACCAATTCACATTAAAATACTATATTAAATCATGATATCTCTTTATTTTTGGATAACTTAAATTAATTTAATTTAGTTCTCGAGTTTTCGAATTGTCAAGGGTATTCTGTAGGTGTGTTTAAAGTTGATTATAAAAAAAACCATTTATAAATCGAGGAAAAAGTAATACTAAGGTACAAAAAACAATGAACTAATTCCGAAGAAATTAGAAAACATCATTTTTACGACTATAGGTTTTTTTGCAAGAAGAAAATTAACGAGATTATTTCTTACGGTATTACTATTTTTAAACTGCTCATAAAAACTTCTTGTTTATTATATCGATTCGATTAGAACAAAATAAGAAAACTATACAGGTGATTTGATGAAAAACGATGTGTTTTCTTTTTTCAAAAATATCTATTCATTATTTCTACCACGAGACTCTGCTCAGATTCAGATATAAAATTAGTTTTCCGTCATTTCTACAGTATGATTGATTTGTTTTAAGAATCTGTGTCTTTTTTAAAATATTGTGACATTATGATTGTTATGAACATTTTAATGTTTCAAACTTTCATATACAATACACATGAACAATTATTAGTGTTGATTTCAAAGTGATGATTAATATTTCACAAGATGAAGAAAGTTGACATTTTTACAACATTAAATTTGATTTTTCATTTAGCGATTTTGTTATTTTGTTGTTATACAAACACAAATAACTGTAAACACTTAAAATGTACACTATATGTTTATTTCATTTTTATTTTCAATGTTCATTTTCGTTTTTTTTTTTTATAAATGTCAGTAAAATTGTATTGGTTGTGTCAAAAAGCATTAAAATTAAATACAAGACTCTGATATTTAAATATATTGTTACATAGCAACTGCAAAATTATAAAAATTCATAGGCACGATTTTTATTATAAGCATTTAAAGTTCAAATTTTGACAAAATTCATATCATTCAAAATTATTACAAATAATTTTATACTTCAAAATTTTTAAATTATCAACTTTTATAGCTATAGGTTGAAAATATAAAACAAAGTTCCATGCAAATAGGTTATTCCGTAAACAAAAAATCTAAAAATATATATTCACAGTTTTTTTTTCTTATGTTCAAATGTGGACAAAATTACATACTAAATAACGAAGAATAATGATTTATTTTATTTTGTTGTAAATTAAAACTATTATTGGTGGGTACTTGAAACTTTTAAAGTGTATTATTATATTTTATACACACAATGGCTTTTCAAATGTATTTTTTGTCAAACACGAATTTAATATACTGCATATTACTAATGCTTACTAGTAAAGTAAATTTCTTTCACCATAATATCATCAAATACACTAAATTATTAAGTAATTTTACAGAATGCAGACAGTCTTCGCTTATAATCGTTTTTCGTATTCAATGATTTTATATCATTGAATTCGAATTTAACACCATCCATTACAGCGACACACTTGTAACCTACTGTACAGCAGAATGACATCCACTTACCAGCTTTTTTTTAAGTTGATGTTGTTTTAAATAGAAGCAATGTGATAAAATATCGTTTAAAAGTTTAAAATCAAAAAAATAAACCTAAATAAACGTTGGAAATAGGCATTCTCTCGTATACGCATTACTTAAGCGTAGTTTGCGGATACATAATGAAGTAAGCCCAACTTCATTAAAATTGCATACACTGCCAACAGTAATTAAATTACAACGAAAAATAATATGAGCATAACGTATATGTTGTTGCCGGGTAAGTTGTAGAATCACAGCGAACATATTAATTTTGAATATTATGATAATTATTTCACGACGGATAAATTTACTAATTTACAGGATTTCACCCATAAAATATTAAAATATATAATGTGTGTCGGATTACAATGATACGCGCTGTATACACAGTAAAGTAAAAGATAAAATCCTTGACTATAATAATACTAGGTACCTTCAATAGTATAGAGTAACACAACACTAGAGGTTTTGGTTTTATATTTATTTTAAATCTATTGACACGTCTCTCTTTGTGGTCTCCGGTGAATTGTTTGATCATCGCAGTGTCATTTTTGTTTACTGTTTTATATATCGAACAAACGACTTTTTGTCGTCAACTTTCGATGATCGGGTTTGGAAATTATTCTTAAGAACATTTGCCGTTGTGTAAACAGTTTGTTTATCTCCCATTGAAGAGAGTTGTATTTTGACGTTTAGTCTAGATTTATGTAGCTTTTCTGTCAATTCTTAAATTTTTTAAAACTCACTATAAATCAATAAGGAAAGTAAAATAAAATATCTCCTCGTGCTTTTTACATCTACATGTTATGGCGGTTTGTACTTAACAGAGTGATTTTCTGGAAAGAAATAAAGCGATCAAGTCCTAAGGATGTTAAATGTTTCGCAAAAAAGGTTTAAAAATAAAACACAAACACACATTTGTTTAACATAATATTATGTAGTTTAAAAGCTACGTCAAATGATGGATGTCCTGTCGAGTGAAGCTACGTGCATACGATTCGGAATAAAAGCGTTGGGTCAATCCACGGACTGAAAGATAGTAGGTACGTCATGCGTTCATTTATTATATATTTAAGTTTCAATTCAAAATTTAATTTTAGAATATATTATATGTTTTTTCCACTAACAGTAACATATCGATTCCTGCTGATCTTTGGAGAATAGGGGGCAAATCGCAGGGGAGCTAAGGTTGCTCTTATGAATTCTAGAGCTAGCACAACGAATCCGATCACCACGATTAGTACATTTATCATGTGTTGGTCAAATACAATTATCAGTTTTTATTTATTTTCAGTTAATTCTGTTATCAAATTTATACAATAGTAATTACAAGTTGAACCAGCATTCACGGACTGTTTTCCCCACAATATATTTTTGGTTCCTCAGCATCCTTAATACTTTTGGGAGATTCAGCGATTGGCGCCTCTACACTCCGCAGCTACCGATCGAAGTCTAAGAGTTACGACTACCTATACTAATTTGTTAAATATTATTAAAGCGTCGTAACCGTGGCTATAATAATAATGTATCCGTTCAATAGTATCTACAGCTGACCTGCAGGCGGAAAAAAATATCACTCATCATAGTAGTGGAACAGAGGAACCACTATTCCACAGCTTTAAAGTTCGTACGTGTAGTAATTTTTAAGAAGTGGCGTTGAGTATAAAAGAGTAGTATTTGACTCATATATTAAAAATATAGATGGTAAAATCAACTAACGAATTTATATCGTATAACATGTACCTACATATTATTATTATTTACGTAATACCATGGTAATACGTGTGACGACGTTACACACACGCCACAACCGGGGCGACAATCATATTTGAAGACTTTCGGGAAACGCGTATTTCGACTTAAACAGAGTACCTAATTCATTACGATGATATACAGAGTCTCATGAATAATGATTGTAGAGCTAGTATTGTGTTATTATATATTATAACGGGCACGTCATTATCCCGAGCGACTCTGTCTTTCGACTGGAGTACCAAGCGTTGTATTATATTATTATTATTATACACGAGAAGTAAATTAGATGGGCGTGTATAAATGTGTATAACCCACACACACACACACACATATATATACATATATATTGTCTACGTTGTTAGAGAAGCCGCAATTTTTAACAACAAAATATAGTCGTTATCCATCACACTTTTACGAGCGCGTGTATATACCACATATATATACAATATAGCAGTAGTGAGTATATATTATATAAGAAAACTTTCTTTGGTAAATAAGTTGAAAATATAAATTATACAGAGTGTCTAGGCGCCGCCGCCGTGTGTGTCCGAGTTTGCGATCATAATTTAAACCGAATTTTTGTGTTTTTTTACGATTCTCCGGAAAATATAACTTCCATCCCCATTTCCATTCAGCGTTTGAACAAATATAGTTAGTGATATCAGTTTTAAAGTTTGGTCAGAACGCCATCATGGAGGTGGAGTTGCGGAATTATACTATACAGGAATTTAGATAGTGGATAGTGGATGGTTATATGTACGAGGTAATACATATTTAAACACTGTATATGCATAAATATATATACGTAGGTATATATTTTTTTTATGTATACACGTGTTTGGTTTAGAACAAAAAAATTGTTTTTTTTTTATTTTTATAAATTGCCTTTTTCTAAAAAAAGTACAGAGAAAATTATAATAAAATTATGTACCTATGTATTATTACTAACCATAATAACTCTATAGGTACGTTGTACGTATATTATCCCTTGTATCCACACACCGTAATAACATTGTTACATATTGTTTATCGATCGTTGTGTAAAACGTCCAGTTTGAATTGGGTATTTTATTTTTTTATCATCTCAAAAATAATATTATTCATCATTTCATCAGTCGTATCCCTTTGAAAACATAACAGGACGGGTCACGTCGGATTCAAGTCACGTCGGTGTACCTCCTGCAAATGATTTAGGTGGCATTTTTTCCTTATACTTCTCACCTTTTCACTTGAACCAAAAACAAAAATTATCAAAATGAAAATCCCGCAATTTTTTTATGCCAAACGAAAAAATAAATACCACCGCGCTAATGATAATGGGGTTTCCCACCGATTGAACCGAACTCGGTAAATATTAAAGGTAAGTACTCGTCGCGCTCTCCGACCACTTAATATTTATTGCAAACGAGAAATATCGACCAAACCTAATTCGATTATATAAAGAACGTGCAGGAGCGAAAACGTAATATTGCATTATGACGATAACGAAATACCGTTCTGCAGGTATCTGCAATGACTATTGTCATAATATATAAATAAATATAAAATACTATTATCCGACGTGTTGTCATTTATGTTATCATTTAAAGTGTTTGTTTACCGCTATATTGGTGCTGGAACGAGTTGAGGAGGAGGAAATGTCAACAAAACTGAAAACCGTACTTATCACCCGTAATACATGAGGTATACACTATAGCTATACATTTTCTAAGTATAATATGAAATTATATGTGCGCGGGAAAAAAACAGACGATTTTTCGTAAACGATTGTTATAATAATATAGTCACAGCCCGTAGGTAACTTCATCAGTACATAATGTTACTACAAATTATATTTTTAATCGTTTACTACAATGCACGGCAACTTGCTGTGATTAGGTGTACCAATACTTACACAACTATTTTAACGGTGCGTCTGTACATAAATATTATTACCTACTATGACGTGGAAAATCATAGTTTGCGGACTATTATAGGTACTGTTGTCTATAGTATATACTAATAACGCGGTATATAGGTACGTTTAATTATTGTTCAGATAATAAAATATGATTAGTGTAGGACAATCGTATAAAATAATAATATAAATCATAATAATTTAATTGCAATGGATTTAAAAAAAAAAAAAATTAAAATCAAAAAAGTAAGTCTTTACTATCATGCCGTTATGATTGCACGGACGCGCGTAAGATATTAGACATTAAAATATTATAACGAAATAACTGCCAATCGTCTGTATCGTACATGCACAATGCACACATTATATCGTATTATTTAGATAGAGGTGTACTCACTGAGACTGGCAATGTTCTTCAACGTGTTGAGCAAACCATTCATCACATCGCCCGTCTTCCAAATGTGTTTTGATAAGGAATATTTCGTTGGTCTCGACTTGCTGTCGCCCGGACGGGATGACGGCGGCGACGGTTCAAACACCGGACGGTCTGAATGAAGAATGCAATTTACTATACGTTACATTATACGGCACTGATATGGTACGCGTTTCCTCCTGTTGTGCGTTTAAACATGCGCGTTACGTTTTTATCGATCGGCCGACCACCCCTCTTCACGCCCCCCCCCATACCGGCGCGGCGGTGGCGGTCCACCTCTCGTGCACACGTGCGGTCGGCGGCGCCCCGCTCCGTCGCTAACCCTTCCCGGGGTGGCGATAGGCTGGGATTTTCTGCCCCCTCCCCCGCGTCCCGTAGATCGTATTATCTATACGTGTTTAGGTTAAGTGTAGAAGTAGAACAGAATATTATATTTACGGACATTATACCGCAATATACAACATGATACAATAATATTATGATTATTATGACGAAAAACGTACCTATATCATTTCACCCGTCGTCGAGTCGAATTCGGGTTGTAATACTGTAGCACGCACAAAACATGACGTGTGAAAGCTCGGGTATAATCGGCCATCACGTCGACATAGCTTGTTGACGGTTTCGTGATACGGATTTTAATAACGACTATAACATAGTAAATATCAATAAGAAGGGCTAACGAGACTCGGGTCGTAGTCGAATATACGCATGTAGTAGACAGGTAGTATATTATTATTGTGGACCCTAGCTGGCGATGGCCCCACAGTGGCGGACGAGTTATCAGTGCAGAGTTCGGAGCAGGGAGCGTTATTGGTTCGGGGCCAATCCCCCCACGACGATGACAATTTATAGTCTTTCCAGATGAAATGTTTTAAAATCACTATAAACCGACGACGATCCGCCTCGTTGATATATTAAGACGGGGACGAGGATACAAGGTACCCAGCTCGTGGAGTTCAGTGTCTTGTATAGCTTATATAAGTGTGATTATTATTACACGTTGTATAAGATGTTATGTTTACGCAATAGATCTTCAAGCGCGCTTTGGGTCCGGACGCAAAATTAGCGATTTCCCTATAATTTAATATCAAGACCTTTGGGACAACCACTTTTTGTCTAAAAGGTGTACTACGAATTTATGCGAACGGTATTATGAATAATTATGATCCGACTGCGATCACGTTCGGCGTAAGATGAGTTTGGTAAAACCACTTTCAAATATACCGTAATGTTAGGTACAAAATATGCAAAAATATGTAAACCATTTAATTATTAAAATTATTTAAAATTATTATAAAACTATGAAAACTGATTCACTTCATAAAAAATCTGATACATTATTTATACAATATACATTTGGCATCTAATTCGATGCAACGGTAATGATGTCGAAGTGGTTTTACAAATGCGCGCATTACCTAACCTAGCCGCGTAGCTACTAAGTGATAATTTTCATGATAAATATTTAAGGGAAAATAAAATACGAGTTTAGTATATAAAGAATTAATCGTTTTCAGCGGTGTCTCAGCAGTGGGCGTATTTCGTAAATCGTAATCTCTATTGTCGTGCTACAGCCTACGGATAAGTATTTATTAATTATGATATTCATTGTTAGTCATTAGGATAAGTACGGGCTTTAAACTATTTTTGAATACGAAATAAAATTATTCATACATTTATATAGTGGCAGGTTGGTTGGTATTTCAACTGACGTCTGACAGTATAAAATTTCTACGTAGGTACTTATAGTGTTTCATTTGGTTGAAAATACGGGCGCTCCATAGTCCATAATATGATAAGTACCGAAACACAAGAGTCAATAGACACGTGACGTCGGGACTAAATGGCGATCGTTGAAAATCTGACTTTGTCGTAGGTAAATGTCTTGTCGATCCTAATTTATTCGGGATCGGAAATCTTTGCATAATTTTGAGAAGTGAACTTTTAAAATAATGGATTCAAAAGTATACACCAGTAAGAATGCTAACACAAAGTTAACCATAATATATGGAGCCATATCTATGGACTTGTTAAGAAAAGGTAAAAGTTTATATCAACATTTTAGGTTAGGTAAGTTACGACGTAGTTATATTAGAACATAGGTCTACAACATACAACTATATTTGCATTGTGAAAATATTTTTTTTCCATTAACAGTCTGTTATTTTCATATTTTTAAAAAAAACCAAATTTTTTTCGTCTTATAAAATAAAATGAATATACCCTGTGTTTGGTTAGTACTGTATAGTTACACTTATTCTTAGAAATAATTTACTCTGGGAACTTGCTAGATGTATGCATCAAAAATATAAACTAACTTTTGAAAGAAACCCAATTTTTTCTATTACAAAATAAAATATATGTCATATTATGTTAGGACCCTTATGTTTTCTTTAATTTTGAGTAAATATTTCACAGGATCAAATAGATCATTAAATTACCTTACCTTTACTTTTTAAAACAGTTAAAAGACATAAATCGATTTCTGATAGAAACTTAAACAGTATTATTAACTGTTTATTTTATACAAACAATTTGGTAGACGAGTGCTATATATTATGCTCTGAAAGTCACTATATAGTCGGATCGACTGTATGACCTTATATATAGTATCAGACAACAATTCGATAAGTAAAATTGAAGCGTTAATTATTTAGTCAACAAAATTATATCTTAACAGTACATCATTTTATAAAATAAACGTAACACCAGTAGGTAGGTATCGAAAAGTTATTGTTTTTTTTTCGGTGAAAATTACGTGTGTGCATAGAGAAGCCATGTATTAAATCGTATAGACGAGAGCATATTATCGTGGTATATATTATACGTATTCTACACTCGTAAAAATAAATCCAATTTTCAAATTTAAATATATCACATAACCCGGTCCGTGTGCAATGATCAGTCCTACTAATAATGGCATAATAAGTAATAATGGGTAATGAGTTGTACATTAAAACAAACGAGCGTACAACATTAACATAATAATAGTATAATCAATGATATCATGGTAATATGTATGAAAATGTCTGACAGTCACCAACACTATAGTTCAAAAATAGGGACTCGTGAATAAGCCACGTGCGAGTAAATAATGTGACGTTTAAACGTTGTTTGAATATTTCAAGTCACTTACAGCATTGATGTTGATCGTAGTACACAAAATCATTTTGGAGTTCAATTTTGCAATTATTACTATCCAATTACCGCTATCGTATCGATAGAACTCGGCCCACCCCACAGCACACACTCAGTGCTATTTGATCTTTTGCTAGGTAATGTTAGTATATATTATGTTAGGTAGTCGAAACGTCGCATTTAAATATTTTACTAAAATATTAATATTTGTCTATTAAAACAATATGCGTGTTTCAGTCGTGATAATAATAACAAAAAATTAATTAATTATGTCTATCTATATATGATTATATTATTATTATAACCCACAACAAACGATTATTTTATAAGAATTTATGTCTTTTCGATTTTACCCACGTGACGTACTTACGATTTAGGTGATTTGGTCGACGGGTATCTACAACCGAACTGTTACTGTTGCACGGTCGATTGGTATTAATGACTTTAATTTTTTGTTCGTTTTTTATCGTGTGTCAAAATTAAAGCAATACAAATTACGAAATTCCGTGACCTTATACTGCAGGCTTTATATACTATGTCGCGCTAGAAACACACATCGTTCAAGATAACTTAGTTATAATTCGTTCTTTTAAAATGTTCAGAAGAATATAATAAGCATTGTATATTCAAATAAAAAACAATTCATTATTTATTTTTATTATATTTTGTTTGAAATACCAATTTTGTAACAAACAACTATTTAATTAATTAATTCAGACAGAATTGTTTGAAATTAATATTTAACTTGTGAGCTTTGTTTTAAAAAAGTAAAGATTAAAAATGAATTTTTTTCATTACAATAACTTCTTCGTCCGTAACGTAGTTATTTTATTTTTTAAATTTTCATTTATTTTTTGTTGATTTATAATTTTGAGTGAGTGACAAAGCAATTTCGTATACTAAATAAGAAAATAGAATTACATTTATTGAATGTAGACCAAATAAAATCAATATTACACCACTATCACTATAATATAAGCATCTATAGGCTATAAGTACTTAAAGTATCTAGAATACATATTAGATGCAAATTATAAAAGTTTAATAAAACACCGTTTATTTATAAGAATGAAATCACTCGAACTAGAGAGAACTCGCTTACTACTTTGAAAAAAAATTAAATTTATTCAAATTTCAGCCTCAAATAATTTCGAGAGTAAAAATACTTACTTTAAACAATTGAATATCTACATTACAATTTAACATGTACTTCCTTTGAATAATGGATATACATATTATGTTTTATTGAATTTGTATTGTATAATTTAAGACAGATAGCTACCAAAACTTGTTAGTTGTAATTAGATAAAATTCGTGTTTTTTTTGTTCATTAATTTATATGAGACAGATAATATCGTCAAAAGACAAAATTCAAAGGCTTACCCCGAAAATAGATCGAACTATTAGCTGACACAAGTTTCCAACAAATTACTTATGATATTGGTCTGTATTAACTACAGAACTGTCCGGAGGGTATCCAAACTCAAAAACCGTGTTAATTTGATTTATTCTCCATTACAAAAGATATCAATGGCGACTAATCTATCATTATTAAATAAACATAGTATCTATTCTCAATACTTGATAGAATGATAATGGCAATCGATAATTGGTTTTTTTTCTTTCATCGAATCAAAACTTTTTTCATTTATTTATCTCACTTTTTCAGTTTCAAAAGGATTGAAGTATAGTAATGCTTTTTCATAAATCATATTTAAAGATCGAGAATGTAACTGCACAGACGATACTTAATTTACAGAATAAATGTCAACTATAAAGCAGTAATTATTGTGCAATATGTTTTGAAAACATTTAAAAATAGTCCCTTCATACCAATATTTTGTTTTAACATGGTATGCGAATTTGTATGAAAAGCAAAAGAATTTTTTTTAGCATCCTTACGTTATAATAAATATTAACCATGATACAGAAAACACACCGAAGCATCTGAGTTGTATAAAATTGAGAGCAAAAATTAGCTTCTATGCGTAAAAGTTTGTTATTTTTATATGAACACCTACGCGTTTTCAATTAGTATTAAGTAATCTTTTCGTTGGCCATTGATTAATAAAAATATAAATACCTTCAAATGTATAAATAACAATAACAGTCACGTGTAATCAATATTATGTAATAAGAACTATATTTATTGACAATTATTGGCACTAACTACCTAGTAATTGTATATAATAGCGGGATATATGGGTACCTGAAAGGTAACTATTGGAAGAAATTGTATTTGTGAAATTATCATCCAAATGAGTATTGTTTATTATGTAGATATAATTCATTATTGTGCAAAACTTTAACAATAATTATTGTCCTCGAATAATACTTGAAAATATGTGATAATTTTTAAGGAAATGGATTTGGAAAGAAAGTTGGGTGAGAAATCGATCTTGGTATAATAGTCAACCGCAGAACTACACTACCACGTTTCAGTTCAATGCCGATCGATAAGACGTTTGGACGCGTCATTCATTTTGGTAAGTTGTCTCTAATTTTGACCAATCGTCATACGGTCCTTAGCCTATAAAAGTGTTTACGTTTCAGGGTGCGCCCACGAGCGTCATTGGAGACGGATTCGTTAACGATTGGATGACGATTCACGGATTAAACAAAATTAAACAATATGTTGTATATCCGCTGTTAGATATCGGAATATATTTAAATTAAATTATATAATATTATGACGATTGACGATAACCGGATATCGCAAAAGTGTCATGAAGAAGACTTGTGTACTAGACCAAAGTTCAGGCCTTATTTTAACGTGCGTTTACTGTTTAGACATGTTTTGTGTACTTAAATGGGTGCTAATTTTTGTGGGGGCGAGAGGTCCGTGTACATCAAATCTCTATTGCAGTCAAATCTAGGATTATATAGCATGTACTCAAATATCCGATGGATTAAATATCCAGGAATAAAATAAACAATGTATAGGATAAGATATCTAAATTTAAAACAATTTAAATAACCACTTTAAGACGGAAAATGGGAAATTAAATTATTTTCAAATTAAATATTGTTCACAATATTTTTAATTTCACCATGTATAAAACAAAAATATTTATGGCCACCAGAAAAAGGTTTCTCATAATTTGCTATAATAGCAGCTGAAAAGAATTAATGATAGATTGGCATGATTTTTTTATTTAACCATTCAAAGTTTAAAATTTGATAAAATTTGGTAAAATCTCGAAAATGTGCAAATTATTTTGCAGTTAAAAAACTATGAAATGTTCAATGTGCACAGCTAAGGATTGAAAATCTAAAACTAGTATTTCAATAAATAGTTCATACTGTAACTCTTTTAAACTGTTATGAAAACCTAACGTGAAGCAGAGGGTTTTTTATTTGTTTATTTTTCTTATAGATTGGTTATTTTATCCGTTGGATATTTTGCCTCAATACCATTGTGGCCTGTGGGCATGTACATTATTACATCTATAGTAACGGTAATAAATATATTAAAATACGTACTCAGTATTACAATAAGTACCGCTGAGTAATTATATAGCTACAGCTGCAATGCAGCATGAAGTATAATAAACCCACATACTTAAACCCGTAGACAACACATTGGTCACCTTTTTACGTTTGATCGTTATTTTTGTTTCTAATTGGCTGTGTAAAATGTATACGATAGTATTGTAATAAATTAATATCTTAATTTAATGCTATAAATCATCACATTATAGAGTCATAGGCCATAGCAAGAGTTTTAGATGGCTGAAGTTAAATTTTGCTTATCTGTTTTAAACCATTTTCAAATAATATAAATATTTACAAATACCTCATTAATTTTGTTAAAAATACCAATCTTATGCATAGTAAAGAATATTAAAATTTAGTTAAGAAAATTAATTTAACATTCATAAAAACCACAGTGTTAATTCAAAAGTAGATTTTTGAATTATTTTAATGAATAAATTATGGAACCATTGAATTGAATACATTATATTTGATCGATATGTTTATGAGCTGAATGTTGAATAAGATGTATAACGAATATAAGTTTTGAATAATAAAATTATGTGCATGAAATATAGTCAAACCTAAAAAACACTTATTTTCAAAATAAAACTTCTATGTTATTTTGACTTAGCATAATAATAAATACTTAATGTAAAGTGTCAAAGAGTTAATAAAAAAAATCATTATAAAAGTCTTTTTGGCCGAAAGGTTTTTGTTTGAGGCGAAATGATGTGATTTTGTGAAATATTCTGTCGTGCGAAATGAAATAGAGATAAAATTCGTTAGGTACGCGTTGTGCACAATATGTACACACCCTGAGGGTACTATAGGTATAACATGTTTATGGTATATATCTATGACTCAAGTGAAAATTAAATGTCATACCGAGAGAATGAAATTTAGAAGGAAATATTTTTTTGTAAAAAAGAGAAACAAACTTTATATTATCATATTTAAAAAAAACCCTTACCCAACCATGAAGAAGCCATTTTAATAATAATTTATCATTTTAACATTTTACCCGAAAGAAAAAAAATACCAATAACGTTTTTCAGTTCAAAGTACATTTATAGTTTGTCGCATATTATTAGCAGAGGATATTATTGAACAATTAGTACATCGGATGGTCGATGGCTTCAATAGTTGTAACAAATTATATTGTCATCAGAGTTGAGTAATAAAATTACAGAGCATTCCGAATCCCAGTGGGATTAAAAAAAAAAAAAACATAATTAATGTAATTAGGGGAATAGTTAAACAAAATAATTTCTAATGTAATTTTTAGTCGTCTTGACGTCTTTGTAATCTTATTTTTTATTTATTCGATTACGATCGTCTTTAATTTGAAAAACAAAAAACAGTTTATCGACTCGGTGCGCGTACATTTTAGAAATGAATATAAAACCAAACTTATTATTCTCACGATTCGACATGCGGCTATCGTTTTCGGCAAATATAATTTTATTATACCGAATGAGAGGCTGAGAGCTATATATAATAAACGCACACAAAAGATTTCACGTGTGTTTGACTTGCATTATACAATCGTTTCGGAAATTGAAATTTTTATTTGCAGTGCGCCAAAGACCCAAAATGAAATGAAAATATTATTGTCTCCGCGTCGCCGTTTGCCGGTGAATCGATCGGAAACCCAGTCCGACAGTCGCCCGAAAATGCCCACCAAACCGTTTGTATATTGTTTGTATTGTATACGGCCACAATGTCTCTGTCAGCCATTCGGATGTCTCCGTCACGGTACGACGATAGCACGTGGGAAGGGGTTAAGAGGTTTAAGGAAATATATTATATATTTATATATACACGCTTCGTTTAATGTATTGTATTATGCGTGCGTGTGTGTGTGTGTGTGTGCGTGTGTGTGTGTTTACGACAGTGACAAACGTTTGGCTTTTGTCCGACGAGACTTGCAGATAATAATATTCCGAAATTGCCGTCGGAGAGATTTTGGCAACTCTCTCGTCAGTTAGTGTCTGGAGATGGTAGGCGACATAAACGAACCTAATGGCACTTCTCTCTTTTGGTATACTATAAGTCAATAACTAAAATATTATCATACAGTTGCGAGTCGCAGTGTTATACAAATAATAACGTATTTTGTTGGTACATAATAATACCGCGTGTGGCTTGGCGTGGCGCGTTGGCTGTTACCAGTCGCGGAATGCGACTGGGAGTAAGTAACGGCCACAACTACTAGCTCCCGGATGGGTGACCACCAGGGTTCTTAGTAGTTAAAAACCTTGCCACACATACACGTGTTTTCTACCTACCGTAACAACCCTAACAATCATAAAAAAAAAACAACCTACCTGTACTAACCTTACCCCTACTACAGTTCATAACCCCTATAACAGCTAATGGCCCTAGTCGCCGGGCTTAAGTTCAATGAAAAAAAAATAATACCGCGTGAAACGTCTCCATGATCACTTTACTTAAGTCTACTACAATATTGAGCTCAGGTGGAAGATCGTTTGATAAACAGTGATTTAATTTGCTTGGTATTCGGGGGAGAGGGCACAGAACCTTTTTGAAAAGTGGAGATAAAATATTGGAGGGCATTTTTTGTTTGTTTCGCCTAAGACACAAAATTAGCATCACATATTTGCATATTATGGTACACAAACATAAATCCGGCCTAGGCGGTATTAGTAGTGTTATTGTGCAGTGACATAGACAAATTATTATATCATTAATCCGCTGTCGGGTCTCTACTTACTTCGTTTCATGGAGTACGCGTGCAACAGAGCAGTGATCATGTTGCACTTGGCGTCCCGGCGCGCAATCAAAATGTCCCTCCTCTTCAGCGCCTTTACAAGCGCTTCGCAGCACACATTCAACTGGTCCCTTAGCAAGTCAACAGTGGTAGACAGCTCTTCCACACCTAATCATAATCACAGTAATAATAATAATTAATGGATAAAAATCATTCTTCGTGTACTGCACTCTATAATACAGAATTACTCACCGTACACGCTCACCCCTTTTCTCCAATAATGCAGTTATTAAATATTTTTGAAGTTTTTAAATACATATATGTACTTAGAGACCATATTTCAAATTCTTAAGATTTTTTTGTACTACTTGAAGAGTGTTCTGTGGGAATACAACCTTCTGGTTTTTTTTCAAGGGGGAAAAATCTTCTTTTTCAATACTTTAAATAATTTAGAGTACAAAAAGAAGGTTTTCATTTTAAAAACTGAAATTTGTATCAGTATCACCACAGGATACTCCCTTAGTAGTACAAAAAAATTCAAGAATTTCAAAAAAATTGTCTTTAAGCATACTTGAAAATTTCAAAAAGTCAAAATTAAGATTTTGATAAATTCATTATTAAAGTATAAAATGGAAGTGAGCATGCTTGGTGAATCACCCTGCATACTTCATTATACAGGACAAACCTACTGTGGTAAGTTTAGTATTTATTAGGACGAGGGTTGGATTTCTTCTCTACCACTTCCCCAAACACGCAGGTCACAATTAAAGGGACTATCAGAATACTTGAGACATACAAACTGCAAATGTTTACACTTCATAAAAGGTTTGATTTATTTAAATTTCTATAATATCATAAACAGATGGTCCATCATTTTCATGTGATTTAATTTTACACAAATTACAGGTCCAGGGTTGATCCATCGCCAAGACCCCACCATCAATTAATACGCTCTCTGAGTGTACACCATGCGGCATGCATTCCCCTGCGCCCTGCGGTATCGATTATCACCATAAACATAGACCTGTGCGAACTCTAAACCAATAATTCAACTTGGTACAACTCTACCAGACGAACGTGTTCGTTCATAAAATAAATTCTATAGTAAATGGCATACGTGATGAGTGATACTATACCTAATATTATTATTATACATTTATATGGCACTAAAAGTAATTTCAGGACACCTCTATATAATAAAATACGCTGGACGAGTCAGTGTGTGTGCAGTACACATAATATTACCATACTACGTTTAATCACTAGTCATTGTGGGTTGACGGTTTCATACATGTAATAACCAGCTATCGTACATTTTTTTATTAACAATATTATACCTTTATTGGGCACCTGGTTTGTTTACGCTCTTCATAACACGAGTGAGTGAGATGGCTAAGTTGGCGATCGAAACATATATTATTGAACTATAGATAGTTTTTCAAGCATGGGTTTTTTTTTACTGTATCGAATGATTGTACCTACCCATAAAATCGAACTTATTACAACTCTAGTTGTTCCAAAAAAAAACGTTCTAAGCTCACCAAACCAAAAACCAATATAAACGTCAATGCGTGTAGTGCAGCGAATTGAATCGCTGCGTCCTACTTATTTTCTTTTTTTACCTGAATCGTATCAATTTTTACGAGCGAATTTGTTTATGCTGTGGTTGGGTTGTACAGATGTTATTCCAGGAATCTGAATGAAAGTGATAAGCTGTATTGCCGTATATTTGTGGAACGCGGACTCGCGGGTCGGACGGAAACACAAACAAGTAAATCTCTGTCAAAGCTTTCTCTTCAAAGAATGGCCTGTAATTTGGTTTATTTATACTCGAACAGACATGTTTGGACTATTTTCCGTATAAATCAATCGCGTTTACATAAATATAATATCACAGTATATAATATAGGTATAGCTGCAGGTACACATCCGAATGATTGTGCACATTTGTCACGATCTCTTTTTATCCCTCTATCTCTCTCTATCCATCAATCGCTATATATATTTATTCTATTTATAGATCAGAACACGTGAGAGGAAACAGTTTGTGCGACTTATGTTTCATGGGAGCTTATCAAATTTCGTAAAGGATGTTCGCAGTACACCTATACACAATAATCTCATTTTCGTCGATCGTGAGTTACCTACCGCTTAGCAACAAATATACAATATTTCTACACACATAGCATAATACTATATTACGTATTGTTATAGTATACAAGTCATGCAACAAAGTCTGCAACAGTATAATTTTTAATTTGTACCTTATAATATTATGCTTGGTGCCAAAAAGTGTATTTTGTTTATATTATCGTATTACTAATATGGCTGTCGAATATTGCGAATGGTAATCGGTCGGAGCAAGACTATGTAAGCATGAATCGTATTCGCGACACAATAGTTACATTTTTGAACAAAAAAAATGTAGACAATTAGTTCATCTATCCTAAATCCTAATCACATTTAATAACTTAACATTGTTAATAAATAAAATTAATATTTAAATACCCATTTTGTCAATAAGGCATACAATTAGCTTATAAAAAAATTAACGATGGATTAGCTATATAATCATAAAGCATATTATTTTCATCACAGATGTGATATTGTGACCAAAAACGTTGATTAATCGCTTTCGTGTATAAATTATTAATACTTCCTATATTACACCCTAGGACCCTACCGGCTACCGACAGTAGTTAAAACTTTATTCAATCAACGATTATTAGTTTGTTAATTAAATCTGCAATCGATTTTTCGCGTTTCACTTACGGTTGTCGAATTTAGAAAAAAATAACCTCATCTCGTCAGCGTTCTCAAATAACATTTTGTACTTTAGCTTCTGTTACAAAATTAATATAATATAATTATATAAGTATCTTAATCTTATTTTCTTGATACATTTTAAACGTGACGCGAGTAGTTAAAGAACTGTTGTGGGCGACCATGCAAAGTCACACGATGTTTTAATGTATAACATTATTCTCGAGCGGATGTTTACACTCGCACTCGCGGAAAATAATAGGCAAAATATGACGACACGGAACAGAGAATATATTTTTACGTCTACCTGTAGCTGGCGAGCCCGACTCTAAAATATATTATATTATAAAACGAAATGTGCACTCGCTGTATATATTATATTATCACCATGCGTTATAAGGTAACGCTTATTATTACTAGTATTACTTTTATCTGCACGTGCTTAGTGTATTTAACACAGTGGCGTATGTATAATAATATTGCCATATTTTAAACATAATTTTTTCTGGTGAATTCTAGATAGGTAGGTACCTAGAATATAAAAAGCTTAAAAGAGGTCTGCAGGAAAGAAATTATAAGCGTTAATGTTTTTTTTTTTAGTTTCATGGTGGTGGGAGTCAGAACCAGAGAATCCGGTCCCTTCTCTAACGGTCCACACCACCACTGGTTCATCTTTAATATGGCACTGGTTGTATATGAATGTAGGTATAGTATTTACAAAGTACGAGGATAAATGTAGGTATTACAACTAGGGTTCGGAAGCTGTTGCATTTGTGTGTTTTCTTTTTGGGCTACCAGATTTATTGCTGATCAAGCTTGAACTTACTTAATTTCATGAAACTAAGTCTATTTATAACAGATTAACGTCGACGGATTCGAATTAAAGAAAAAAATCTGATGAAACTCGTAATATATAATAATAATAATATTGATAATAATATCATAATATAATAATATTGAAAACGTACTGCGCATCGAAAACCAATAAATTATCTAGTCGTGTTACAAATTATTTAAACGATATGTTCATCCATGCATTCGCAACTATACTTTGAGTTAGACATGCCGCGCGTGTTCCTATATATATTATTCAACTTTTATGAGTATTATTTTAATAATATACACCATACAAGTATAAATCGAGCGAACGGCGAGTAAAATGTATATTACATTATTATATGAATAACTGGTGATATGAGTTTCGATATTATTTTTGTTTGATTCATGATTGTGATATTCTTCGTCCGCACGTCGACGGAATAATATTACAATATAATAGTATGCCTATCTCCCGTTCTCCGTGGAAATACGTGGCTACGGTACATAACATGCGAAAAATGCATTCGTCAATAAAATTACTACATCGTAAGTTGGTCCAAGGTTCTCGAAGATACAAATAATTATATATATATTATGTATTATTATAGGCATTATATTATTATTATTTATTATATTTAATCATGACCCAATTCAATAAACGGTTCAGAACTATGAAATAATTGGAAAGAAATTTGTTTTTTTGTTCGTCTGAGATTATTTGAGGGGGTTTGAACATTCTAAAGTTGGTACATAAATTAATAAGGAAACTATAAAATAAATTACCCCTTATGTTTTTTGCACGTGTTGATCCCCCCAAAATTCTCTCAGATATGACTTTCGTCCAAACCACAAGAAATACGAACAAATTTTAAATATGTCAGAAGTTTTTAACCGGTTTTTTGTGGACTATTAGAATCTGTTTTAAATCCGTGGAAAAAAATCCGCTAAGTAATTTGAATGTGATTTTTTTTTAAATTGTATTTGTCTGTATATATTTTTTTAAAGTTTTTTTAATGACTAATATGTATGTAAACTGCTTTGTGCTATATATGCATTGTTTAGTATACATATTATACAATTTTAAAACGTAGGTATAAAATTAATGTTTTATTTTACGGCTGTGTCCCTCGAAAATCTAATAGAATGTTAAGTGATCCGTTATTAGAAAAAGGTTAAGAACCACTGGAATATGTTAATATTATTTATTAATTTCATCGGTCTCGGGACGTGTTAATTGAATAATATGTGTTGACATATGGATCACTCATTTATTATTTTTAAGTTTTACTCATAATAAATATTGGATTCAACAACAATATTGCCACGTACCTATTTATAAGACACTCATTGTTTATAAAACTATATATTTATTTGTATATAATTAATTAATAATTAATTAATTTGTTTTAATTTGTTTTTTGTTTTAATTTGTTTTTTTTTCTTCATAGTATATACATTAATTTAACGCTAATTGCCCTAGTAGTCGAAGCGGGAATTTGTAAATTTCATGACCAATAAAAAAAAAAAAATGGATTAGGTAAAAAAAATTGTTATATGAAACCCACTTGTTTTTTACTCAAATGTTAAAGCTTATGTTTACATTAATAATTAAGGCAGACTGAACATTTATCGAACAATGATTTTCTTGGTATCTAGAATCAATGTATGCATAGCATACTCAAAAATAAATTATATTCACTGAAATAATAATATTACAGTTTATATTGCAAATTTATATTATGATTTATGAATTAGTATTATCTACTTATATCAATATGCACTTTTTACAGCTTTTATTAACTTAATGATCACCAGTTTTTGTTAACAAAATATATATTCTCTACTTTTTTTTTGTCCATTATTTTATATTAGACTCTCAATCAATTTTATTTTGACCGACGTTGCAGATACATAACACGTCATCAATTTTCAAATGGCTTCAAGCATAATATTTGTTTTAGTTAAAAAGTATATTTATTATTTGAACTAGTATCTGTAGTTGATCATGTGCATTGTGCGATGGTTGCATCGCATTCCTATTTTATAAATTCCATAAATGAATAAATAGCAATATTAAACTATAAACTATTAATATTTTTAATATGGTAGGTATATAGCATTTGTTAGTAATGTCCTTAACTTGTTTGAATATTTGTCATAAAATATATTTTTAGAAATTATCAATTTATATTTTTTCTCCAATTTTACTATAACTGTGACTGTAAATTGTTTTTTATTATACTCGTATAGCATAGTTTGTATAGATTTTCTGTTGATGATTATTAAAATATTTTATATAAAATAAAACACCCCCGAAAAAAATCATCAAAAATCGCTTCTGGTTAGTGTTGTGAACAACAACAAAAATATCGAATGAGGAGGGGCCGGGAATTGATAAAATTGATGAAATGATTTAATTCATTAATTGTTAGTTACAACTTACAAAACGTGAATACAGTACTGACGATGGGACTTAAAACTAGTCTTAAACAGTGATAACTACATTATATTTTAGTTTAGCTTTACTTTTTCTTGTCAGTCTCTTGGACCATCCTTCGCTCGTGGCGATCGATGGCCTACCACCGCCGTCGCTCCAGTTCATCTGGTCTGTCGATGATTCAGAGGCCACGCTGCTACCACCACCCACTCTGTATATGTCTTCCAGGAGCTTGTCCATCAGGTCGGTGACCGAATATCGTTTCCGGTGTAACAGTTGTCGTTGAGCATCACCACCCAACGAGTTCGCAGTCGTCGTCGTTGTCGTTGTCAACACCTGTGCAAAAGGCTATTATTATTATTATTATTGTTATTATTATTATTACTATTGTATGGGTAATACCCTAAAAACCAGAAAAATATTTTTTTACAAACGTTTTACATAATGAAAAAGGTTTGTTTGAAATTCATAAATATTTATATGAAAATGATAGTAAATATTATACACTATCATGTAAGATTATTCTTCTGATGACCATAAAAACAAAGAATTTTAGAACAAAAGAAAAAAGCTTTTAAAAAAAAAAAATCAACTACCCATAATAATTTATGGCAGAGAAAAAGATTGAATCAAATATCGAGACAAAAAAAACATGAAGGTCTATTATATTATAATATGGAACTTGGAACTGTGCATTATGATTTTTGAAACGACATGAAACTAGATCGTCGAGTTTAGTAGAAACGACTGACGATAAAGTTAATAACTTTCAAACACGGCGGTATCGTAAGGTAGGTACTTCAAACTTCATGAGTTCAGACTTGAGAGAGTATAACAAAAGGGTTTCAAGCTCAACAAGATAAACGAAATGTGTCAAATTTAGTAAATTATAAAAAACTGGAAAAAATATTATGATAGGAAATTATTATTTCAACAAAAACGTCTACTCAATTATAAAATAATAATTAAGTCCTACAGGCTTCAATACTAAAGTTTTTAATAATAACCGAATACGATGGGAATAACGTCAGATGGAAAGTGGAAATTCTCTGGAAATTTATGGTTCCTATTAAAAGAAATTTAAAAAGATATCAATAAAAAAAGACTAGAAGTACCGTAAGAATTATGTTTCAATAGATTAGAGTGGAAACCTGCATAAAACCAATCGTGTAAGTGGTGTTTTATTTTTATTAAAATCAGATTCTATGTGTATAATGTTTAGATTTTTAAAAAGGTCATTGAATAATTTACTATTACGATAAATAAAATAGTAATTATTCATAAAAAATGTTTATAATAATACAGCAAAAAAGTATAATATAAAATGTAGTTAGCTAGGAAAACATCGACCTTTAGAAAAATGCAAACGTAGGTAACCAACCGATCGGTCATAAATAAATTCTAAATTGCAACTATCGAGCCGCGCATAGGAAGGTGCTACAGCACATTATTGAACGTATTATTTTTGTCGTTATTACAACGTTAACACGTTTTTGTAAAACGGTCGTCGAGTTTAAGTACACAATAAATTACTATAACTATATCGACTATACGTTATATTTCGTTCGAGTATACAGCATTTTAAAATCGATTTAAGATTATTAAATTATATTATGCTTATTAACACTGGCGTTCGAAATTTAATCAAATGTTCACAATTTCACACTGTAACTAAATAATAATATTATTATCGTTTTCGGTTCGTCGCAAAATTTATTATTCAAACTAGTATTTTTTTATTAGCTTTTGTACATTACTACCTATATAACGTTGACTATTCTAACTATAGTAATAACTAAACATAATATTATTTTCTGTTTCATCACGTGTTACGCATTGGCAAAGGTACCAGTTCATTGCAAAAATTATTAATGCCGACCAATAAATTAAAAAATTCCAAATCTAATAACCAAAAATAATCGAATCTAATGTTTATTAGTATATATTATTATTGTTATTGAAAAAAATATACTTAAAACAACATTCGTTTGGCATTTAATAATAAGTGTGTTAAAAAAAAAAATGACGAACGACTCGAAACGTGTAAGGAACAATAAAATATAAGAGATTTTCAGTCTTGTTAATTTAATATTAAAGTTAGTTTAAAAGTACTTTGACATTTATTTTACACTTTTAACTTTATAATCTCATAACATCTAACGACAGGTTGTCATAGAGTCTAAATAGTTCGCGATCGACTTCTACTTTTTCTAAATTAAAAATTTTAAAACAAATTACGAACGTTGATATTATAATTTAGTTCAGCGTAATTGAAAATAAATTAACTTAATAATACGTATGGATAAAATATATAATGTTATTAATTATACTACTTAAATTCAGGTATCAGGTGGATATATATTATACGTGTATAATATTATATACTTAAGTAATATTAGACATTAGGTTAAATTAAATAGATGATAATAATATATTAGTTATGATACCACATATTATTTACTTTAAGCCTAAACGTGTTAAATGTTAATTTTCAAACGTGTTTTTAACATTAGCTATGATAACATTAAAGAACAAAATTAACAATAATTAAAATTACAATAGTGCGTATTGAACTAATTACGTGTTGAGGTGCTGTTTAATGTCATATTTCAAACGTAACGAACTTTTTAAAATTATAAATGTTCTATGTACCTATACATGATTATTAACTTATTATTATTATTATATTATGTACATAACTATTCAATGTATAATATTGCCTAATATTTATTAATATGAGTCATATTTCACCAAGCGTGGTTATTGTAAATAAAAAAAATGCGTCCTTGTGTACAGTAACTGTATAAAGGTGCGTTACTGCGCTATACATTTCATTCAAAAGCTTAACAATAGGTATATGTTATTGTATTTCTAGAAATTTAATTTAAAAGTAAAACTGGATTAAAATCATTTAGATTGCAGTTATGAGTTTTTTTTTTAAATTTATTATATTTTATTAAATGCTATAAGTTATGATGAGACACTTGTATCAACGGATTTATTTGTTGGTTTGAATTTATACCTATTTAATTTTTGAGGATATCAGCCTCATCCATAATTAAACTGAACATACTTTTAGGCTATCAACAGTTGGATTATTGATACCAAGAGTGATAAATTGTATTTGAGGTAAAGATACATAGCTGACTAGGGATAAAGAGTTTTCAATGTTCCCATTCAGGTATAGCCTTGCATGAGATGATACTTTTCCAGGTAAGTTTTTAGTCGAAAAAACGAAGTAAAACCCAAAGTACTAACTGAGTAAGGTTTTCATTAGTATTGTTATTTAACTAATGCTTGTAAATTATAAGAATAATTTAACTTAAACAGTGATTTATTATTTACATTAAACTTTAAAATCAAAGCCTATAGGTAGGGAAGTTTTTATTTCATTTTATTTTTTAACATTTCCAACACAATGACCCACTCGACAACTACATATGTATAGTTAAAAAGTACCACTTGGCACTTGCCCACCTTTTTATTCGATAAAAATACAATTTTAAAAACTTAACTTAAACCAAAATGTTTATTTATAAGTTATTCTATTCTCAATAGTTAATTGTTATTATTTATATAATAATTTACGTAATGTAATGTATAGTTTAGTATGTTTTTATTTTTGTTTTATTTTATTCTTTTTACATTGTTCCATTTAGTGTATCTGTTTGTTAATATTTATATTTTTAAATGTGTTTCTCTTCTCTGTCAAACGAAATATATACAATGATTATTGTTTAACAATTATTTTAGTACTTGTTTGAAGAAATTATACATAAAATTGATTAAAAGATACTGTAAAAGGTACACTAAAACCGTAATTGAATAACTATAGAACTGCTTGAAGTAATTTATGATGTTTTTTTTCATTCATACATTTTAATTGAACCAACTTTCTACCAAGAGAATTACAGATTAAACTTATAGATTTTATATACATTCTATTTTATACATTATATACATTACACATGCACATAAACATAAATTAGTGAATAGTCTTCTATTTATTTAAGTTGTATTAAGATACTGATTGAAGTTAGAATTATTTGGTTTATTTATATTTGTATCGGACCCGGGTGGGTCCTAAAACGTATCCAATATAATATAAAGAAGTTACCATCTCTCGATCGACCTATATACTTCGTAACTACTTCAAAGGAGCCATTATGCGAAACATGTACAGAAATCTCAGCCAGAGTAATTTTAATTGATATTTCCTTGATATAGTTGTAATTTTGTAAATAATTTATCATTATATTTTTAATGTTAAAATATATAATCAATAATTATACATAATACTATAATTAGATTATATCCTAGCTGAGGCAAGCGAGTAGAAACAATTGCCAATAACCCAAACACTCTGTATCTGTATTTTGTCCAAATTGTTATCAATTTTTTTTTCTATGATCAGAGAAGTAGTTGTGGGTTTAAAGCATAATAAAATTGATATTTCTTTCAACATTTTAAATTTAAAAAAAAACTCGATCTATCATAAGAGTTCGTTTGGGAATGATGTACGACCCTTCAGATTTGTATGTATAAAAACAACGGTATAATATGTAAGCTAGAGTAGGCGATAGTCGTGTATGTATGGTAGGTATTAAATATGATATATGGGCTACTTACTGTATTTTGAAATCGACGTGTGCACTGTGAACGAGTAAGGTTTATAAAGGTTCAAATGTTGATAAACAAAAACAATACCCGTGCGGCCGTATTATTATAACGTCTGAAGAAGATATTTTGTGAACCTTTTGTGTGGAGGATTGTAGGAATAGATATTACAATACCATCACAATAGTATTCAATAATAAGTGTTGGCAAGTCGTGTTTTGTTTTTTTTTTTAAAAAAAAAGGTTCTTACCTCCTTGTTTCTGTATGATTGTTATTTGCTACTAATTTGTACTAAATAATAAAAGGGCCGAGATTTACTAGCCAACTAACAGGACATTATACATATTACATTATTGCTATCACCGAATTCGGTTGTGCTTTCTATATTTTATACGATAAACGGTCAGAACAGCAGTGATGTATTTATGAGCAATAATAATATTACAGTCGACATGTACGAGATAAAATTACTATTGTGATCGTTACATTTAGCGTCCGGTTTATAGTTTATACTATACTGTCGTGATTCAAACATCATATTGTACTTCGTTGAGCCATCATTTGCTCAAATTTTAAGAATACCCGCAAAACACAATTTAAATTTATATAATGTCCATAGAGTTTTCGATCCGCAATATTATACTCTGTAGTTAATACTGAAACGGTAGGTATGTACGTTCGCAATAATATAATAAGACTATCATTACATTTATTAATCAGCTATAACATATTATTACATAATAATAAATTATTATGCTCGTTATTGAGTCTGTCCATCGGGAATTTCGTTGCAACACGATGATGGTTACAATATACACACCTCATTAATAATTGTATACAAAAATATTATTATATAGGTACGTATAGCATGCATTAAATAAATTAATCAGTTTACTATTTATCATTTCGTACATAATATTATATATCTAAAAAAAAACAGATAGTATAGTTTAGATGTGTCTGAAATAATGGGAATTTCAAATTTGACATATTATAACATGGCGAGTGACATTTATTTTACTAGTCATCAAAATGTATTAACAGGACCAATATTTTATGTGAAAATTAACTTGGGTTATATCGATAAAATAAAATAATTTTGAAAAACACCTACAGTTACAACTTACTAAGGTTATTTTGACATAATATTTCATGTTTGAAACATACCTTTCATATATACTTCAAATTTGGAAGGAATAATTAAAACTCCCCAAAAAAAATCTGTAGTAGCTGAAGGACCTTATCTGAGATCGAAATCTCCGAGTTTGAACTTACAGCCCAATAACCTAATATATATGTGCTATGTCGGCATACGAATTTAAGACGGCTGATCTTGGCTCTTATTTCGTCAACAATTATTTAGAACGGCAAAATAAGAAAATAAATTTCTTGAGATGAACATTCTCCTTTTTGACACGGTGAAAATAGTGTATATATATATATATATATATTGACGGCAGAAAAAAATGGCAAGAAAAAAAGTGCTAGAGTAGTGAAATAAAAATACTCTTTGAAATAAAAGTCTTGAGTTTCAATTATGAATAATAAATATACTATCAAGAGAAAATATTTGCGACATTGTTTAAAACAAAAAAAAAGAGTTAAAAATACTAACGAGAAAAAAGTAATTGTTTTTAGGGTTATTATTAACTTACCTGTTTAAATGCTTATTATTTTTTCCCGGTCACAAGGACTGTTATGGGTTCACTGAATAATTAATAAAAATATAATTTTTATTGTTATTATTTATAACAAACGCACATTGCATTGAGAATTGAATAATTAATTGTAACTATAACATCAAAAAAAATCTGATCATTTTTATTACACGTATTCACTATACACTATAATATCAGCTGTTTGATTTTATTATTTCAGGATACTTCTACGATCACACAAACATACGTATGTCAACCAATCATGGAAGTCATACAGCTACGTTCTATTTTGTTTTTAACTTTGATTGTTCTGCTTTAAATTAATTGCATCGTTGTGTACAACAGATGTTTATGTTTTATAGAAGATGTACTATTGTTAATAAAATATAACCATTATGACATTTCAGTGTTTTACTACATTTTTAGTTATATCGCTACACAAAGTCATAAACAAGGAACTTTTACCATTCACGCTGACTACACTTGTATTAATTATTAAACCACAAAAAAAAATAAAAAATATTGTATATACTATATACATAATATATTACAACCTATTTAATCATTTGATATTATGTAAAACCTTTGTTTTTATGATGTACAATTTACATACATACCAGTCAACTTTTTGTTTAACGGGATGTGCGAGAGTGTAAATACTATTCTGCGAGTTCAAGTATTTATAAATACCAAAAATACACAGAAATTCTTGCGAAGAAGATCAAATGAATGGCTTTTGCAGCTAGGAAAACGTTAAGAATTTATAGCTTTGCTCTCTTATTAGTTATTACATAATTATTATTTATTCACACTTTACAGCATTACTATGCTTTTAGGTGGCTCATGTAAATGCATAACATTTTACAATCATTTTTAACCCGAATACTTAACAAGACTAAATAATTATAAATTATAATATATTTGTTGGTAGCTAGCCTTGTGCTGTTACATATTTTGAATTTATAATATTCGTCGAAGGAACTTAATCAAGTTGTACCAAAACATCGTACACATGTTTGTAAGAGTTATATATGTTAACAAGCAGCAATGGGATTACGCTGAAGAATAATATTTTGTAAACACGTTTGGATTGAAAATTCTGATTATTTCTTACAATATGACTGCTTGTCAAACATATTCACAATATGTTTTTTCGTGGCCACTGAATAAACGTGTATTTGGGTCGCAGTGTTGATATGACATGTTATGAGGATTCGTATGAGGTAAAAAAAATGCCAACAACTTTTAATTTTATATCTCGTACATAATATACTGTTATTACTACACGTCTTAAGTAATTTGATTAAAAAAATAAACAAGAAATGGTCGAGTAAATCCGCGTTGCCAGAGGAAACGGCTGCACTTGAATAATTAAGCGATGTCAGAGGGTGCGGGGGGGGGGGGGCACAAAAAACGTGTGTAATATATAAGTTTACATTTTATTAGATTTGAGAAGTTTGCAATCCACCATCGGAGGAGGAACGTGGCACGTTTCCTAAAAGTTCAACGATTATGTTTCTCCGGCTATATTATTTACATTTTCGCCAAATAATAATATTCGTCGGAAATTGGTGCGTTTAAAAAAACAACTGTAATATAAAAACCAAAACTCATTTCGATCCGTTTTCACATAGTTGGGCCGTTACACATTTACCATATTCAAGTACCTATTAAATCTAATATTACTTATTGTATACACGCAGACACAATAAATTGTGGAATATATATTTAGCATCGTACATTCGTACGTATTATTAATAATATTATTGACGTTTTTCTCATAAAGGTATATAGACGGAAAAAATATGCATAAATATAATACGTTTGAGCGGCGGCCGATCCAAATAACACGCGTTCTCGTGCCCAGACGAATTCCGGCGAACGCGTTGCCCTGTGGGTTTTGGGTAAGTAATAAAAAATGAATCGATAAAAAAAAATAATAAATACCACTATAGTACGAGTAAGTAAACCTTGTATTGGAACGCTAAGACTTAAAAGCAATAACAACAATTCTGTTGACCATGGTCGCGGTAATTTGGGAAACCTATAACCCAACAAAAGTCGATCAAATTTTAAGCGTTCATTAAACAACCTGGATGGTTATAAATTTATTTTTGTACTTCGATTTCAAGTAAGAACTATTTTAACTACATAATATATCATTATAAAAGTGACGGTAATACTGTAATATAGGTACAAAAAAAAATATTATTAAGTTTAGTCGTTAATATAAATTTAACGAGCAGTTTATTAAACTCTCTAATTGCATTACTGCTCACATTGAAATCACATAAAAATTATTTTGAGCACAATACTATGTTTTTAATTTCAATAGAATTAAGTTAATTAAATTAATATTAAAAAATCGCTTGAAATGTCTGTATGCGTGATAATAGTTTAAAATGTTAAAATATATATTTATGTTAAAATCGTGAATTTCATCGGATTAATAGCAGAATCAGAAAAACAGAATTATAGATGACATTTTCATGAATTTCTATTCCGTGGTTGTATCATTTATTCATCTCTTATTGGTTTTTACATTTTACTTGACATTTTGGCTTATTTTGACTTATTTATAATATTTGATATCATTGTTGGTAATATTAGGTTTTTCTATTACTCAAAAATATAATTTTATATTCATATCGATTGATGACTAGCACTCATCGAGTAATTAATTTATTATTCACGATGTATTCTAGTTAATATGCTTATGGAAACTTAATCGCCGTCAAAGAGGGAAAAACCTCTTCGATGTTGTGCCAACTACAATTAAATTTCCATGATCCATTCGTAACGTATCTTAAAGTCTTATAGAGCATTTCAACATTAATTCAAGTCTTTAATGTAATAACTAAAGTAAGAAGGAGGCACACGTGACACGTCTCGTTATAAAAGCAATAAATGTATCATCACATTGACACATTACACAACGAAAATACGTCTGTGGCGTGCTCGACATACCTAACATCATAAGATGTACATACTGATATATGTGGGTATACTGTATAGTATCGTGTAGTTGTCTGGAGCTTTACAATATTTTATTTATTGACTCAGCTGGTGCTTTTCGCGTGGTAAATCCATGGATGTACTGAAAGTCGGAAATCGATCCGTCGAGGGGATGTTATTAAGATGTTTGGAAGTGTTTAAAAAAATTAAATATTAGTAAGACCTTAGGTACAAGGTTATCAGTAAATATGACGGTTCACACTTAACATGCTGGACATTATACGAGGGGTATTAGAACAGCGAGATGGTTTTAGTATAAAAAATATTACAATAATTCGAGAATAATTGCAATCAATTTTAATCATAAATTATTTATAATATTATAGATATAAAACAATCTAAAAGATTTAGCCTTAAACTCAGTGGCGTAGCCAGGACTTTTTTTCGAGGGGGGCTGATCAATTTTTTACACAGCGGTGGTTTAGTTTTTGATCGAATACCATAGACCGTTAAAATAATTTTTTAATTTTATTAACATTTAGGAGGGGGCTGCAGCCCCCTCAGCCTCCCCCCTGGCTACGCCACTGCTTAAACTATAAACCGTTGTTCCATTGCCGGCTATTTTAATACAAAATAATGATAATATACCACACAACAATGCGTAGGCAACAAAATGCTTTCGGTTAGGTTGACAACTTAAGTCTATTGATTATTATTGGGTATAAAATGTGCAGCTAGACAATAGTTTTCTGGGGGGGGGGGCTTACTATTGACTCCTTGCAAGTCAACAGAGTTAGGGTGACCGTCAATGCATTGCACACAAGCAGCTTGGATTTATGTGGGTAGGTACTTACAGGAAGGTGATGGATGGACGTCGGTCGATGGTCCGTCTGGACCGGAGACGAAGACGCGGTTGTGGTGGTGGTTTCGTCACGATCGTGGTCATAACCGGCTACGACCTGCACGATACCACCGCGTCCGAGGCTTGCAGCCGCGGTGGATGAGTCTACGGTCGTTGTGGAGGCAATGGCCGCGGTGGAGGCTGCCGGCTGTACCGGTTGGACCACCGAGTCCACTGTAAAATATCGGGTCGCGGTCATCATTTCACCTACGCCGACAAGTCGGTGGACGGCTCTGTGTCGGGTGGTGGGTGCACACGGGGATCGTCGTCACTCGCACGACTACTGCGGCGGAGACGGAGTCGGCGACCCGCGGGTTGCAGTAGGAAATTCGCTGGGTACCCGCATGATAATATTCACCTCGGGTAATAATTTGTTTTAATATTAATATTACAGCAGTTATGGCCGTTGAAATACTACTATTATTATGATGTACGCGTCGAACCACCGTTTAGCAACGATCGTATACTGTGTTTAACGCGCGTTGACTTCGACGTGTGTGGGTGCGCGCGCACGCGCATTCGATCCGTCGTGTTTGTTCAAATGCACCGACGGCTTTGGGTCTTGTTACATATTATTATCATATTATTATATTGTTATTAATTTATTTTCACGCACACACTCACAGACACACACAGACACACACACACACACACACACACACACACACACACATACACGCCGCCGACCCGGTGCTATTCAAACAGTAACCGGCACTCGGCAGATACACACTAAACACATTCGACGAGTGCTGGCCGTCGCACAGTGGGGTCAGTATAACGTTGACAGGCAGGTAGGTACCCATATGGACGGTAGACGAGTGTGGGTGGGAGTCAAAGCTCGCCGGAACAATGAAACTATATTATATATTGTTACTTATGTGCATATATTATTTACAAGAAAATCGCCGACACGTTGTACCTACGCTGCGGTTGTTGGACGAGGCAAACGGGTCCCTACTGCTGTACACAGTGCACTTTACCGGTAAACTTTACCAAATGCAATACCGCGGGTACCTACCTATTAACGATTAATAAGTAATGTTATAATATTACTATTATTAATAATCGCATCGTTGTGAAAATGAAACTATGGCGCACATAGGGTTTTTTTTCGGAGGGGAGGCATTGTTCTATTAATAATTTACCGTAGATTGTATCATGCAAACATATTGTAAAAGTTGTTCAAAAGCAGTATAAACTATATTTTGGTTGGCTAAATCCTAAATCGTTTGTACGAAATTTCGTTGGGTTAGGTAAGGTTAAAATTTAATTTTAACGAAGACATTTCGGGGAGGAGGGTTATGACCTCTTAACACCACCCCTCCGTCTTGTGCGCACCACTGAACTATATTGTCTACCACATTAGATGAGTATCTGTGCAGTGTCAAAAGTTTTGGTCAGAATACTCTAAGATTATTGAATAAATTTGTAGGGGTCCGTAAAAAAACCAGACGATTTAATTTTTCAAAATTTTTCAGAAAATATTTTAATTTTTGGAGCTATCTTATGTTTAGAACTATTAGTATTCATTATAATAATATTCTCTTTGAACTATCTGGTTTTTCACCAAAAAATAATCTGGATCTGTCTCATTCTTATTATACTAGGATATAAGTATAGGTACTCCCAATATTTTTTCCTTTAGCAAATATTACCTATCTAATGAAATTGGATTTGTATTGTTTTTTAATGAACCTCTTTATATTATAACGCAATGTTATATCATGTTATTTGTATGCAATGTATCATCGGTTAATATAATCATATCAATTACGTATTATACTCGTCTCAAGTTATTAAATTTAAAAAAAAAACCACTCGGTGTTTTTTAGTAAATTTACTTTTTTGGTGAAATTTTACACGAGAAATTCACGATACTCGCAACACCATAATATTATATATATTTATATGAAATGTATTTATATAATATCTAGCGACAATGTCGTAGTTGTCATTACTAATTTTCTGCAAGAGCCGTGGCCTTTATTTATAGTTTTTATAGGTATGCACGAGGTGCCAACCATTTATCATGCAGAAACGTTGATGTGTTTTACGAATTTATTTTATGCTAGAAAAAAAAATATATTTATGAACGGGGATGAACATTATTGGTATACAGTCGTTATTGTAGTCTTCGCTGAGTAGTTTTCACTGTTTTTAGCTGCAGCTCCGAACGTTTTATTTCTATACATTATTTACATTGTAATATTATATGTTACATTCCACTCTATACGATGGGTAATATTGTAATAATAATATGTTAATATACGGTATGCCATATATCTACAACAGGTTACGGCTGTAAATCGTATCGAGAGCACTTTTCAAGTACCCATTAATTATTGCACCATAGGTAGAACCGTGATATTGAGTCGCAATAATTTTTTTTCTCCAAATTCGGTCAAAACCGTATGCGTGTCTCTTATGCGGACAATATTAATAGTATACTATAACAACGTATAAATCGCATTCGCGTTATCGGCTCGCAGCACTCGGCGTCGTCGCGGAACCGGACGCGAACACGTCGTGACGCGATTCCCTTGCAGAAACGACCCGATTTGCATATTTTCTTTGATAACGTATCACTGTGCTCACACGCGTAATAGGTACGTTAATCAAGAAAAAAATATAACACACATAAATTAAACATAATATATTATTTTATAAGCTCGAGAAGCGGCTCCGATTGCGTCGTTATATATATATTATAAAATTATTATCATTATTATTAATATTATGTGACCGCAGATACAATAAGGGTGTACCTACTTCGTATAACAAGTAATAGTATAATGTTATGAAAAATAATAACTTATAATATTATGTAAAACCCAAGTGCAGTGTACGGTTTACGAAAAAGCAATGTATTATTGTTATTATTATTTTGGTTAGTTACTGCAGGTGCGAAATCAGGTCGCGGTATAACATCAACACACTATAATATACGCGAGTACCACCTACCTAAACATATATGAACGCGTGTGTGTGTAAACGCAAACGCATTAATTTTGATCGATTTTCAAACAAACGAAAATTGGTTCGTTGTATATATTATTGTAATAAAGGTACCTACCATTGCATATAAACTATGCGTCAATGGTAATAACTATTACTGTTGAACAATTACATTGTGACATGGTCGTCGTATATGAGCTAAACAGTCGAATGGAGGGGGGGGGGACTCAGAGGTACCAAAAGTAGCTGTTTTACCTATATTTTATGATAAATATGACCCGTGTGATGGTGGTAGGTAATTTTACGGGTTGTCATATTACATACGATGGAAGTAAACTTATAAATAAAATATGAATCTATAATCGGTGTACAGTGTGCGTTGTCCTCGGCAAAGCTGTTCAATGGCGGTTGGATTATGCGCCATGAGGCTTAGGTAAATGCCGCTTTCGGTTTATTGCAGTCATAATAATATATATTTCGTGTTTACGTGTGCAGTTTAAGACCACTACGGCGCCTCAGGGAAAACACACGAATTGGAATATTTTTTTTTAATAGGGACCCAAGACATATTTTTGAACGAAATAGTTTCATAGTAAATTATCTTTCCGTCACGTAGTCGTCTTGTGCGAAAAACAAATTCGTCGTGTCGTTGATGTTCGTATTATATTGTTTTGAATATTCATAATATTATGCTAAATAGTGTAAGTAACCATCATGTCTAAGCGTAAAGTAGGCATAGGCAAATAATTATTTATTTCTTTTATTCATTTTACAAGACGTGTAATATAGTATAATACATAAGAATTCTTTAATGTATACATAATTATGGACATTGATATAGTTTTTGGTAATTTATTAGATAAACTAATAAATACATTTTTTAGAAATTCTAAGCGTTTAGCGATGATAAGATATTGATTTTACAATGCTGAGTGTTTTTATATTTATTTATTTTGTCCAAACACACTTTTTTTAGTAGAAATATGGGCTTTGCATAAACTTTGATTGAAGATTCTTGCATAGAAAACTGGATCTAGTTGGTACTTTTAAGAGGCCAAAAATCAAAATTATTTGTACAATAAAACAATCAGGAAAAACTAAAAAATAATAAGAACATTTGTTAACACTTAAATACTATTATTAAAATAATTATTGTTATACATAACAATAAAAAACAAGGACCCTATTAGCTGAAAATGGTTTTTTTTATCTTATACAATTATTATTATCAATGAATTCAAATTTAACACCTATACATTATTACAGTGTATACTGAATGACGTGGTACACTCTAGACTACTACTGTATACATCATTGCAGTTACCAATATACATTTTTATTTTTTATTTTTAATTCTGAAATGACTCTTCTATTTAATTTATAGTGCCGACCTATTACTAGCTATTTAATCGAAACTATGGATCTTCATATTAATTAAGAGCTCACAATTTTTTGTTTCTCTTGGCAAGGTTTTTTTTTATATAAGTACCTAAGCTTTGCTAACTTCTCTGTTGTAATATTGCGATTTGTCCAATTTGTAAAAAGATAATGCGTTTGGTTGTAAGACTCCACGAATTCCGGTAGTTGACATAATGCTGCTAAAGGTCATTTTGTAATATCGTAATTAAAGAAACAATTAACACGTATACCTTACGCGTGGCGTTGATCTGTTCTGCATAATACTTTATTATGCTATGCACTTTTACAACTTGTCAACTTTGAACTTAATTGTGTTTACGAGAATCATTGTCGATTCCGCTTTTATGACACCAATAAAAGTATGTTAAGTGAAGTTAATTATGCATTCGCATTCAAATGAATAATTATTAATGCATATATTATTTTATACACGTGCGTGAAGTTTCTCCCCCCCCACTTTAACTCAGGAACTTCCAACCACTTTAGAAAAATTGCTACTCCTTATTTGCTAGAAATTTCTATTCTGGGGAAACCAAAATCATGTAAATTCTAAAAACTCCATAGAAAATTCTAGCAAATAAGGAGCAATTTTTCGAAAGTGGCTTGAAGTTTCTGGGTTAAAGTACAGAGGCCAACTTCACTCACGTATTTTATACTTGTCCGTCGATTTGGAAACATTTCTACTAAATCAATTTATTGAGATAATTTCAGCTCAAATTTAATGCTAATAAAATATAATAGATATAATATTATAATACTTTGAACATCAAATAAATGTTCACTGTAAAATACGTCATATTAATAAAAAAGTAAAAAAGTAAAAAAGTATGTAATTCTAGTAAAGTAAAAAGCCGGTCTTAGAAAATATATTTTAACTAATAATACTTTAATGCTTCAATTTATATTTAAAAATGTACCTACCAATGATGTAAATTTGGAAAACTTGTAATATGTTTGTGAAATAAAAACTATCAAGTATACGAGTATTTATATTTTACTAATTTATTGGTATAACTATTAAAATCACAGATATTGAAAAAACTAATACTACGTTTTAACTAGTATGTATCCATGTTAGGTTTTGTTAGGTTCAAATATAAAATATCAACATGATAATCAAAACATAATCAATAATATTGTACAGTTTAGTGTTCTAGAACAATTTTTGTTTAGTAGAATTCATACAACCATATAAGATAATCAACATTTTACCATGACCAATAGATCATTCTTTTTTTAAAAAAAACTTTAATGTACAAATCATTCTATTATCGATTCAAGACAATCATCCATCTAATCATCTTTATTTAAAATAATGTCCCTATATATGATTACAGATTAATTGATTATTCTGATATTTTAAAACATTTAGCTGTATGTAATCATTAATCACCTGGCCCTAATGAATAATTATTGTATTAATTTTATCACATGAATCGTACGAGGTAAACTCTTATAGTATGACTATAATGTTTAAAATGCATTTTCCCTTAGTGCCCAATTTTATTATAAACTTTTAGTCATGACACTTACTCGCTTGATACATATACAATAAATTACTTATTTAACTTGAATATCATTACAAATGTGTGAATTATAAATATGATATAGAAATAGTCATATAAGTAGTCAAATATGCACACTGCAGCATACGTGGTTTAGAATTTAAAGTTCATACAATGTTGAAAATGGTATTGATTTCTAAACTTCAATAGATTGAAATTTGAAATAATTTTAGAGAACTAATCGAAAAAAAGTAGTCATACATACTATTGAATTTACTCGTAGTATCCTATCATGTCATAAATAAATGACAGTAATTTTATGTAAACTTTTGACCTCTATCAAAAAAAAAAATCACTATTTACGAAAAAAAATATTGTCTGCAGTAGTGTCTTATTTATTCACTGTTGTAGATGTTGGGAAATTTTTTTCGTAATGAAGGAAATGTATTAATTTGGCTTAATTATTAAAATAAAGTAAGTTGTTAAGATAAGTTCAGTTAGTTTAAGTTCACTCAGCTAACGTACTATTATATTATTTATAATGTTCTCTGTACTATTATAGTTCAAAAAGACACACCCAATGGCCAATGTACAGATTTTGTCTTTTGACACTGACGATAATTTTTGGGTAAAACAAAAATTATAAAAAAAAAAATATAGTTATAGTCTAAATATAAGTTTATATAAGTACTATAATACTATATAAGAAATCATATTTATGTAAAAATGAGATAAATATTTATTATTTTACATTCTATTATATATAATTTGCATTGGTAAAAATGTGAATTTCATGAACTTTATTGAAATATAATTTTTGAATTATTTTTTATTCGATGGAAATTTCCAAAGTTAATCATAACACTATTTCGTCTACACAATCTTGTGGACATCAGCTAATCTGTATTTCATGCGTACCCGGTGGTTTTTGTGTCCAAGAGATGGAGCCACTATATAGTTCTGCGTTCTGTTTAAATTATACATTTAACCATTTGAGTAACCCTAACTACTACTAGATATTGTTATTATTTCTTTTTTAACAAACAATTATTTCATGAAAGTAGTAAAATACAAAAAAAGCCCAACCTCTCCCAGCAGTCATAAGTTATTTTCGAGTTTTACAATAAATTAATAAGATTTGATTTTTCAACTAAATAACTATCCTTCTTCTTCAAATAATAATAATAATAATAAATTGAACACTGTAATACTTTTGGAATGATTCATTATATGTTGATCTACGGTATGGCACACATGTTCCTATGAGTATAAAATTATGCGATTTCTGTGGAAGACATGGGTAGAATTATGATTATACAGCGATTAGGAAGTAGTCTTAATTATTACACTGATAACCACAGGATATCAGGGCAAAATGAGTGCAGGCAAAGTGTGAAAGAAGAGAGACTCTATAATAATGCAGCCCCGATTCAAAATATTGGATCTCCAAATGAGCCAATCTTTAGTAGTTTGCTACTGATATCCTGTACCACTTTTTCGAGGTCAGTACTCTACTACTTCCGGAGTTATCCTTATAAATTTAATTAGAGGGTTGTAAAGACGTGCCGGCACCCCCCCATATTGAATTGTTTGGTCCAAATCAGTCCCATGGTACCTATATACCTGGTATCCAGGTCTGAAGCTATCTATGTATTTTTATTTTACCCTGATACCTGAGTTATAACTTACAAAAATTGTAATACAAGTTACAACTCACAATTCATTGTTTTTTAATATTATTGGATTTTTAATTATCATCAATGTATTCTAACTTTGTATTAACTCAATACTGTCTGTTGAATAATTTGGCTGGATTACCTACCTAATAGTATAATAAATATTATTTAAAAATTTTTTTTATTTTTTTTGATACAGGTTCTGGTGATACGGCTGTTAAAAATTATAAAAAAATAATCATTGTACGTATACATAATATAGGCTGCCTATATTATTCACAAAAAGTTTACATGGGTGACTATAAGGTACCTATATATTATCATTATGTAGACAGTTGTAGACACTATACAGTATTGGTACTTACTGGCTATCAATTCTCGTACGATTTTACTTCATTAACTATATCCACACTAACTTATTTCCTATTCGTCCAATCTGGCCTCATAACTAATAAGTTAAAAAATCTACATAAAACATAATAATTTAGGTAGGTATTAGAAGGTGCCTCATTTTCCTAAAATCCATATGTAAATTTATGAGATTTTTACTGAATGTAATACTTAACTATAGACGACTGAATTTAAAAACAGTACCTATTTGTTTCATATTTTTTTGAGTTTTTATTAATTTGCTTGTTTATATTTTTCAACGGTTTCTGATTGGATTCATTTTTATATAGGTAAATATGATTTATTAATGTTTTTACTTTTTAGCGAAACCTCTTATTTTTTAGTCTCGAATAAATTAAATCTGGAAACTTCGGGTTTTACAATATTGCCATGATTATGTAAGTAAACTAAAACACCTTATAGCAGCAAAAATTAATAACTATTTTGATTTTAAGTATAATCAACCAAAATACTTTTAAAAATATGTATTATAAGATTTAACATTCATTAAAAAAAACATGATATAAGGTTTACAGCCTATATTAAGTTTAGCGGTCAGGGAAATTGAAAAATTGTAATTTTTTGGTAGGCTACCGTGCATATTATTATGTAACCTAAACCCACAACACCCACGCCTAAAGTTGTTAATATATTTTTTTTTTTTATAACAAACGTTATTTTATGAAACATAATTTGTATCTACAGGTCTGCATGCATGGTAGGTATAATAGGTATATATTTTAATTTTGTATAGTTTTATATATAATAAGGTGGCGGTACAAGTAACCACTAGCCACTAGGTATCAAGCGTACCAAAGACGAAAACAATGGGAACATTGACAATTATAACAATAATATTATACACAAATACCTAGTTGTGAGTTGTATACAGCAAATAGGCACATAAGACTGCAAGTAAGCTGCATTACTATTTTCCTTTTTTTAGATCGGGTGAAATTTGTGAAGTTGAAATTTCGAAAAATTTCCCAAAATATGCAAATTAAGCACAATAACGTAAAAATAAGCGGTTTCCGGCAAAATGTATGAACTATGCAAAATATGCACATTCAAATTTTAGATTTGGTATGAATTTATTTCGCACTCTGCTACATTTTAAAATAAATAAAAAAAGTATGCAAATTGGTCATAAGGTTTTTTTCCTCTGTCACTTACCTTTATGTGAGAGCCTTAGTTAGGTACCTACACGGCTGTGTAATGTGTATAGGTACATTACATTATTTATTACGCTATAGTGTAGTAGTAAAATATAATCACACAATTTTTTAGCAAATACTGCATACTATTATAGAATAATATTGTTTGATAACATATTAATGCCGAGCCCAGAGAGAATATTATATTCACGACTAGAGTATGCATTTTTTTATTACTTCTGTAAATATCAAAGCCTAATTTTGAATTTTTTTCATGTCTCGACACTTCTAGAGTTTTATATTAAGTTATAGTTTAACCGTTAAGACTAAAAACAATATTGTGAGATGACGGACAAAAAAATGGACTCGCGACAGTAGTTTATCTAAATGGCCTATACGCAGAGTTCCGTGTTCTAAATTGTATAGATTTAAACACTCCTAATAATATTATGTTTCGGAATCTGAAATAAAAAATGTATCGTGTCATCCAAAAAATTCAAAAACTCGAAAACTGATAACAACATATTATATTATAATATCTAATATCTATCATCTATGGCAAAAGCCGATCGTCGTCACTCATCGGAGACGATTCACAATTCTAATAATTGCATTGAACAAAAGAGGAATGTGTAAGGCAACAATAAACATTTACTCACATATTTCATTCTACTCAAGCAATTTTTATAAAAAATCTCGATTTTTTCAGTTCGGATTTAGATGAAGAAAGAAGTTCCTCGATATGGCGTCTGCGCTCAAGACTTGCAGCTATATATTACCCGAAGAGTCGATGTATACGTAAGTTTGATTACCTACCTATTATTTTGGGGCTTAAATATTTTACTTTTTAGTTTCAAAATTAAAATTTATTGTCACAGACAATTTGCTACCCGGGTGAAGTGAGAGCATATTTTTTGTTCCCGAGCGCGCAACACAAAAAAAATTAAATAGATATATAGTGTTGTACATACTAGTCATACTACAGTAGTATAGTTGTATAGTACACGGGAGTTCTTATGTCCCTCAAAATTTAACAATTTTAATTTTTAATTTATATAAATGTTAAGTAATATATGAATATTACTATGCCGTCTGCTTGTGGTCGAACCACGAATTAAAGTGACGCCGTCGTACATCAAACATCAAATTATTTTATAAAGCTGGGAAAGTAGCTCTGCTGATTATTGAATATCTATCGGAAATTAAATAAGGAATTTTTAAATTTAAAATATTCTTGAATAGCTTAAAATATAAACAACTAATGCACTCAAAATTAATACATAAAATATTAATTATTAATTTCATGCTCGATAAAGTGATGCAAGATGAACTTAAACGAGCGACGTAATGATCACGATAAAATAACCACGAAGAAATAGTCGTGGTGAAATACTGCACGATTAACAAGCATGCGATAAAACGTCGACGATAATATTTCGCGCGATAAATTGATGCACGATGAACTGTCGCGGAATCATACTATAAATCTATGGTTTTATCATATTAACGTACCTAGTATAAATTATAATGCAATCCGTGGCGATTGTCGAAGTAGTTGCAAAGACGCAATCGATCTAAAATTTCAGTTAGCAAAGCCGCAGACATGAACAAGAAACAACGTACGGTTTTTTTTTTCATAATAAACCTCAATATTTTCAGACTTAAGTTCAGCCGTATATCTGATTTATTCCACAGTGCACACACAATTCCGCCGAAGTCCGAAAGTGTCGATGTTTAAAGTAGGTAATTAATTTTGGTTTCATTTTTTTTATTTTGGTGATTAAATTTATTTTTTATACTTCAAATAAAAATGTAATTTCATGAAAATTATGCTACCCCTATGTAGACACATATTTTATTTCTGAGAGCAAATGCATAAAATACGAGGGATCAAATAATATACAAACGCCGCGCGCGCCGCTCGTCGTCATCGTTTTTCTGCTCCCTGATCGTAGGGTAATTTTATAATTACAGCCTTTTTTAAGTACTTGAAATAGACATTCATTATACGATTTAATTTAGAAATACCCGTTATAAGTGATTACTCATAAAACACAATTTTAATTTATAACTTATAACTTTTTTTAAATCCAAAGTTAGCAGTTACTGGACACAATTAATTTAGTGTTATATATATTTCATTGTTCTATTATAATATATTAATATTACATTATATTATAGTTGTATCTAAAAAACAAAAATGTTCACAGAGTGGTAAACTTACTATCTTGACCAGTAATCACCCCGTACGAGTTATTAAGAAAAATATACTTTTATACTAGTAAAGGTATCTTTATAAAATATATTAAATAGACACAGGCGTTCAAAATGTTGTAGTTATTTAAGCCTGGGTGTATACGAGTTGAAAAATTTATTATGTCAATTTTAACTATTTATCTTCTTTTAGATTCCGAGTGGAGCTATGAATGCATTGATTTTACAATTTATTTTTTTTATTTTTTTTGTTTCTGTCATCACGTTATTTTGGGAGAGTAAAAGTGCTTAGATTTTTTTCAACAAGCAT